>NC_037537.1:26504923-26558177 GCF_001531365.2 Cynara cardunculus var. scolymus
AAATCTTATCTTATAAAACCAGTGGAACTTTAAAATCGTTAAAATTCATGGCTCCCGTCGTATTACGTGGGTACACAACTTATAATATTATAATAAGAAATTTTAAAAAAGTAATTTGGTATTTCGCAGAATTTTTCTCTAGTTTTTCTAAAAGAAAAACAAATTTTAAAAAATACCCCTTCAACAGGGACCCCCCCCCCCCCTCCCCCCCCCTAATTGGCTTTTAGCTATTGGTATTAATTACAAAAATAGACTCGTCACGAATGCATTTAATAATTTATAATAAATATTTAATATTTTATTAAATAGTTTAAACATGCTTTTTCTGTGAATTGTTTTTTTTATTAACTTATATATATAACCTGCTATGCGAGCCGACTAATTTCAGTGCGACCACCTGCTTTGCAGATAGCTCGGAGTCACCGCATTTGAACCTCCGTGGCCACTAGGGGATTTTTATTCCTTTTTGGATTTGAACCTGAGACCTCCTGGTACTTTTGACTTTTAGAGTCAAACTCAAACCAATCAGACACCACCTTTGTGGTTTGAATATATAGCCAGAAAAATACGTAAATATAATCAATTTTTATTACGACGTCACAATTTTTTTTGAAAAAAATACGATATCTTATTTATCAGTAATTATTAGAAGATATTGATAGTACTCTTTTTGATTAATTACATGATACTGAATATAAAGTCGGTTCATGTGCCACTTTAAAATATTTAACACATATATATATATATATATATATATACACACACACACACACAATTATACTTTAAAGACATATTAGGTATTATGTTTAAAAAGTGGTTTCGACGTTACTTGTTTTTTAACCATTGTACGCGCTACGAATGGCAACATATCACCATCATAATAACCACCCATCGTTATCGTTGTTTGTTGGCCCCTACCTTACAAATAACATCGAGAGCAACTCATCACAGCAAACCACAACTTTTAGTACAATATCATCGTCATCATATCGATCAAGATTTGTCCAAAAACAGATAGAAGTTTAAACATATTTGCTTGGTTTTATAAGAGGAATGAAAGATTACAAATGAGATCAGAAGAATCAAGCAATGATACTTATTTTACTAGATTCCAAACCTGAATCATCGTATATGGGATTTAATATACCTCTTTTATTGATACTCACACTTATTTGTTGATATATGTGGTAGTGGTCAGGGACGGATCTAGTATAGTAGTTACGGTGGCATTAATTTGTTATGTACCAACATATGTATTTTGAAACTACAATGAGAACAAGGTTTATTTTGTAGAGTTGGTTTGCAAGGCTTTTATTCTACCCCAGACCCAAGCTCAAATTTTGTTAGCAGGGGCAAATCCAGGCTTTAAGCACCGGGGGGAAGGCCCTATTCAAAAACCAAAAACCTTTGTTGACTATCTTAAATTTTTTATTTTCACATTCGTCTTACATGGTTCTCCCCAGTCCCAAATGACCACATGCTTCTCTCCCTCAAGTCCCATCCAACGTGCTCTCACCCCATTAATTTTCTGGATCCGTCACTGCTTGTTAGTGTCATCTTCTTAGTCAAACGGTGTCATTGTTTGAAAAAAAAATCCGTATATTTGTTTTTTATCGTCAACATTTCCCTATATTTTTTTTTTCTTATAATCAAATGATGTCATCATTTGAAAAAAAAATTGGGGTTCGTCCCTCATAGTGGTAATGATAGCCGTTGGTGGTGGAGGTGGTTGACAATGGTTGTGAAGGTGATAAAAGAAGGTTGTAGTAGTGTATTGACCGACGGTGGTCAGTGGTGGCCGTTGGTGGTGGCAACGGATGGTGGTAACCATTAAAACAAATATCATATTAGGGTTATATCAAGTAATGATAGATTGATAATTTTTTAGCTTACGTGTCATCCTTGCCCCTTCTTGTTCCAACAATTACGATGGACCCAAAAAAATCATTTTTTGTCCTACGTTGTCCAATACAGTCTCAATCCTTGTCCTTGTCATATGTCAGTTCAAAATTGGGACAATATGTTTTTATACTGTCCCATATTGAACAAAACATAAAAATAGTAAGCCACTGTCATGTCTCATGTACCAACCGTAACCTAGTTATAAGTTTTACTTGTTTTTTCGAATCTTTATTTATTTTTATAAACAAGAAGGGTACTCGCGCAATGCAGCGAGATACATCTTGATTTTAATATTTCATTTTATTTTTATCTCAATGTCGATGTTATAGTATGGTCTTATATGATATTGAAAAAATGATGATGTTTTTATTTTTGAATAAAAAATATAAATTTGAAGATATCATAATAATTTGGAAAAAAATATATCGATATTAATATCAAATTAACTATTTAAAATTCATATTTTTATGTAATTTTTTAATTCATTTTTTTTATTATAATTTAATTCATGTTCAATAACGAAATAATTTATATTTTGTTTAATAATATAATTTTTTTATAAAAATAATAATTAATTATTTTGTTATAACTCGATATTTTAGATTTTTTATATTTTAAAATGAGATGTTTATCTTTTATTTGGTTATATTTATCCATAGTTAGTTACACGAATTGAAACATGAAACTTTAATAAGTTGTATTTATGCATAATTTACTTGTAATATTGAATTTTAAATAATATGCATCAATATACAGTATTTCATACATAAAAAATGATTTTTAAGAGTTTTTGTGAAATAATTTATAATATAATATAGATATTTTTTACCCAAAAAAGTCGTAATTGTGGGTGACTTGTGAACCTCAATAAATGCCTTGATTCAATTGGAGTGAATGTGAAGCCATCTCATTTTGATGCTGAAAATGCCTTACTACCATACACCAGAAGATGATCCCCAAAGCTTCCCCTTCTTCTTCCACCTCCTCATCGTCATCGTCATCCTCATCATTTCCCGACTTCCCGCCATCATATTCGCCGTCCTTCTTCTCTATCTCCTATGCTCCGATTTCGCCCGTATCTTAACTCTTCTCTAGCCTTATCTCATATCACATTTTCATCGTCTTCTACAAGTCGCCGGAACTTGGTATCCACTCGCCGGAGTTTAACTTCTTCTGCCGTTTTGTCCGGCCGGCTGGAAGTGGTATGGATCAGCTCCGGCGACCCCTTATAAGTAGCACTTCTATTATCATGTATTGACTTTATGATTTAAGGTACTGCTGATGTTTGCCAACGTATCTTTTTGCTCAGTAGGATTGATTCATCGTCACTTAGGTTTATAGCAGATATTAAGTTTGGAATTAAACTGCTTATAAATTTTCTTTTAAAAGAAACATGTTGGGATGCGTGATGCATGGTTTAGCGGAGAATGGTGAAAAGAAAATGAAAAAACTGATGAACACTTTGGTAATCGTTCATCTGAACGGTACGTGTGTATACAAGTAATTTGTCTGATATGAACGTGTGTAATAAAACCCAAAAAATGACTATAGTTACTTGTATCAATATGTGCATACCGTCCAAATGAATGATTATGAGGGTGTTCCTGGGTTTTTCATATTTTTACTGTTTTTCCCTGAATCTCCCTCTATACACATGGTGAATGATATCTTCGTTGAATATTTCATGCAATGTGACAATTTGGAAATCAAAATCGTTGTCAGCGTCCCTTATCCATGTTGTCTTTGAAAAACCTGTGTGTACGTTTGAAAATATACCTCATAGAGGAAGGATTATTCAAGAAGTTAAACATTTTGTGAGAAGGCGATAAGTGTGATATCATATATAATTATATGGTTTTTGAGTGTGTTTAATTATATATGCTTAAACGTCTATGTATTGTCAATATAACATGTGTTTAATCATATATGATTAGGTTGTTCGTCATATACGATATGACACTTTTTGGTTTCTCGCAAAATGTTTAGCTTCTCGTTTGAACATGCCCCATATCCCATGTGTGTGTGTGTGTGTGTGTGTGTGTATATAGGGCAATCCAAGGTAGAACTTAGTAATTTATGATAATAATGAGATCCAATCTCAACCCCAAATTTAAAGTTTAATTAGGAAATTAATAATTTTGGTAATTTTATCTTCAAATATTAATTAAGGACATTTTACGGATTTATAAAAATCTCATCTCTCCTCTATCTGACAAATCTTATTCTGACGAACCATATGTAAACACAAGATACACACTTTGATACCTAAAGACATCGTTAACAGTGGCGGACTTACTATGTAAAAGGTGGGGGGAAGGGCCCCCATTAAAAAATAAAGAAAAAGAATTTTCCTAGGTTAAAAGTTATCTTTTTTACTTTCTACCATGGTTCTCCTCAGTAATTCCTTGTTAGGGCCCCCACCAACTACAGAAAGTGAGACGCCCCAACCCACACATTGCATGTAACACATATTTCATATCAAAGAAATACATATTTATTTAACATTCGAGTCCCTTAGTACAAGAATCTATCATGACCAAATACAAGGTCCAAAAATTCAGAATACTTATCTTGTACTAAACAACAAAACTAATCATCAAAAGCAACTTCTCATCCAACATGCACGTAAGAAAAATATTACATCTTTTCTTTTCCCTTACCTTATGTACCTCCTGCAATACATATTTAAATTCACAAAAAAAAAACGAGGGTTAGACTGAAAAGTCTAGTGAGTTACCCTAATCATGTAATTGCAGGGTGAATGATCACCAAAACCTTTATAAAACAATTATTCACATATAACACAAATATATGAATACACAAGAAGGTAATATCAAATCCTTTTTCCACTTTCAAGCTAACCACGTAGCTATATAAATTCCAAACATTTGAACCAATCGAATTCCATTTAATATCATTTCAAACCTTTTCTTATCAAAAGAGGTTTAAACAAATATTCAGGCCAAACCTGACGTTTTCCTTCTCAATAACATCCAGACTATGATTTCCAATAAGAACCTTGATCTTAAATCCTTAAATCACAAAGAAATAAAGATTCCAGACCACGGTAGTCTTAAGGGATATAATAGAAAGTGTTATATAATATCACACACAGACAATGCCACCCTTATATCAAATGTACATCTCTCCTTGATATGTCACCCTTATATCAAATGGACACCTCTCCTTGATATGCCACCCTTATATCGAATGGACACCTCTCCTTGATATGCCACCCTTATAACTTCATCAAAACATTTATAAAATAATTCCGAATAGACCGCAGTCATTGGAATTGTTATCAGTCTGAAAACATTTATATCAAAACTTCATTTTTATAATAAAATAATAATTTCTTTCAAAAACACAAGACATCATCACAAATCCGGTCAACAATCATCCGGTCAACAATTTCGGTCAACAATCATCCGGTTTAAAACACTTGGACTAAAGTCCACTTTGTCCGGACATCTAATCCGGTCAACACATCACATAATCTTTGAACGGTTTACATTTGGACAAATTCATATTTTGTACGGATAACCAATCCGACCAACAATCCGTTCAAGACTCGTCCGGTTTAAGACTAAACCGCTCACCACATGGTCGTATTCCTACTTCTCAGTTTAAAATCATAAATAATACTATCATTTATAAACCGCTCAACATTCATCCGGTTTACCAACTCCGGACAACAAACCGCTCATGGCTTGTCCGGTTTAAACTAGTCCGGTCAATAAGCCACTCAAGGCTTATCCGGTTTAAGAACAATCCGGTCAATAAACCGCCTAAGGCTTGTTCGGTTTA
Organism: Cynara cardunculus var. scolymus; assembly: GCF_001531365.2. Lineage (NCBI taxonomy): Eukaryota > Viridiplantae > Streptophyta > Magnoliopsida > Asterales > Asteraceae > Cynara > Cynara cardunculus. The sequence goes on from NC_037537.1 coordinate 26,510,633, forward strand.
AATGCTTATCCGGTCACTCTTTGTCCGGATAAACACTTAGACATAATAATCATGGTTTCTTTTCAAATATGAACACTACGAAGCATGCAATTGAAACCAGTAGAATCATTATGCAAAAAGGTTTAGAAACCACTCACCTTATAAAGCTTTTGAAACCAAAACTCTAGAGATCAACCCCTTTTGAAAATGGACACTTTAAATCAACTTGAAATCACCTCCCTTAGCAAACCGGACAACACTAATCTTTTAGAGCACTCAAATTTTCTCAAAATGGCAGGAAAAGGTAAATGAGGGGGATGAAGCCCCTTTTATACCTCCCAAATAGGGTAAGGCGGTTTAAACCGCCTTCCCTCAATCCACCTCATGCATACATGCGCACATAAACATGCATACTTTACACATGCATACATATTCCATGCATAATTTGCATGTACACATATATATTTTCCACATTCTATGCATATATAAATATATACCTTTATCCACTTAAATGCACAGATCCGCATACCGGCATGTATCAAACATATCAGTTTATCATGCTATCAAGAAATCATTTAATCAAATAATCACATATCAAATACCTTGGGTAATAACCAGAATCTGATTATCACATAAAGTATCTCAAAATCAACCAAAAAAATTGAAAAAGTCCCTTGAAATCGATAAAAAAATACCTTAAAAAATCCCTTGAAATAATCCAAAAAAAACTTCAAAAATATCTTGGAATGGTGGAATTAGGCTAAAAACAGATCGGACGATTTTGTGGGCGTTTAAGCTCCCTTAAAGGTTCCCCCACTAGACCAGAATCTTGGATATGCCACTGATCGTTAAAAAAAAAGATACAAACAAATGATATTTAATGTGATACTCATATATATGTATACAAGATGCACAATGTGATACTTTTGTAAGATAACTAAAATTAAAAAAACACATTATGGTATCCTTTGTAAAACAACAAAAAACCCGAAAATGCACACTATGTCACACTTTATAAAACAACGAAAATATATTGTGATACACTTTGATTCATAAAATAATTTTGAAGGACAATATATATTAAGTGATTAAAATTAAATAAATATTTCTTTTTTAAAAAATGAATTAGATCTTTTGATGAGTTATTATGAATAAAATCACTAAATTACTCTTTTACCTTATTCTATAAATATCCTTAAATATCTCAAATGAGTGGTTAATATTGAATCTCACGGTTATCACAAACTACAGAGTTCTTATTTGATTAAGCCCATATATATATATATATATATATATATATATATATATATATATATATACATTTTATTTTGTTTTGTTTCTAAACATGATTATTTATACTGAAATAGATCATTTGTCCATATAAGGAAAATCACTTACACTTGCATTGCATATGTGAATCAATTAACAAAATAAGGAAAATCACTTACAATTACATATGTAAATCAAAAGTGGATTAAGACAAATGGTTTTTTTTGGATGAATGCATTAAGTCAAAAATGCTTTTAGCAATCAAAAAGTTTTCAAAGTTAGCAATAACTAGTTTAATTGGACATTTAATTTATACTAAAATTATATTTTAATTGGGGTTTTTTAATCATGAGTTTTCAGATCACCTCACATGCATCGATTAATCATCAGTTTTCAGATCAGCTTCACATACATCGACTAAATCATCAGTTTTCAGATCAGCTTACATGTGCAAAGAGAGGGGCATAAAAGGAAAACTACCCAAAACCATCGAACATGTGGTTGCAAATTGACTTAATTGGTATGACTAAAATATTTTCTAAGAAAAGACTTGAAAAGTGTGGTATATAAAAATATGTAATATTTTAAGACCATGAAGTCTAATAATTAAAATAATACTTTTATACAACCAAATTATTGTTAAAAACATATATCCCTATTTCTTTTTTATTTTTTTCACATGTATCAATATTTTTTTATATTTTCAATGTATAATTTAATCTGTTTATAACTAAAAAGAAAGAGTTTATAGGAATACCCAAAAAGCCAATGAGGTTTTTACCTACTTTACTTTAAAAGTAGGTATTAAAGTAGTAAGGATGCATATTTGACATTTATGTAACTCCCTGATAATTATTTGGGAGTTACAAATCTTTTAACATCTCTCTAATTGATCATGAGGTACATATATATATATATATATATATATTCTAAAAGAGGGTATAAAAGTCAAAATTTGAAAAAAAATTATATTCAACTCTAACAACTACTCTAATTAATTATATTATTAATATATTTAATAAAATATTATTTTTTTTGCTAAACATTTATTTTCGGTACATTTTGTTATTGGAAAGTACTAAAATAACAATTTCTTTTTCTATTTACAAATTCCTCTAAATTTAAATATTTTTGTAATTTCTTTCATTTTTCTTTATTTTAACATAAAAAATTGTATAATTATTGGAGAAAAAAAACTGATAAAATCCTTTTTTTATTTAACATGATTATTCAAAATGATTTAAAATAATACATTTAAAAGGTTATTTGGTAGTTGCTGAATAATTAAGTGATCAGAATAATTAAGGTGTGTAAAATAAAATAAAACTGTTTAGTAATTGTTCAAAACAAAATTAGAACGTTAAATAGTTAAGCAAGACCAAAAATACAAAATCATTCCAATGATTTTAAAACTATTAAAAAACAAATTTTTTTTATCAAACAAAATTCACCTCTTAAAAAAAATATAATTAATGATCCTACGGAATCGAAAATAAATTAATCATCCTACCAAACTGAACATCTTTTGTCATGTTGTTTTTTCTTTTTCTATATGCACACATTCCCACTCGTGCGTGTGGGAAACTCATAATTCAGATTCTCATGTATGTATGTATGCATGCATGTATGTATGTGTGTGTATGATGGATGAGTTATAAAACCACATGCATGCATAAATGGTGAAGCTGCAGAGAAGGAGAGGATGGTCGTAGTCAAAACGCACTCTCCCAATAGTCCATTCTTCATATTTTACATAAATTGAATAAAATATTCTTTAAATAAACAAAATAATTTTTTTGACTACGACAAGACAATAACATCATAAAGAAACGTAATTTTTTTCTTTTGCGACGACTACAAAAAGGTGGCTCGTGCCGTTGTACCCTTTTGGGTAGGTCCGCTGCTACATGCTTTATGCATCCCTCATTCATGAAATTACAAGTTCTTTTTTTATTTATTTATTTGGACATCCAACCCATTATGCAAAACCGATTAATCTCAATGGAACCACCCGTTTCAAGGGTAGCCCAAAGCCACATTTGAACCTCCGTGACCACAAAGTTATTGCATTATAATAACATTCGTTGTAGTGTATACATATATAACATATGCATTCAGGGTGGGTTTGTTATCATAGATGATAGAACAGAAGGAAATGAAATATAACAAGACATAACAGTTATTAGGCGTTTGGTAAAACAAAACTGAACATGAGAGAACAAATAAAATAACCAATTTACCTCAAATGAGTTGTTTATACATTTGGATTGATTATGTTATTTATTAAACTATAATAAAATAAATATTTTTCATAACAAAATATTTTTTTTCATCAAAACGATTAAAATTTCACCGAAATACAAATTTTATATAGTTACAATTTTATTTTATTTTATATCTTTTCTATATTATTATTTATTATTAGTATTTAATAAATTAATTAAATTATAGAAATCATACAAAAATAACTAGAAGGGTACTCGTACAATGCAACGAGATGCATTTTGATTTTAATGTTTCGTTTTTTTGTCTCAATTGATGTTATAATTACAGATTTATGTGGTTCAGAGAAAACGATAAATGTTTTATTTTTGAATAAAATCTAAATATCATAAAAAATTAAAAAATATATATATTGATATCAGTAACAAACTAACTATTTAAAGTTTCATATTTTTTGTGTATTTTTTAATTCATTTTTGATTTTTGATTTGATAATATAATTTGTATAAAGACAATAATTAAGTATTTTGTTAGAACTCAATGATTATTTTAATTATATTTTAGATTTTTTATATTTAAAATGAAATGATTATCCACTATTTGATTATATTTATTTGCAGTCAGTCACACGAATTCATACATGAAACTTTAATAAGTTATAATTACGCATAATTTACTTGTAATCTTGAATTTTAAATAATATGTATAAATAAACAGTGCTGCATACATAAAAAATAATTTTTAAAAGTTTTTATCAAATGTTTTAAATATAATATATATATTTTAAGGATAATAAAATAAAAGTTTAAATATCATAAAATACAATAAATTATTATATCGATCCTTAATTATTAGGATTCCATCAAATGACATGAATGTGTTTCAAGTGACATTTTTTAAATCACTTTCGAGCTTCTACAACTATTTTTTTTAGTGGCATTTTTGTCAATTTAAATAAAGTAATGTTAAACTGTTTTTTAGATCATGTTTATAATTTCTTATTAATTATGCACGTTTTTATAGATGCTTCCTATATGACTTATTCATAGTAGTTTGGATTAAAATTTGCAACAACGTATTTTAATTTGATTCTTATTTTAGTTAACGTACTTTCAATTTTTCATTTTGGCATCCAATATCTAAAATTTTAAACTTTTAAGTACCCACGTAACTGTTTGAAGCATAAACCGATTACCATGCTAATGTGGCAAGTGATGTCGTATTCAAATCAAAAATCGGGTTTTGGATTTTCAGATTTCAAATCATTTGAGTTTTACATCATCATACCCAAGAGACAACAAGCAACATTTGTAGCTTGATTGAAGAAATTGTAACTGTAAGGGTGTGATTTGAAACTTTGGGCAATTTCAAGGACCAGAAATATAAATAAAATACGTATTCCGTTGCCGGGACTTGAACCCGGGTCTTTCGGGTGAGAGCCGAATATCCTGACCAACTAGACTACAACGGATTTGGCGACTTTGAAATAGAAAATAAATAATTCAACCTAATTATTTAATTAATTTTTAATAGATTAATTCCATGTAAATTAGTTTTTTATTATATCCAACCTGCTATGCGACCACCTGCTTTGTATATAGCCTAGAGTAATCGGATTTGAACCTGAGACATTCAAATACTTTTGACCTTTGGAGTCAAACTCAAACCAATCATACACCACCCTTGTGGTTATTTTATTAATTCAAAGACATGTGAAAAGGTATTATAATTTCATTATAACGCTTTTAGATATTATGTTTCATTGTTTGATACTATAAACTCAAGTTTCATACAATAGTTTATGACGACTTCTACACATTTTTTACATCGTATAAACCTAATCTTGTTTCACTGATATCTTCACCTTTGAACGAGAACCTATAGTTTGATTTTGGCGGCATAGAAAGTCAAAGATGACGTCATTTTCTAATAATAAACGTTTATTGAAAAGTGTAACATGCATAAAAGTCATCGGATCTGATATTATCCATTTAGGGGGAGTTCATTGTCAAACTCATTAAATGGGTGTAGGGCAGTTGACGTTTTTAGGAGAACAATTTTTTAGGAGAAGGTTTGAGATAAGGGAGCGGAAAAGGGTAGGGTAGGGAAAAGTCACTTAATGGATTTATCTCATTCCACATGGTTGCCCGACTAAGCAATATCCTTAACAACTAAGGCAGAGTTTGGTTTAAACAGACCTCAATTTAACCTAGAATGAAAATTTGGGCTTCTGGAGGAACGAACTCGTTATATCATAAATAAAAAAAAACAAACAGTTTCTTTTATTTTATTATCATTAATTCTTACTTAATAGTTAATACCTCTTATTAAACATCCCTTAAGCTATAAAGAAACATTTATGGTTGACTTGTCAATAAGCCTGTTGGTCATCAAGCCTACAGAATAAAGTACGAACAAGCCTTAAATTGATATTGGTCAGTTTTGGATAAGAGAGTGAAAACGAAACAAAAATCAGCTTAAATTACCATTTTCCTTATTCATATTGCCTCATAAGCATTTGTTTCTCAGGTTGATTTAAATGTCACTACATCCGCAATACCTATTGCAGACCTTGCTAAAATAAAAAATAAAAAAAATCAAATTCAACTGGTTTATCGTCGCAATTGTGGACTTGGACCATCGCAATGCGGAACTGGAAGTCATGATTGCGTATTTGTGTTGAATTTTTGGTCTTTAGCTGGATATTGCAGACGTAGTGATATTTGGGTCAATCCGGGAGATAGATGGTTAGAAGACCAATTTAAATAAAGGAAATGGTCATTTAACTCGAGGGCTAAAAAATAAAATGATTTAACATGAAAAATGTTAAATGTCTCGGTTATTATTGGTAATTAAATTAATTAATATTAAAAAATTATTCAATAATTAGTATTTTTAGGCAATTTTTTTGTTGTTATATATAGATGTATATATAAACAAACTATCATATGACCTATCCTATTTGGTGTTTTTTGAAGTATATAATTTTTATATATGACGAATGCAACAAATAAACTCACACGCTTGCCTCACTTTTAGTGAATTTTAAACCCTCTGACATTCTAGAAGACCAAATACTACAATACCACTAGGGCAAAGACACATTGGTCTTATATTTGGTGTTTAATTACATAATTTATCAAATAAACAAATTTATAATTAGAATAATTTGAAACTCAGTTCAGTCTTTAGTTAACATTGTGCGATGACAAAAGTCAAATATAATAGCAGGTCTGATCGCCTTCGTCTAACTTCCATAATCAATATAGGTTGCTAAGAACTTTAATATAAACAACGAACATTAAATAAATTATGTTATTATATATTATCCATTCAAGTGTCGTTGTTGTCAAGGAGATCAGATTTTCTTCCACCTCTCGTCACCTTCACTTTCACCAGTTTTCACATAACTTTAGTCAATTTTCACATGCATGAATACGTAAAATGTTTTAGTCGTGGTAAAACAAGTACATATGTGAAGGTAAATGAAAGTGGGTGAAAGACTGTAAATGCAGGTGACGGAGGTGGATGAAGGTCTATTTACACATATATATCATTCTTTATCTTATCAACTAGAATAACCTGCAAACCTTTTGAAAACATAAACAGTGAATTTATTGACTGGGTGTCACATTAATCTTTTACACAATCGTTAATTTTGATATGATATACGAGTTCAGACTTTTACGTGAGTCTTATTTGGGGTATTGAAGTAAAATGGATAAAAGTTTTTTAAATTTAATGTTAACATTTTCTTTTAATGATATTATATATATATATATATATATATATGTATGTATATGAACTAAAATTAATATATATACACATATCGGGCCAGGCCGGTGATCACCGCCCCCGTTAAGATTTTCCTGAGTCCGACCCGAAAGGTTCCCGTTTTCGATTTTCAACATCGTTTTTTTTGGCATCTCTATAGATAATTAATAAATAAGAGTTAATATTCATTATTTTTGTTGAGACCTAGTTTTACGAAGGCCATGTGCCTATAAAAAGGCACAATCAAGCCTCTAATATTTTATTTTGTAATTAAAAAAACATGAAACCGGTACCTTTACCAATAAATGCACATAAAAAACCGTTTAATTCCATCAAAATCAGTATTAAAGTTGTCACAAACTGATGTAAATCAAATAGCACACGTTTCTATTAAAATGGTTAAAGTTACATGCATCCCTATTCTATGGAACGATTGAATGAGAATATAAATGAAAAAGGGAAAAAAAATACATAAATAGGTTTAAAATGAAAATAATAAAATCCCGGATCTGAAAAATACAATTTTGAGAAACCTAAGAAATTGTACTGAAGATGCTCTAAAACCCCCCCTTTTGCACTTCTTTTGCCACCTCATTTATAACTCATTAAATTAAGACTCATATAAAAGTCCACAATTGTAGTTTTTATAAGAACCTGCCTTTTGTAGGTCCCATATATTTTTTAAACATCAGTAATTATATATATATATATATATTAATAATTACAACGTCAATAAAATATATAAAAAAATATGAAATTGTCATTTTTCACAAACTTCATGGTAAGAACTGACGTTTTTGTATAAAAACTCAAAGGATGTAAGGTTTTTATAAAAGCGTTCAGTAATGATAGTTTTTAAAGTATCATCAACAATTTCTTTAAAATAAAAAAAATAAAATTTTGAACCAATATTTTGTTCCAACAGTTTTTCCAAAACTATTTTTAAGATAAAAAAATTGGAGAATAATTTTTTCTATAAATATAGAAAATACCTCAAAAAATAATTATTAAATAAGATAATAAACTTTGAAAATGAATATTTTGAAAAAAATAATAATATTTTGAAATATTTTAATATTATAATTAATAAAATTTTGAACTTTTCACCGCGCAATTACTGCGAGGTAATTGATTGATGGACCAAAGTTTGACCCGTCAAGGACCCAATAGTAAAAGCCGGCGGTAATTGATTGGTCAAAATATCGGGTCAAATAAGCCAACTACACATCATGCATCATACATACATACATACATCATCATCATCCATTATGCAGGCATTCAACAAAATGCAAACAACCCCTTCCCGTATAAATTCCCAGCATTTCCTCCATTTTCCATCTCCAAATCGATTCCCCTAAACCATCATAACATTAACCTTCGATTCAAATGGGTGTGGTTAGTTTCAGAAACCTTTACCTTCAATTCCTCTTCAACAATTTGATCTTCATCATCAAACACGGATTAATTTGTTTTTTGTTTTGAATTTTGTAGCAAAAGGATGATAAGAAGAAGGGTGGCGGTGAGAAGAAGCTTGAAGATGGAGGCGGTGCAAAGAAGGCCGACGCCGGCAGCCTCACCGTCGTGTTAAAACTCGATTTGCATTGCGATGGATGTGCTAAAAAAGTAAAAAAATCCATCCGCCACTTCGAAGGTACGAAACGCATAGTAACAAATCTCGAAATTGTATCGATTTGAATCGCAATTTCTCACTGCGTAGATCTGTTTGTGCGGTTACTGATGGTAGATCTCTGGTGGTTTGAATGTAGGTGTGGAGAGTGTCAATGCCGATATCGCCGGAAACAAACTGACGATTACCGGGAAGGTCGATCCTACGAGCGTCAAGGAGCGAGTGGAACACAAAACCAGGAAGAAAGTGGAGCTTATCTCCCCTCAACCAAAAAAGGACGATAAGAAGGTGGATGATAAACCGTCGGAGAAAAAAACCGATGACAAGAAGGCAGGTGATAAACCGTCGGAGAAAAAATCCGACGGCAAGAAGGCAGGTGATAAACCGTCGGAGAAAAAATCCGACGACAAGAAGGCGGATGCCAAAAAACCCGAGGTACAGCTAATTGATTGATTGATTAATGACGAAATTAAGAGTGTAATTAATGCGTTTTAATTAACCAATAAATTTTATTTGATGGTAATTATAGATTCAAGCGAGCACGATCGTGTTGAAGATTCCACTTCACTGTGAAGGATGTGTACACAAAATCAAACGAACTGTATCAAAGATCAAGGGTGAGTTCTCATCTGAGTTGAAATTAATTTTAAATTAGGGTTTACGGGCCGTTTGGAATTGCTTATTTGAAACAAAACACTTATCAACTTATTATAAGTCAGAATGGTTTAACTTATTCAAACACTCCTTATTACCGGTTTGGCACCGGTATAGGTTGTTTATCCAAACACTCAAAAGTGCTTATTAGAACTATTATGAATAAATCGACGTTAATGAATTTGGTAAATCACACTAGAAAGTAGGGTCTTTTCAAGAGTTTGTTTGTCGTAAGAGGACTCACAACTTATTCGGTTAGCTATACGTCACTCTTTGGTAACGGCTTAATAAAATGACTTATTCTGTAAGCTTTCAAGGGAGTTCCACAGACAGATTAATCCTAACATCTATAACTTTATCAATACAAAACTTAATAAAATATCGATCAAACAACCCATTAGATGTATGCAACTTTTCCTTGATTCCAAAGGGTAGAAAGACCCTTTTTTCGTGATCATGGATGACAACTTTTTTTTAATGACCCAAGTAAAAAGCGTTCTGATATTGTGTTAAGTTGATATAGAATATTTTACTAAGTTTTGAATAAATGTTGGTTTTGTGAACAGGGGTAGAATTGGTAATACCAGATGTGGGCAAGGATTTGGTCACTGTGAAAGGGACAATGAACGTGAAGGAATTGACACCGTACTTGAAAGACAAGTTGAGAAGAAGTGTCGATATTGTCCCTTCCAAAACTGATGAGAAAAAAGACGACAAGAAAGAAAAAACTGATGGAACTGATAAGAAAGAGAAAGTAAGTGGGGGCGACGGGGAGAAGAAAGCGGTCGGGGGCGATGTTGCAAGTAGGAGCATAGAGGTGGTCAACAAGTTGGAATATTATGGACAAAATCCATACACATATACGATGCCGACATATAATCAGGGTTATTACAATCAAGATTACGGGGTTTCAACTTCTTCCAACCATGGTTATATTAACGATGGTTATGTTAACCATGGATACGCCATGCAGTACCCAAACGAACCTCCACGGCCGCCTCCCATGTACCTTCATGACCCTCGTGTTCCGGATACGGGGATGTTCAGTGATGAAAACCCTAATGGTTGTTCGGTCATGTAAACCAACAATTTAAAAACCCTGATAATGAATTCACAATATTAACTGTAAATGAACTAATTAAGTTCATGACGAGCATAAAGCACAAGTCTAGATCAACGTGTCGTAGTCAAAATTATTCGACCTATTGGCTTAATAGAAGCTCTCGATCGACGACAAATAGAGATAAATTGTTCTAACGGACGATATTAATCGGCTTATACTCATCATGCATTTATTATCCTATTTGGGTTTTATGAATTAATTGTATATTCAATTTTTTTTAAAGCAATGATGTGTTATTCAAAATTTAATTATGTCAAATAGTCCATCTTGTTACGCTAATTTGGTTTTTTTACATATTTCGTCCCTATATTTAGATGTTTTTGACAAATTGTCTCCTTTTTGAAAAATCAAAGGAATATGTTTTTATAGTTGTGTTTTTAGCGACTTATATCCTCATGGTTGCATTTTTTAACGAGTTAGGTTTGTATGGTTGTAGGTTTGTACTGATTTGATCCCTAAACAAATCAGTCGAAAAGCAGAATTTCCGTAGCTTTGCACTTTGCAGAAACATTTTTAGAATTTCTCGCTATTTATTGATATTGTTTAAAAACGATTATTTCTTGATTTTCTTTTGCTAGTCTGGTGATTTTCCTATATAAAAAACTGCATAGTCTAAACCCTCCTAATTTTTTTGTAGGCACTATCACACCAATGGCAAAACTATAAGTGAATAACAAACAAAATAAAATATAAAATTTCATATCATATTAAAAGTTTATAGATTAAAAGAACAAAAATGTTCAAAATGACAGGCTGAGAAAATTTTTGATGGTAAATATGAGCCTCGAAGTTTTAAAGGCTACCTTCAAAAATCAAGATTTAATATGTGACAGATGAACAAAAACATGTTTTTTTTTCTATATACTAGAAGAGTACTCGTGCAATACAGCGTATACATTTTGATTTTTATGTTTTGTCTTATATTTTGGATTTATCGATGTTATAATGCTATTTTATGTGGTATTGAGAAAAAGAAAATGTTTTTATTTTTGAATAAAATATAAATTTGAAGATATTATAATTTTTTTTTAAAAATAATCAATATTATTATTAAATTAATTATTTAAAATTTCTTATTTTATGTAATTTTTCTTAATTTAAGTTTTTATTATAATTTAATTAAAATTTAATAATGAAATAATTTATTTTTAATTGAAAAAATATATTTAAAAAACAATAATTCAATATTGTATTAGAATTTAATGATTACCTTAATTATATTTTAGATAACGATTATCATGTATTTGTTTATGTTTATCTATAGTTAGTTATACGAATTTAAACATGAAACTTTAATATAATGTACTAATAGCACATTCTACTTGTAATCTTAAATTTTAAGTAATATATATCAATAAACAATAATATATATATATATATATATTATTTTTAAATAATTAAAATAGGTGAAAAAAATAAAATAAAATAAACACATATTTTTTACCCGGATTCTTACCCGACCACTCCGGTCCAAAACAATTACAAACCTGAAACCCTTTGGTTGTTTTTCCCTCCCGACTCCTCCGTTGCCGTTCACCTCCTCGACCTACAAACTCTTCTCTACGCGCAACTCTTCTGATCACCGTCATCACACACAATCATCACCATACCATCCACTTTTCATCCCTTTTTCCTTTTTCTTCTTTTCAGGAAGAGAGTAAATTGCAAGCGAAAGAGGGAGTTTCTTTTGCTGATGTCCTAAAACTGATTTTGTGTCTCATCACTAGATCCCTAAAAAAATTCGGTCGAATCGCATCGTTTTTCGGTCGAATTTTCATCTGGGTATCCATTCACTTTGCAAATTGTTGATGAATTTTGGTGGGTTTTGATGGTGACCGCGGGTTCGAATAATCAAGACGATGTTGGGGAGAAAAACCCATCATCAGTTGTTTCCAAAGCAGGAGGTGGGGCGACGCGGTCCTGCGGCACCACTGGTTCGGGTCAATCCGTTTCGACAAGTGGCAGTGTCGGGTCTCTTTCGACCCGGAGTGAATTGCCCATGGTGGGTACCCCTGTTAGTGAGAGCACATTTTTGAGGCTGAATCATCTTGATATTCATACTGATAATGCTGGATCTCAAGGGGCTGCTGGGTGAGCGTTTTTGATTTAATTTCAGCTTTGATGCCCATTTCTTATCATGAGATGCTACATTTCCAATTTGGGATGTTGAATGCTTTCTGAGCTTCAAAAATTGATATGAATTTTATTATTTTGGATGAAAGAGGTTATAAACAATGTTAAGGGGCTGTTTGGTAGGTTTTCCATTAAATCTTGTATTGATAAAGTTGTCGGTGTGGATTAATCGGTTGTACAAAGTTTTTGTTTTTTGGGTGCTTTTTTCCTAGATGGAAGGAAAGTGTTTTTTAATTGGGAGGCCAGGTTAAGAAAAAACTTGGCTTTTTGTATAATGCTTTCTTTTAAAAGCTTATTGAATAAGACAGTTTCTATATCATTTAAGCCACTACCAAACAGTCATGTATAGCAACCGAATAAGCTGTGAGTTCATTAAGCTGCTAACAAACTGGCCTAAGTGTTTAATTTGCAGAAAGAACTTCATAATTAATGGGGTTGATTCCAAAAGTAAGTGTTGGCCTTTTGGGTGACACTTTCACACTTTGTAGTGAGTACATGGTTTTATTTAAAAATCCCGAGAATTTACTAATTTAGCCTCACATTTCTCTTTTGATTTCTTGGAGTTTTGGTGGTTTCTTAGATAAATAGAAGAAGATTTATGACTAGGTATTTGATCGTGATGTTCTTTTGGTTATTCGAAAGAATAATGAAGCTAACCACAATGGTTGTGACGTAGTGGTTAAGGTTCTGGAGGATGTGGTGGAATATCCCATCTGCCTAGGTTTGATTCGAGGCGTGCACAATAATTGTGACTACTGAGTTTATCTGGGCTGATTTCTTGCGGTCACAATTTGCCAGCCTAAGACACCCTTCCAAAAAAAGGAATTAATGAAGCTGCCTTGACGTTTTGCTGAAACAAGCATACTGATCTTTGGGCATGTGAAGAAAATCAAGTTAGCTAGTAGATTTCTTTGAGTAGTTTTCCCTTTCTATCAGCACATTTTGGCTGATAAATGAGGTACTTGAATTATAAATGTGTTAATTAAACGGACAATTTCATGTTTAAGCTACTAACTTTAGCAGGTTAAGCTTAGATATCCATATACACACCTTTACCTGACTTGAATGCAACCTACGTAACTTGTCTACGAATTCATGTGGGGGTGAAAGAAGGAAAGACGAAAGAGGAAGAAATTTTTGATTAGCTCAGCGTCATCATTAATTTAGGAAAACGAGAGGAGACCAAGTATTGATTGATGTAAAGAGTTGTGTTTTAGAAGAAAAGGCGACTTGATTAGCTCAGCGTCATCATTAATTTAGGGAATGCAGTTGTCTTAAAAGGTTCTAAACCGAGGGTTCTATTGAATGAACCTCTGTTTATTTTCGATGGGATATTGATATGGTTCACTTTGGTGGCCAAATCTATATCTAATCTTGAATCTTTGAGTGATTTCATATTATTATTATTATGTAACCAGTTTTGGCCTTTCCTAGTAAGGTTAGGAGCTCTAACATATGCTATTTAAATGTTGCGTTGATCCTAGAGACCTAGAGTTACTGGTAAAGGACACCGAATACGTGATGTTATTTATTAATTTGTTAAATGTAGTTTGCTTTTGATGATCATACTTGGTAATTAGTAGTCAACTGATGAGTAGTTTTGAACAGTAATAAAAAGAAGAAAAGAGGACAACGTGCAACCGGAGGGGATAAAGGTGGTAGAGGACTCCGCCAGTTTAGCATGAAAGGTTTGTTTTCTTTTCTTCTCTTTTGTTGTTTTCCATAACTAAGAGAAGGTCTGACTGTGCAAAATATGATTTGTGGTTCGTGACACGTGGGTAAGCAAGGAGATCATCGGCACACGATTCATTTTCTTGGAATGGTCATCTTAGATATGAAGTTTTTATGCTTCTATGGGTTTTGTCTGTATCAAATAATGTTTATTTTGATTTTTGATACTGCATAGTGTGCGAGAAAGTGGAAAGCAAGGGAAGAACCACTTATAACGAGGTTAGTGGATTCAGCTGTTTGATCTTTTAGTTTCTTTAATATGTTTTACTCGTATTTTGTATCTTTCTTACGAACGAGTCTCTCCCATTACAACCCCCTCTTCTCAAGAAAAGAGAATTCTAAAAGAAATGTTACGTTGGTGCTCTTGAATGTATGGTCTACATTATAATAGAAATTCAACACCTTAAGTAAACGTGCAGAGTCAACGGATTTCTGCCATTGTGGTTGTGGAGGTGGGATGTATGGAGACATGTCCTTCACTCCAAAGGGTAGAACATCTGTTTCTGTGAAGACCCCCCCGGCTTGAAATCATATCATATGATTCTGTGAATTTGACGCAAGATGTTTTTTCCTTATTTGTGTCAACTCTTTTATTGATCCAAAACTTTAGTACACACATAACTACTAACGGTTTTCGGTAATAGGTAAAGATGTAATGGATGTCTAATGGGGCCTAACAATATGAACCCTTTACTTATATGCTTGCTTTCTATGCTACGTATTATACGAAGTTTGTTAGAACAAACTACAGCTAATCTACTGTTCATGAATGCAACATAGTTTATACACCCTTTTCAAATATGAGCAGCGGTTTTTCCGTAAATTCATTTTCTTACTATACATGAAGCTCCACATTTCATCTGTTTCAAAATAGTTGCCGTATAATTTGTGATAAACTGAAAATTGACGTTCAACTCCAGGTTGCAGATGAACTTGTAGCTGAATTTGCAGATCCTGGCGAAGGTGGTCAAACTCCCGACCAGGTTAACAAAAATTGCAGCCTTTCTTGACACATAGTTAAGCGCAGCCGTTCGACTAAATATCATGTCAAAAATATTCGTTAAGGGATTTAGTGGACTCATTTATAATGATGGTAAATGGGCAAATGCTAATTTTTAACTTGGAAACTTCCCGGAAAAGAAAAGAAAATATTGCAATGAAAAGGGAATCGTTTCACTTTTATGGGACGAAGGAAGTATATGATACATATTAGTGATATGTGTATATGAAGAAATTGATACTTACATGAGTTTGTCGTTATGTTTGGATCTTTGTCACAGCAACAATACGATGAAAAGAATATTCGTCGAAGGGTATATGATGCGCTAAATGTTCTCATGGCTATGGATATTATATCTAAAGACAAAAAGGAAATACAGTGGAAGGGTCTTCCTCGGACTAGCTTGAACGATATCGAAGAGATTAAGGTCCACAAACCCCTTGTTATAAATCTTTCTTAGTCCCCCATAGTTTTTCCCTTTAGATTTTTAATTTTTTCAGCGGATCGATGAAGAATCCTTGCCAACACGACTTTTTTAATTAGTCCATGTTCAATGTGGCAGAGGGATCGTCTTGCTATAAGGAGTAGAATCGAGAAGAAAGCTGCGTATTTGAAAGAACTACAGGATCAAGTGAGAATTATTACTGTTTTTATGATTTGAAACTGATTATGATCTTTAATTGGTCTCTTGGAAAGATTACGTTTTTATGATGTGTCTCGAATGATGATATTTCTTTTCTGTACGATAATTCTTTATCCTTGTTTTCGTTACTTATTTGATTTCTCGTTTACAGTATGTAGGCCTTCAAAATCTGATACAACGGAATGAACAGTTGTACAGTTCCGGAAATGCTCCAAGTGGCGGAGTGGCTTTGCCTTTTATACTCGTGCAGGTACGATTGTTCGGCAAGGTTTATAATCATCTTTTCTTGCTTTTTCTACAATATGTAACAAACCAGAGCACGAGCTCAGAAGTTGACAAAATACCGACTTACATTTACTTTGCATGCTATTGGTACGACACATGACTCGTAATCTGATGATTGTAGACTCGACCTCATGCGACCGTGGAAGTGGAAATTTCAGAAGATATGCAACTGGTTCATTTCGACTTCAACAGGTGAGTGCACGTTTTTTGTTCAGCCTCCATTTCTCATTTCCACATTTCTGAACTCTTTTAAAATATCGTATAATTATATACAACAAAACTCATACGCACTCTTCACATTTGATGAGATTTGAACCGTTCAAGATTTTCCAGTAACCTGATACTGCTGGGACAAAACTCAAATTGCCTAACTTAGGGGTTGTGTGGTCGGTTTTTCATCAAATCCTATATGGATAAAGTTGTCCGTGTGGATTAATCTGTTAGTATAGATTGAGAAGGTTTTTGTTTGAGAGTGTTTTTTCATAGATGGAAGAAGCATGTTTTTTAATTGGGATAGGGAGGTTTGGAGCATAAAGCTTTCCCTAGAAGCTTAATGAATAAGTGACTTTCTATATCATTTAGCCATAACCAAACAGTCATGAGTCTCATTAAGCTGCTAACAAACATTCTCTTACTGTTGAACTGATTTGCAGTACCCCATTTGAGCTACATGATGATAACTATGTTCTCAAGGCAATGAACCTCTCAAAACGTGATGACGTGGCAAACAACGTTTCAGCGGATGGCGGTGAAGGGTCGAGCATATCTTCCATGTTTCGGCCCCCCTTGCCATCTGGCAAGCCGTCGGTTCCTGGTATACTCAAGACTCGTGTGAAACATGAGCATTAGATCATCTGTGTATCGTGTTAAGTTATTCGACGAATTTGATGCTTCATATACCGGTGATTATACTTGTTATATCGTAAATGTTGAGGATTGAGATGATAGTAACTTTATTTTTTGTGGGATCATAAAAACTAGTTGGTTTTTGTTGTAGAATGATATGATTAATAATTAATGATGCTATGAATGATACAGGTGAAAGTGATTATTAGATCTTTGAACATATCTTTATCATGATGAAAAGGTGAACATGGGTTGTGTTCTAGTAAGTGTTGTTTAACAGTTGCTGAATGGTTTGGTGTAGAATGATTAAGAGGCTCTGATGATATAGTGTAAAATGAATTATAATTGTTTCGTAATTGTTTACGATGAAATTAGGGCGTTGAATGGTTAAGAGAGGCTTAAGATACAAAATCATTCAGAAGGTTTTAGAACTATTGAGAGACGATCTTTTTATGCCAAACAAGATTCATCTTTTAACGTTCAGATGTTGTCTCTTAATGGAACTATTAAGTCACCTTTTGAACCATTATTCCACTTTCAGACAACTCTATATATAGTTGTATCTAGGTTGGGTTTGCCGGGTTGGAGATATTTGAATAACCGATCCCGATTCCAGCCGAAAAAGTTGAGCTCGGTCAAGTTTTATTGTAATCTATTATGGGCCACTGGTCCCAGCCATTAATTTTTTTTATTTTTATCTTTTTAATGATATATTTTTAATACATTATAAAATTTGTAATTCATTCACTCAATTACACTTAAAAATTGTGTTTTATTATAATTAAAAATTATATTGGCTTACAAAATATAGCGAGAAACCGATAATCGTGACTTTTTTTTTTGCATTTTTCGCGAATCGAGAACTTGGTATGTGTAAATCCTTCCATCAAGACACTTGTATATAATGTTTAGAAAGCAAAAAATACAAAAAAACCCAAAAACGGCTAGTTTTTTAAAAAATAACGACCACATTTAAGAAAAAAACGCTACATTTTTTAAAAATCGGGCCGGGCCGGTCCATAACCAGTCCCAGATTTCAGTCCTATAACCGATCCTTGCTAGTCCCGGGATGGGCCGGTTCTTTAGCGGTCCAGTCCCGGGCCGGACCAGTTTGGTCATCACGAATCCCTAGCTATATATCGTTGGCGTTTCCCGTTGGGCATCAAGTGTCGGCCCAATATCAGGATTGGGTTTCATGGCCCAATTTCGATCGAGTAAAATAGCGTGAAAAGCTAACGGTTCGTCCCTTTGGCATCGAAAACCCTAGGAATTAGGGGTTTTCAAAGAAAAATTCCCAATTTGCAGCTGCGGAAGGTAAGATGGGAGGCAAATGTCCACACAGAAGGGTGAAGAAGAGAAGATACTCACACAAAACCTTTCGTCGTGATAAATTTCTCGTTAAAGATATCCTTTGTTACTTCTTTTCCTTTTTACTGCAAATTATCGTTATCTTGTTCGTGTTTTTCCTTGACTTTGTGTTTCTCACGTGATGATGCGGTTTATGACGAGCTTAAAAAAACCGAGGGCGAGACGGTGGCCTTGCCATTAGATGAAGATCTTCCTGGGATGGGTCAATACTATTGTTTACACTGCGAGTATGTGATTGAATCATATCATGTTTTCATTCGAAATTATTTTGTGATTAGGGTTTTGTATTGTGTTCTTAATTTCAAATAATGTTCCTTAATTTCAGTCGGTATTTTGCGAACGTGACAGTGAGAGATGAACATTTTAAGACGAAACGACACAGGAAGCGGTATGTTGTCTCTTTTGTAGTTGCTTTTTGGTACTTTATCAAATCAGCTATTTTGCTCCTAAATTTGTTTGTGGCAACTATTATAAATCACTAGAACCAAAACGATCATCTACTTTGAAGTTAAAGGTTGAACCTAATTACTTTCCAAATGGGCATTATTAGCGAAAATCTTGTAGATGGCATTCTAGAGCTCGAGAAGCATTGAGTTGATACTTGGTTCTGTTTGCACCTTATGAATATTATCGAATCACAGCGTTCCACTAGTGTGTACCACTCGTAGACTAATCGGGCTTTATTTTCGTGTTGCAAACTTCTGGAATGGCGTTGATGATTAGTGTTCGTATAAAATTTTCTAAACATGCATATAGAAGTTGTAGGAACACTCGTTGTACAAATATATGGTTTTCTCT
Source organism: Cynara cardunculus var. scolymus (assembly GCF_001531365.2). Taxonomy (NCBI): domain Eukaryota; kingdom Viridiplantae; phylum Streptophyta; class Magnoliopsida; order Asterales; family Asteraceae; genus Cynara; species Cynara cardunculus. The sequence goes on from NC_037537.1 coordinate 26,530,086, forward strand.
GTCGGTTTCCTCCCTTCCCTTATTCTTGATGGACCATGCCATTGTTGACATAATGTGGATCATAGCAATTGTGGTAAGATTTTGGCTTCCACTAGTAAGTAAATAAATTTTTTGGTTCTCGATGATCTTTTTTCATTAGTTTTTTGTTCGTTATAGTAAAACTCTACTCTTTTTTTCAGTGCTTGAATTTTGAACGAATATACTGGAATCGTACTCAAAAAATTTATTTACCCGCCATGATTTCATATTTTTGTATTACTGCATTAGTTTTTTCTTATATTTTAGTTCTTGTACGCCATTCTTTTCTTGAACTTCTCTTGCTGTTTGCAGCTTGAAGATAATGGCTGGTCCTGCACCGCATACCCAACTTGATGCGGACCTGGCAGCTGGAATGGGCATGCCTGATAATGGGCCTAAGCTAATGTCGACGTGAGCCCAGTTAATGTGTCTATTCATACTCAATGTTTCTCAAATTCATATGCAATGTAAGAATCATTTGTTTTTAAGTCAGTGAAGCTAGTTTCTTAAATCCGGATATGTGTGAGTTCTTTTTGGTATTAGTATATTATGATCATAAAAAGGTCATCTATCTTGTGTCATTGAAAGTTAAATTAGGGTAAGGATGGAAGTATATTGTTATTAATGTTTATGCTTTTGCAATTATAAGACACAGGGAGAGCTAGGAAAGATCACTATTTATCCAATCTTCTGAAAATTAATCTCTTTTTTTTTTGTCTCTGACATAAAGACTTCATGAACTGGAATAAACATCGTTGTCACTCCTTGCACGTTGGTATGTTTCTGATTTGTACAGTGCATGCAGTTCCATATCGTGTACATAGGTAAATACCAAACTTGATTAGGGGTAACTGGTAAGGCCACATGGCTTAGGGCCTGTTTTTTAGCCGCTTAATGACTGAATGGGACTTGCAGCTTATCCGGTATACAAGTCTGTTTGGTAGTGGCTTAATCAGTAAGCTTTTAGGTGGGGAGCCTTATGCAGAAGTCAAGTTTTTCCCAACCTGCGTCTCCCAATTAAAAAACACTCTCTTAAATCATTCCAAACAAAAATCTTCCCAATCTATACAGATAGCTTTATCCATACAAGACTTGGTGGCTGTTTGGCTGATTTTCCATTATGTTCTGTATGGATAAAGCTGTCTGCGTGGATTAATATTTTCGTATTGATTGAGAAGTTTTTTTTCATATATGGAATAAGCGTGCTTTTTAATTTGAAGGGACAGGTTTGGAAAAACCTGGCATTCTGCATGAAGCTCCCTCCTGGAAGCTTACTGAATAAGCCACTTTCTATATATTAAGTCACTACCAAACAGTCATGTATAGATGACTGAATAAGCCGTGAGTCCTTTTAAGCTCATTAAGCTGCTAACAAACAAGCCCCTTGGTATGAAGACTAGGAATGAGATTGATCAGGGAGACTTCTTTGAGTGCGCCTGCTTTTGCATTCTTAAACAGTTTGAGACGTAGGACATTAATAATTCTCATGTATTTTATACTTGTATCGTAGGAAGTAGAGTATGATTTCTTCTTATTACTAAGAAGTGAAAAACAGCGCTAGTCTAACACCATATGAATCATTCATGGATCACAAAGCAATAGTTTGCAAATTTGAGAAGTGGATACAAGACCCAACTTGTTATTGCACTTATAGCTACAGTAGTGTTTGCAGTATCTTTTACAATTCCAGGTGGGTACATTGTACGCCAAAACACCAGCATACCACAATAACTATAAGCAGTTAAGCCAACAGTCGATTGTGTCTTTTATCCACTTCTCACCTTCAGAAACTAGCGTTTTCTGGTTCTCGGTGAATTGCACATATGTTGTTCAGCTGGCTTTGCTTCTCTTTTTATGTAATAACGAGGAATCATACTCTACTTTCTACAATATTACTATGAACTAAGATTTTGTAAGTCGATGATTCTTGATGTAGATTGTATATAAATGGTTAACCGCTAGGTTTTGGGTAGCACAAGTGCTTTTCCTTTCGTACAGTCGTGTTAACTATAGAATAGTATAGTTGTTGTGAAAACTTTACTCTCCTGGGCCGGGGGTACCGCCGCACCGGCACTGCAACAGGGTTATGGACCACTAGAACCCCACCATTGATACGGGGTTATTATATAGCCCAGCCCCCACTCATGTCTTAGGCCTAACCACACCATTGGTACAGGGTTCAGATATAGCCCCTCCCTCCTCTTTCTCATGTCCTTGGCCTAACTATGCTTTGTTGCTATCAGTGTTTCCACCATCACGTGAAACCCATACTTCCAATCCTTGTCCATTTTCTTAACTACCATATCTTTCGTTTTCATGAATGCATGTGCCTGTCACGTGCTCTTCATGTGTTATGGATTACACCGACACATGCTTTTGTTCGTTACACCTAGTCGGTCTCTATGCATCGCAGGTAATTCAGCCGTGCACAAATATGTTTAAAACACTTGATTTGAAATTAAAAAATCTAAAATATAATTAACATAATTATTGAGATCTAACAGAATAATTAATTATTCTCTTTATAAAAAAATATATTATTAAACTAAAAATATAACAATGAATTAAAGAAATATACAAAAAAAAAATTAATAGTAAGTTTGTTGTTAATATCAATATATTTTTTTAATTTTTTATAATTTATTCAAAAATAAACAGTATTGTTTTCTCAAAACCATATAAAACTATATTATGACATCGATACAAAAAAATGAAATATTAAAATTAAGATGTATCTTATCATATTATATGAATATCCTTCTAATTATTAATTAATATACCAGGTTATTCCGAAATAATATATAAATAATGAAGAATGATTGTGTTTCCATGATTAGTGGTGGAATAATATTGTCGTTGAAAAAGCAACATGCAATGGAAAATGTAACATAAGTGGGTGAAAAGCTTGTTTGGAAGCTACACGGCATTTTTTAATCTTTGTCCCAAAATTGTGGAGCATGTGGGCTCCAACCATTCACATCAATCTATTAACGATATAAAAAATAAAGAAAAACGTCTATCAATTAAAAAACATCTTCTTTTTGTCTATCGAAAAAAATCTTTTCAAACTAAAACATTTTAGATGTATATAGACAGATTAGTTCATACAGACAACTTTATTCATACAAGATTTAACGAAAAACCAATCAAACAATTCCTTTCTTTAATAAACAACAGGTTCAAGTTTGTATTTTGTGAGAGCAGACATTGAACCGCTGAGTCATCTCCGAAATATCTCTTCTGCATGATTTTTAGTGGTGTCGGTCAAGGTTGCTTATAATCAATTTTATGTTAAAATCGTAATCGTTACAGATAACATCTTCAACCCGTCGTTTTCGTTTAAATTTCGGTAAATACAACCCTTCTTTTTGTAAATTTACTGTAGAATAACGTGAACTACGCTTACCAACATACATTTTTAAGTTACACCCCACAAAGATAACGAAAAATAAAACACAAAATACTTTCGTTATCTTCGGTTTTTCATATTTGTTCGTCTCTCGTAGTTGATGAACTCGAACCGGTTGATACCATCTTTATGGCCTCGTGCCCGTGTGAAAATCTCTGTAACTGAATCATCTTCGCGTAACATCCGTCTACGTAGTTTTTCAGTAGATGCGAGTGTGATCCTTGTTCTGCCACTTTCCCATCATCGATGACCGCGATGCTGTGTGCATTGCGTATCGTCGATAGTCGATGTGCTACGATTATCGTTGTTTTTCCTGAGCAAACACGCTCGAGAGCCTCTTGAATGCACTTTTCGGACTCTGCGTCTAGTGCACTCGTAGCCTCGTCTAGCAACATGATCTCGGCTTTTCTCAAAAACGCCCTTGCGATGGCCACACGTTGTTTTTGCCCTCCGGAGAGCTGCACGCCTCTTTCCCCTACGAACGTTTTGTATCCGTCTGGTAATGAGGATATGAACTTGTGAGCGTTTGCGAGGGTGGCGGCTTCCGTGATCTCGGCCTCGGTTGCCGACTCGTGTCCGTACGCGATGTTTTCATAGATTGTGGTGGCGAAGAGGCACGGTTCTTGTGGGACCACGGCGATGTGGCGGCGTAGTGACTTTAGGTTGTATTTCCGGATATCTTTTCCATCGATGGTCACACGTCCGGATGATGGCTCATAGAATCTTTGTATCAGTGCGATCACCGAGCTTTTCCCGCAACCGCTTGGGCCCACCAGGGCAAGAGTCTTTCCGGCTCGAGCTCGTAGACAGATGTCACGGAAAACCGGGATGTCAGGACGAGACGGGTAAGAAAAGTCGATGTGCTTGAGTTCCACTTCACCGCGGAGACGGTCAGGGACAGGAATCGCGTCGAGCTCATCGGGCTCGATCTCGGTTTTCCGGTCAAGAAGATCGAACACCGACTTCATTGCTCGGCCGCCCTTGATGAAATCGGGAGCAAGAGTTAGGGTCTCGGCTGCACCATTTGCTGAGACCATGAGAACCATGAACACCCGAATGGTCTTGGAGAAATCGGAAATGCCATGCTTTACGAGCCACGACGCGTACCAAAGGCCAAGCGCATACGAAGCATAGAGCAAGAACTGAGCCATCCCGAACCCACTCCCCGCTATCTGTCCCTTCCAAAAGCATCTACGAAGTGGCACATCAAGACTTGCTGTGAAAAGCTTTACGATTTTCGACTCCGAATTGAACGCTGCCACCGTTCTCATATTCGCCACTGCCTCCCCTGCGAGCTGCGTAGCTTTGGCGTGTGCACCTTCCAAATCGCCGGAAAATCCTTGCATAAACATTTTCTGTTCGAAAAACAGAAAAACTTGTTAAAATGTCCAAAAACGTTATATCAACTAATTGTTAACACCTTTGCATAAGACGCACAATTGTTTGGTCCTATAAAACAGTATATTAGCATGTTGAAATAAATTTGGCTTCTTATAAAGCGGATTTAGTTGTGATGGAAAGAAACACACCTGCAATACAGTTGCTGCAACCACCAGAGGGAAAACGGCAACGAGAACCAGGGCGAGGCGCCATTGAAGAACAAAACCGGCGGTGCAGGCAACCAACATGAGGGCGGAGTTCTGCATGATCACGGAAATTCGGTCCCCAATTGCGGACCGAACATTATTCGCATCTAGAGCCAGCCTGGCTGCTACTCTTGAGCTCTCATTCTCCTCCTGATCGAACCATGCCATTTCATTCTTCAAAACCGCATCCAGCATCTTCTCTCGAACCCTTTTCGTCAAGTTTTCTCCAACGACATCCCAGAAAAAATGCTGCAACGTGTTGAAAATAAGAGCAGCCGAAGACACCCCGATCAACAGATAACAGTATTTCCCGATTTCTTGAATCATGTATGCATGATCTTGGTTGTAGTACACGCTGAGGACAGCGCTGAGAACGTAAGCAAAAAACGCGCTCAGTGAACCGCAAATGACCGAACCCACCGAGCCTATCAAAGCGTAGGTCCATTCAGGAGAGTTCATTTTTGCGAGCCGACAGAAGGAGCTCGCTTGCTCCTTAAACGGAAGCTTCTCGAGCCGATAGTTCGGGTATCCTCCATCAACCGATAGGCTAAAGTCCGAGGTCGAGAAATCAGATAACCTCCGAGAGTACGGCGATCTCCCATAAGACGAGTTTCGGGTAATTATAGGTGAACTCACCGAGTTTCTTGCACTAGAAGGCCTAAAAAACAAGAAGCGAAAGATAAGAAAACAGCTTAAACACCTCTTACTACTGGATTGACTTTTGTAGTCAAACTTATAACTTTCAAAGACTGAAAACGCATACGTATCTTGTCGAAAAAACACCAAATATGTTTTAGATGAATTCTTGTTAATATCTTCTAATGTTATATTTGACATTTTTTCAAACAATTAAAAGGTATTCCTGTCAATTTTCGAGTCGAAAACGGGTTTGTTTGACCTCAAAAGTCAACTTGAGGTTAGTAAGTACCGTGCACTGCTCTTTCGGGCATTGTTGATTGCAGTTTCATGGGCTACTTCTTGCATCTTTATGAGCTTAGCGTAGACCCCATTTTCGCCTTTGGCAATAAGATCATCATGAGTTCCGATCTCCAAAACACCACCTTGCTGCAAAACCGCCACGAGATCCGCCTTTTGTATGGTGGAGAGGCGGTGAGCGATCACAAGAGTAGTCCTTCCGATCATGAACCGGTCTAACGCCTCTTGTACCAACTTTTCTGATTCCGAATCCAAAGCACTCGTGGCCTCATCCAAAAGCAAGATCGCCGGATTCTTTAGCATTGCTCTCGCTATCGCTATTCTCTGCTTCTGTCCTCCTGATAACTGTAATCCTCTCTCCCCAACCTACACGATAAATTTGCAAATCCGTAACTCATTTCATACCAAAATCATTCTTTTGACTTTTAAAGTCAAACATGACTTTACAAATCTACAGTTATCACACAATATACTTTAACAATCATTTACTCTATTTGACTATTTCCATAGTACTTGTTATCTCTTCCATGCCCTTATCCATTTTCCTCAAAACCTAATCCAGATTCACATCAATTTGGAAACTGGGAGGAGCATGTTTGCCACCCAAAAGTCAACAAAATGCAGGGAGTTCCATCTTTGTGATGGTCAACTCAAAGGGTTCCTAGTCAAACAAAAATCTTTGAGTTTGTCACTGTCAGTCATGTGGGGGATTCAATCTTATATAATAGTATTGATACGGTCCTCCCTATCCTCTGATTGTTTCAGTTAAGTTCTTGTTTCTTGCAAAAATCTGCACATGGACTGTTGACTGAAAAACCATGTTCTTGCTTTTCAATTAATGCATTCCCTCCAAAGAAAACTTCACCTCATCAAATTTGACTTTTACAAGCAAAAGTTAGGTTTTCTGTTGACCAAATTGGCATACATTCCATCTTTAGAATGAAAGATGAAGGAACCAACCAAAAAGCAATGAGCTTTAACTAAAGAGAGCCCCCACCTACCCTCCAAATCCATTCAAGAATCAAGATCCATCATCACCAATGGTAAAACTTGAAAGTTACCCAAGTGGGTCCACAGATTTAACAACATGGGTCTGGCTTTAAAGATTAAAATTACCAAAAAAATGCAATTAGGATACACCATTTTCTGATAAAGTGAACCAAGATTATTGATGTGGTATAGTGTTTGACTAATTGACTGACCTGAGTATCGTAGGCGTCGGGTAATTTGATGATGAACGAATGAGCGTTTGAGACACGTGCAGCTTCTTCAATCTCGACCATGGATGCGTCGGGCCGACCCAAAAGTATGTTTTCTTTGATGGTGGTTGCAAACAGTGCTGGCTCTTGGCTAACCAGACCAATATGTTGCCTTAACCATCTCAATTTGAGTCCCTTGATGTCATGCCCATCAAGCATTACTTGACCTGTGAAATCAAACAAAACTACTTCTGATCAGAAGCTTCCATTCGACATCGGGATATTATAACGTGTGCATATAGAGTTGTACAATGTCATCACCTGAGGTGGGATCATAGAATCTTTCAATGAGGGAAACAACGGTGCTCTTCCCAGAACCACTGCTTCCAACCAAAGCAATGGTTTTTCCAGCAGGAACACTCAAAGTGAAATTGTTAAGAATTTTAGTATCTGGTCTTGACGGGTATGAAAAGTCAACATTTTTTAATTCTACTTGACCTGAAACGGAATCCAACTCCAACCCCGATTCACTGTTTCTATCAACGGTTGGTTTATGATCGATTATTTGAAAGATTTTAGCCGCTGCTACTTGTGCTTTTGCAAATGCAGACATACTTGGAGCAGATTGGCCTAAAGCACTGTCGAATTCGGATGTTAGAACAGAAGACAAATTATGAGTGAAGTTTGTTCGAAATTTTTATAGAGACAAAGAGTACTCACAGTCCACCGATCATGACTGAGAACATCGTGGAAATAGCGAGTCCTCCGTTCGTGTAATGGTGTCTAACAAGATAGCCTCCATACCATAGAAGAAGTGCATAGCAACAAAAGACTGTGAAATAAGTTGCTCCTAATCCCAATCCTTTTGAAAATCCAGTTTTGTATCCAAGTTTCTGTGAGATCTTTAGTGCGGCAGAGTAGGCTTGTAGTGCCCTTGATTCACCAACATAGGCGAAAACGGTTCGAATTTGCGCAATCGTCTGAATTTTCGGACGGATCAAGAAAAGACACAGAGTGAAAAGATCACTTTTTTATATCAATAACAATTTCTTGGACAGATTCAGCTCAAATTGAAAACAACACCCAGATGTAAAAACATGAAGAAATCAACTTTCTTTTCCGATCAAGTTAAAAAGATTTGTTTTCATTGATTTTCTCTCAATTTCATGGACAGCCAGATTGAGAAACATAAAAAAGATGGATTTTTATTCTTGACCCAGACAGAAATATTCTTGAATTTAGCTCAAATTCATCAGAGTTCGTGTGATCAAAACAGAGGGAAATTGCTACTTTCTTGAATTGATTCTTGGGGTTTTAGACGGAACTCACCTGCTCAGCGATGTTTCCAGCTTCTGAAAGGGCTTGTTGGCTTTTAGAAGACAGTTTAGCTAATGTGGTGGTGTGAATAGCTCCGATTATAGCTATTAGCGGCACCACCGCAAGTGTCACCAGCGCCAGTTGCCAAACCGCCGTGAATCCCACCACAAATCCAGACACAAATGTTGCCATATAGTGTATAAAATTCCCTAACTGCCACACACAAAACACACACTTATTTATATAATCTGCTAATTAAATTAACTCTGCACATAATCCAACAACAAAAACTCAAATCTTTTTAACCTTTTCACTAATGGCATCTTGAACCATAACAGCATCAGTATTGATAGCAAATACAACATCTGAAGTTCTGACTTCTGTGTCAAAGAACTGAATGTCTTGACTCAGTGCTGCTTCTAGGTATTTAATCCTCATTTTTGTTGATTGCCTCTCTCCTGTCCACATCCAACATGATATCTCTGCAAAATAAGAAATACCCATGTCAAATATCCAATCTCTTTCAAGATTGATTAAAAAAAACATGATATCTATGCGAAATAAGATATACCCATGTCAAATTTCCAATCTTTTTCAAGATTGATTCAAAAATAGTCCCAAAAAGGTGAAAATTTAACCCAAATACCTGCCCATGAAGATGCCCATATTGCAGCTCCAACTACAAGAAAGTAAAATGCATACTGCAAAACAGAAAAAAAAAAAAAAGAAGCAAGAATTTAAACAAAAAAGTATCATCTTTTTTGATGAAAAAGAAGAGAAAGCAAGGTACCCTTAACACTTCTTGAGTCATTTTATCAGTGTCATTTGGATTGGAGCCAAATGAATTGACAAGATCAGCAAAGAATCTGAGAAAAATAGGCAAAGAACAGCCATGAACAAAGGCACCAACTGTACCAATCCCCATTAACACATAATCTAATCTATCTGCAAATCTAAACAGCTCTCCAAATCCAACTGAACTCCCCTTGTTATCTTTATCTGCATTTTTACTATTTTCTCCTTCCATTTCCATATCTTGGGTTCTGGTTTGAGTCGGTTTGTGTTGTGAACCCAAGGGTGGATTTGGGTTTTCAGAGACAACTTCAAGACCTTGCATTTCAGACCATCTCCACTGCTCTTTGCCTCTCTTTATCTTCGCCTGAAACTCTTCTGATCGCATTTTTTTATTTATTTTATGATTCTCTCTCTCTCTCTTCTTCACTTTCTCTTTTGTCTGTTTATCTTTTTCTTTCTGTTTAAGACTTTCGAATTTTATTTTTAGTTTTTTATTTATTTACTGAATTTTTTTTAATTTAATATGCAAAAAAGAAAAGCAAGTAGTAATTCTTGGACCAATTATTTGTCAAATGCAAAGTTATTTCAATTATATTATATTTTATTAATATAATTAATATTGAAATCTTAAAAATAAAAAATCTGTTGAAATCAAATGTAGACTATAAAGTTTTATTCTTTATTTTAATTTTAAAGAATCTGTTGAAAATGCTTTCATTACATCATTTTCCCCTTTGAGGTTTTACACAACAATTTCATATCTTACATTGAAGTTGATATGAAATGATAATTTTCAAATTTTTGATACGAAAAAATATATAAAATGATAAAAAAAAAATGCTATTTATTCTGAAATTATAAATTTCGATTATTGGGAATTAGTGTTATTTGTAAATTTACAGGTGGTGGAGTGTGATTGGCAGAGGAACATGTCAGATTTTTTTTTTGAATTAAATACAATAAAAAGAAGGCGTGTTTGGGAAAAACAAGTGTTTTGGTGGTTTTATTTATTTACTTTTAACTGCAACCGTTTTCGGTGCTACCAACAAGACACATAGTGAAAGTGACATATGATGTTGCACTGTTTTTTTTTCTAGCAGCTGAATTTTTATGATTAAATTCATATTGTCTCGATTAATTGTTACATATTTTAATTTTTTTTAAATTAGTTTTCGTTGAATATTATATTTTTCAATTAAAATTAAGAGGCTGTTTGCCAGTTGCAGAATGATTAAGGGTTATTTGTTTACCTCTTAATAGTTCTATTAAAAGTCAATCTTTGAATCGTTAAGAGATGAATCTTGTTTGGTAAAAAAAAAATCTGCCTCTTAACGGTTCTAAAACTCTCTGAATATGACTACTTAATGATTATGCACAAAACCATTCAGTAAAATAGTGCAAAATGAAAAAAAAAATTGTTTGGTAATTGTTTACAATGAAATTAGGATGTTGAATAGTTAAGGGAGACCCATAATACAAAATCATTCAGAGAATTTTAGAACCATTAAGAGACGAAGACTTTTTTTTTTCCAAACAAGATTCACCTCTTAACGATTTAAAAGATGTCTAATAATGAAACTATTAAGAGGTAAACAAACGACCTATAAATAACATGCTTATTTTTCTCGTATTTAAAATACAACATTTTTAAGGAAAAAATTAATGTAGTTTTATTTTTTGTTTTATTAAAAATATTTGATTATTATTTTAAAAATATAATAGAAATATATAGTTGGGGAAAATACAAGGTAAAAGCAAAAAAGGGAAAACAAAGTTTAAACTCTACAATTATTATGTCATTTCTCATCAATTTCCCACTAAATTTTGTCCCTCATTATTTAAAAAAATATTATTAATTAAATTCTAAATTTTAAAAAATAAATAAATAGAATTAGGGTCTATTTACAACTTGGTTACTGCTTCTTACTTGGGTAAGAAGTGCTTACTCGGTCAGAGATGATGTTGTTTACTATGTCCCTTTTACTAGTCCATGATGTTGATTGAGATGCTAACTAAAAATCATTGCTTTGTTTTTGAGTTTTAGAAAAAAGAAAGGAAAAGAAAGAATTTTTTTTTTATTTGTATTCTTGAGAGAGATGAGAAAGGAAATGAAAGAAAATAAGTTTTCATATTCTTAAACAGGAGAGAAATAAAATTGAAGATGTCATTTTTACAAATATACCCTTATTTATTTTGTAGTGTAATGCAAATGACAGTAAACGACAAGGGTGGTGTCTGATTGGTTTGAGCTTGGCTCCAAAGTTCAAAATTCCCAGGAGGTCCCAGGTTCAAATCAAAGAAGGAATAAAAATCCTCTTGTGGCCACTGAGGTTCAAATGCGATGACTCCGGGTTATCTGCAAAGCAGGTGGTCGTCCTGAAATTAGTCGGCTCGAATAGCAGGTTGGATATTTAGGTTAATAAAAAAACGATAGTAGAAGTGTAGTTTTATAAATATTTTCAATTGATAATTTTTTTTTTCTCTTTCCTCCCACATTTGGGAGAAAAATAACATAATTTTCCTTCCCCTTTCTTAAAAAAAACTCGAGAACACAACATTTTTTTCTTTCGACTCTACTTTCTTCCCGTTTCCCTTCATTTCCTTCTTAAAAAAACTCGAGAACACAACGTAAGAGAAAACTTTGGAAAAAAAAAAACCTAAGAACCATTGAAAATTAACTGAAAAAAAATATATCAAAACGGATATCAGATTATAAATACTGATTATCTTTTTGGTGTCATTTGTTTCACTCCAATTTTTGTTACATTTTGTCGATTTTTGATTTAAAAAATAGTTGATGATATTATTTTCTTTAAAAACGGTTATTATCTCAATCTAACGACTTAAATGAAGTATTTGGTTCTATTTTTAATCAGGGTTCTCCCGTAATCTCACCGGTATCCTTGTATCCACCCATCATTCTATTCTAGATCCATTCTAGAATGACATATATCCGTCTCATCTTTATTTTTAACACCATTAATATATATATATATATATATATATATATACTATATATATATATAGGGGTGAGTTCAAATAAAAACCACTCAATTTGTAAAAACCGTGAAAACTTCATTCAACCAATCATAATTTTTTATTTTGTTCATTTTTTTTGTAATGATGAGAGATTGATTAACCATTTTTATTGTGGAGGGTGTTAATCATGGATATTATCATCTTCATTATTTTAATTTTAGAGAAATGCATGAAACAGTTTCATTAAAATTTCATTAAGTAGTATATGAAACAATTTCATAACCACATATGAAACAACTTCATCAAAAAAAGTATTATATGAAACAATTTCACAAGATTAACAATTTCATGAAAAAATTTCATAAGATTAACGATGGATGAGAGTAGTTTTTATGGTTTTTACAAATTGGAGTGGTTTTCATTTGATCGCTCCTATATATATATATATATATATATATATTTCAAATACAATCATGTCTATTTGTACAACCAATGCAAACCAATTAATTGAGATATTTATAGAAATTGTGAGATTTTATCTATTATGATTTGAATATTTATGAAAGATGGATAGAGTTCATTAATTATAATCGATACTTTATATTAGAAAACAATCAAAACTTTTATGAAATCACATATTTATCAAATTAAATGGACGGTTGAGGTTGAGTTGTATTGGTTGTACAAATGTAAAGAGTTGTATAATTACCCACTTTTATATATATATATATATATATATATATATATAATGTATTAAATAATTCCACTAAGATTTAAAAAAAGTAATGGCCATGAAAATAGAAAAGGGAAAATGTACGGAAATCTGGGTTGCATCATTACCAACTCATTTATGAGATTTGCATAAAATTATTGGATCAATAAAGAGGAAAAATTCCAAACTTTTGAAGCCTTTAAGTTGGCATTGCAAACCTGGCAAATCTGTATCTATATGTGTGTCCATATATATATATATACATACATACATATATATATAAAATAATATGCATATGGTGGTTGATTTAAAGTATGAATAATTTGAAGAAAAGAAACCATGGCTGGTTGGAATCCATTTGTCAAGAATCAACCAAATGCCTTCCCATTTTTCTTTTAGTATCTATACAATACGACAGGAGCTGTGAATTTTAACGATTTTAAAGTTTTATTGGTTTTATTAGAGAAGATTTAACGATAATATAAATTACACTTGGTCTTTACATATTAATACAATTTAAATAAATAAGAGTTATGGTTTTAATTACAGTCTATCGATGAAAAAAAATTGCATGACAGTTTAAAATCCAACATATTTAAACGAATCCACAAATGTGTTCGATTTACACTGAGAGCAAATAATAAAGAGATCGAGAGTTCTAGAGCAATTGAATTGAAGATAAATGAGATAACTTTTAATAACTCATGATAAATATCAGTTTGAATATCACCTTGGGGGATGAGAAAAAGATATGGAGGTATGAGAGGGTGAAGACACGCATAAAATGTGTCAAAAATATATTGGAAACATGAAAAGAAAATATAATAATATGCATTGGTAATAGTGATTATACTTATCTGCAGTTAGTTACACGAATTTAAAAATAGAGCTTTAATAAGTTGTACTTACGCAAAATTACTTGTAATCTTAAATTATAAATAATATGCATCATTAAACAGTACTTCATGCATAAAAAATGGTTTTTAAATTTTTTTGTCCTAGATAAATTATTTTGTTAAGAAAAAATTAATTCGGAAATGTGACATATATACGCATATGTTTAACGAGACAATGATGGATCGTTGGTAATTATTTGCAAATAATATGCAATGATGTCTCAAACCTATTTCCTTAAAATACCCACCTTTAAATAGTACTAAATCACAAAATATATAATATGATTATGTACATAGGATTGGGTCCCGATAAGAAATAAAGTTAATATGATAAATATAAGAATTGATCTCCACCCTTGGATGCACATTAAGATGAAATGCACAAGACCAATCCCTATATCAAGCGGTGATTAATGGATAAATTTAAAATTAAAGATGATCAAGGGTCCAGATCGTTTCTTACGTTTCTTACGTTAATTCTCCTTCATGCACAATCCTTCACCTATGTATAACAAAATTGAGAAATTAAACCATGTTTGAGTATTGTAAAATTTTCGTATGCTTCATAATGTTTTATTAGGATTAGTATCGTGTAACGAATAAAAATTTAATGAGAATTATATAAATGTTATAAAAAAAATGTTAACATAAGTTGACATCAAATGTTTACATACATACGTACATATATATATATATATAGTCAGGTTTTGGAAAATCATAAAAAAACAAAAAAAAACCAAAGAACACTTTAGCAAGACAGCAACCATTCATCTGTACGTTATGTACATATCATACAAATAAATCGTCTGCTAAATCTCAGCAACCATTCAATTATTTGTATGTACATGTCATACAAATATATATTATTAGTCGTGTTCCTTAATTTTTTTATTTTTTTAAGATTCTTCCCAAACCTCTCACACACATTCCCTCTTTCTATTTCTATATTTTTTAGAAGGGTATTCGCACAATGCAGCGAGATAAATCTTCATTTTAATGTTTAGTTTTTATTCTTTGTCTTTATCGATATAATACGATTTTATATGGTTTTGAGAAATCGATAATGTTTTTATTTTAGAATGAAATATAAATTTGAAGATAGTATAAAAATTTTAAAAAAAATCGATATTAGTATCAAATTAACTATTAAATAGTTCTCATTTTTTTTGGTGCAACTACTTTAATTCAAACTTTTTATTATAATTTAATTTATATTTAATAACAAAGTGATTTATTTTTGGTTCAATAATATATTTTTTTATAAAGATAATAATTAAATATTTTATTAGAACTCAAAGATTATCTTAATTATATTTTAGATTTTTTATATTTAAATGGATGTTTATCTGCAATTAGTTACACGAATTTAAAAATGAAGCTTTAATAAGTTGTACTTACGCAATATTACTTGTAATCTTGAATTTTAAGTAATATGCATCAATAAACAGTACTTCATGTATAAAAAATGGTTTTTAAGAATTTTTTTTCAAATGTTTTTATGAGATAATTTATAATACTTAATTAATTATTACATGATATATATATATATATACAAACACACACAAAATAAAGTACCATTTATTATAATGTGTTTTCACTTTTTTGTATGTTAAGCATGTTATATTTATTATTTTATTGTTTTAATTTTGTTCACATCAGTTGATAAATGGTAAAGCCAGCACACAAAGACACCCACTTCCCACCAAGTAAATTATTTGTATGCATCCATCAATCTTTTATACTTAATGCTTTACATTTCACTCGACGTTTGAGGATTGTTTATTTCAACAACTATTGTTTAGTGGCACCAGAATGGGGGTGCACAAATGGTCCTGAGGACCAGTTACACGAAGGATTGTAACTGGGTTTGATCCAGGGCCAAAATTCTAAGGGTGCGTTTGGTTTGCAGGAATGTTTTTGAGGGATTTGGATTCCTGAAGGGATTTGGATTTCATGGGATTTGGATTGGATTGGATTTAAAATCCATTCCTGTGTTTGGTTTGCAGGATTTGGATTTGATTTGAAATCCATTCCTCTGTTTGGTTTGTAGGACTGTAATACAACTGCTGATGCGATTTAGCCATAATCCTACAGCATGTGTAACTACCCTCAAGTCAGTAAGAAAAATGAGTTCTGTGAAATGAGTTCATGTCCAAACTCCATAGTTTCTATTACAGAAAAATGAGTTCTGTAACTACCCTAGATTTTTCGGCCAAAAGAATCTCATTTCACAAAGATTCAAGCTACAGTATCATTGCAAATCACGGTTTCTGTTTAAAGATTCAAGCTATTGCACGAAATCCTAAAATTTCTTCCTAGCCTCTTCTTCAAAGATTCAAGCTACAACCACCAAGAATATAGATTGGAAAGGGAAGTCTTATTACCTGCTCACGCGAGACGAAGAGGCGATTCGATGCGCACCGGTTCAAGCAGGTTGAAGAGCAGAGAGTAGGAGAGAACAGCGGGGAAAGCCACGAGAGCTGTGGGGAGTTGGAGACCGGCGAGAGCAGCGGGGAAAGCGACGAGAGCTGGGGAGATGGTGGAGACGGGCGACAGATTGGAAGGTTTGTGGCGAGAAGTTCGTAGCAGCGTGGAGAAGAGGAGCCCGGATTGGATT
Organism: Cynara cardunculus var. scolymus; assembly: GCF_001531365.2. NCBI lineage: Eukaryota > Viridiplantae > Streptophyta > Magnoliopsida > Asterales > Asteraceae > Cynara > Cynara cardunculus. The sequence continues at coordinate 26,546,550 of NC_037537.1, forward strand.
TCAAAATCCAGCCCATTTACTATGGATTTCAAAATCCATTGTTTACGGGATTTTAAAAAGTAGACGGGATTCCAAATCCAACCCATTTAGCAAACCAAACAAGGGATGGAATGGATTTCAAATCCAAATCCCTCCAAATCCCTCAAAGCAAACGCGCCCTAAAAAATCTTTATTTTTCATCAAGAACTGGTTAGCTCGGTTAATGGGTCCAGACTCTCAATCGAGCCCAATAAAAAATATGTAAAAAAAAACTATTTTTTTTATAGTTCTTCCCTTTTTACCTGCTCGAAGAACATTTTATTCTCTCATAACGACCGATTTGAGGGAAATCATAAAAAAAAATGATTTCTTTAGTTTATTTTTCACTTGTGGAAAGACACCCGCAGAGGTACATGTTCTAGAATTCTAACAAGATCATTAAAAATTAATACATGACTAGTTCAGACCCAAATTTTAGGAGTAACACTACTTAAGACGTGTTTGAAGAAACAATTACGCCAATTTGTTGTTGGATCAGGTTTAACAAGATCAGAATGTTTGAATCTGACCTTATGCGTCTCTAGACGTTGTATGTCTCTAGACCGTAATAAGTCAACAAGCATCCATAATTTCAACGAAGTTAACACCATGTGACTCACTGCTTGGTTTGAAAAAAAATTCCGAGGAGTTAAACCATCCAAACCGGACTACGAACACTCCTAACGCTAACTCAAACCAACCTGTTAACCCGTTGCTAATATATAATTTATATAAAAAAATTATATTAATATACAATATAAACATTTGTTATATTTACCGAGTCCGAGTCCCATTCTCATTTCTCTTATCATTTTCGAAGCACCATTTTTTGTGCCTAATTTTGTTTCTCCATTTACATGTTGGTATTTACTGTAGATATAACAACAACAAAAGAATTGGATTTGAGTTGTGCAAAGAAACGTGCGAAACGAATCAATATATCTATACCAAATTATAAAACATTTGACAAAAACACTTAAAAACGACTTTTTATGCACGAAGTACTGTTTATTGATGCATATTACTTAAAATTTAAGATTACAAGTAAATTGTGCATAAGTATAACTTATTAAATCTTCATACTTGAATTCGTCTAACTAACTGCAGATAAACATAATCAAATATTAGATAAACATCTAATTTTAAATATAAAAAATCTAAAATATAATTAGGATAATCATTGAGTTCTAACAAAATACTTTAGTTATTATCTTTATAAAAAATTATATTATTAAACCAAAATTAAATTTCGTTGTTACTAAACCTAAATTAAATTATAATAAAAAAAATTAAATTATAATTAAACCTAAATTAAAAAAGTTAATTTGATACTAATATCGATATATTTATTTTTTCAAAATTTTATAATATTTTCAAATTTATATTTCATTCAAAAATAAAAATATTATCTTTTTCTAAAAACCACATAAAACCGTATTATACCGACAGAGAAAATAAATAAAATGAAACATTAAAATTTAGAAGTCTCGTTGCATTGCGCGAGTATCCTTCTAGTAATTATATAATATGACTATATATATATATATATATATATATATATATATTGGTTGGGTGAAAGCAGGAAGCATGAGTATTGGTACATAAACATGTTTTCATCTTTTACAAGTTCAATTTGTGCGTGTGACAAACGATATTTCTAAGTGACCAGATATCAAAAAGCACATACTTTTTTTTTTAAATGATGGCAACCCGACAACCTAATCTGCAAGGATTAGGTTGAGATAAGCTTTGTAACGATAATTAATATTCATAAATATTTATCGTAAAAAATATATGAAATAATTGGTTTCTGATTTTTAATATATTTATGATTTATATGTTTGTTTTTGTCAAAGCTTCACACCACACACAAATTTAAGCGTACGGAGTAGATGTGGACTTTGGCACATTTTCAGAAAACATGGCCCCTTTGCCTCCTTGTGTGCTTCTTGTATTCCAATTGCTTCATAAACTAAAACCGAATGAATTTATTAGCAGCTTAATAAATTAAATGAAACTTAAAACTTATTCGATTAGTTATAAATGACTTAATGATATAGAAAATGACTTATTCAGTAAGCTTTTTAAGATGAAGTTTTATATGTAAAATAATTAAATAAGGATACAAAACAATTGTTAAAAATTGGGCATGGCCCCTTTTGTTGGAAGCTTGGTAAATGCCACAAAGTCAACCTAAACTTTCTCTATGGAAACTAAACTTGGGCCCATTGTCATGTGCCAATGCATGTTCTCCCAACTCAATCATTTCTCATGTTGAAATTAAAATCACCCATTTTTCAAAAAATGGGAATTAAAAATTATCTACTCAAGAAAAGAAAAATGATTTATGTCTTTAGTTGGTAAAGCATTCACCTTTTCTCCAAGAAAATGTACCCCCAAATCAACACATGGTACAAGTACTTTTAACACTCATTTCTTTGATCACGCAGGTCGACAGTGAGGTAAGACCAACCTCATGAGCTTATTATCTCATGTCAGAGCAAGTTGATACGATCCCCTTTTTTACATCTCCATGCCCTCTGTGTGGCTACATGGGGGATAAAAAAAAGGAAAGAGAGAGATGGAGTTTCTCTCGTTTTTGGCATAGTGGGCCCTTAGTGGGAGGCTCGTACGACGGGTTATTAGCTCAGTGGGTAGAGCGTGCCCTTGATAATTTTGCGTTGTTGTGGCTGGGCTGTGAGGGTTCTCAGCCACATGGATAGTTCAATGTGTTCATCGGCGCTTGACCCTGAGATGTGGATGGTGACAGAGATTAAGTCGACACTTGTCGTTGGTTACGTTTTGAAAACATTAATTAGTTATGGTTGTTGTGTATCTGATTGGTAACGTGTTTACAAAAATCGTGATTATTATATAAGTACGAATGATTAATGATATAAAGAATGAAATAAAGAGAGACTATAGGTGAAGGGCACATCATGAGAAAGTGATAGTGAAATATTGGAGGAAACATTGATGGAAACTTAACATTTAGGCATTGCCCACAAAATTGCTTTCAAACAACACTTCAAGTAGGATTCGTTACTTGTCATTTCTCTTCCCATTTTTTATTTTAAATATATTATATTTAGTTTTAGGGGATGTTCGGTTAGAGGTATTAAACAGTAATCAATGAGAATAAAAATAAAAGAAACTGTTTGGTTTTCTATAATATAATGAACTCATTTTTCCAGAAGCCCAAAATCTCATTCCTCATTAAACTGGGGGGAATGAAAATTTACTACCTGTCATTTTCATTTTCATTTTCATTTTCATTCTTCAACATGAGCCAAACAGACCATAGTTTCTAATTATTGTATTTTTTGAAAATAAAAGGTACTATAAACATATATAAATTGTTTTATCTAATGTAAATATTTCAAACTTATATAAAATTGAGTGGATGTTGTCGTATGTCGTTTTGATCCAACGGGTATGATGATGTGTTTATAATATGTTTTGAAAACCTTAATATTTATATGATCTACATATTATCGAATGCGTTCAATTTATGTGTTTTGAAGTTATGTCTAGAATCATCCTCCTTGTAATCGATGATGTGGGATTCGTCTAAGATGTTACGAAAACCCACTTGAGTACTCATCATACCCAATGAGGTTTGTTTCACCATGGGTCATCGACGGACCCTATGTAGAGCATATGGTGGCCTGTGCCACCGTTTTGTTTCTCGGTCACAATGTAAAAATAATTGGAGTGTGAAAAGTGTCACCGTATCAATTTGTTGTGTGCCACCATATACATTTTGAAACTACAATAAGGACATAAGTTTTCCTTGGTAGAGTTAGTTTGCAAGGCTTTTCTTCCATACTTGATAGAGTTAGTTTTTAACTTTTAGTTTCAGATTTATTATGTTTCTGAAAAGAAGTGCAATAAAAGACTTGAACACATACCTAACATATGAAAAGCAATAAACTAACCAACAGACCAATGATTTTGTGAAAAATATCCCTATATTTGTTTCTTATGACCAAATATTTTCGGATTTAACTTAAAATTATGGTGAAAGTTATTGATAGCACACAAATCAGCTCAGAAAACTCATTTCCTATCTATGTGGAATGAGTTATTAAAATGATCATAAATGTTGGATTTTTTCATATATAATTTAGTATGAGTTCTCGAACTTCTTTTTAGTTTGATTAAACGTATTATAACATAGAGACATACATCTGTTTGATCGGTTTTTCATTAAGTCATATATGGTTACAGCTGTTTGTACGGATTAATATGTCTATATAGATTTGTAAGGTTTCTGTTTGACAGAGTTTTTTCATAAATGAAAGAACATGTTTTTAATTAGAAGAGACAAATTTGGAAAAAAAAAAAAAAAAAACTTGACTATCTACATAAAGTTCTCTATAAAAGTTTATTAAATAAGTTACTTTTTATATTATTAAGTCACTATAAAAACTATAAGGGGCCGTTTACCTAAAAACTTACCCAGTAAGCACCTTACCGGTAAAATTCAACATTATCGTTTACTTACCAAGTAAGACTTTATTCACCAAAACGCATCGTATGCAACAATTTATCATGGTAAGCGCTAACCATGGTAAGAGTCGTCACCCTCACTTACCGGGTAAGACTCTCAATTCTTGCCTTCGCTCTTACCGGGTAAGATTTTTAGTCTTTGTCATATTTATCCGATAAAGTACTGTGACTTGATAAGCGCTTACCCGGTTAAACATTTGGTAAACGACACCTAAATAAAACACATAAAATAATTTGATTCACATTAAGCTCTAACAAAAAGATCCATAGTTATCAACTTATCATAGTCATACAAATGAGAACCTGTTCAGGGCCCAAAAAACTAAGAGCCCAAATTTTTTATGTTATGTTTTTGGATTATATTTTTCTTTATTTTTGGAAAAGAAGGTAGAAAGATCAAAATCAAGGTTGTTAGACAGCTTTTAAATAGTTTGATACAGAATGATTAAGTGATCAGAATAATTAAAAGACTTTTATGATATATTAAAAATAAAATATAATTGTTTATAATGAAATTAGGACGCTGAATGATTAAAGAAGATCCGAAATATAAAATCATTTAGAAAGTTTTAGAACCACTAAGATGCAGTATCCAATAATTCATTAATATAACTACAAGCATACTCAAAGTCTCCTCTACATAAGGAGATCATTTTTTTGGAAGGGTGTCCAAGCTAAGCCCAAACTAATCCGAGTAAATTGTGACCGCAAGAAATTAGTCCCGATAAACTCAATGGCTACAGTTATTATAAGAGATCATTTATTGCATGAAGGATAACATTAGACATGTACATACGTGCATACATACATATATATATGTAACATTAGATATATATATATATATATAGAGAGAGAGAGAGAGAGAGAGAGAGATGACTGTTTCTTTAAATGTGTCTAAAGATTCTCATTATTATTGATAAGCAACTATGAGTGGAAAAGGATATATTATATCTTCAGAGTCTGGATTTAAGTTTCTGTCTAAGTTCCCTCCTCAAAATCTTTCCTGATGCTGCTTTCGGAATGATGTCGATAAATGCTACTTTGCGTATTCTTTTAAACGGTGCAACCTGAAATCACACGTTGAAACTATCAATCTTCTTTATCCCGTTAGTATTTGGGCAAATCACTCCACCCATCTGTCAACAGAGCTACACTGATAGTTTTCTTACCTGTCTTGCAATAAAACTTTGAAGCTCTTCGCCAGTAATCGAGCTTCCCACTTTACGTACTATATATGCCATCGGGATTTCACCTGCTTCCTCATCAGGATATCTACATTATCAAAAATACATAGCTTTTATAACTTATTTCAAATTTTCCATATCAAAGGATTGATCTAGCATGCTCAAAGGCCTAATATCATACATACGTATATATACACACACACGCACACACATACATAGAAGATGTTTAACGGAAAACTTTCAAAAAAAATGAAAAGTTGTGAAACACTGGTAACCATTCATCTAGACGGTATGCACATGTGTATATAGTTCAGATAAGCAGTTACTAAGATTTCCCCTTAACCTTATATATATATATATATATATATATATATATATATATATATATGATAAAAGGAAGCTAAAATGGGTTAAATTATTCTTACGGGATGACTGCAGCATCCATGATTTCAGGGTGTTTAACCAGCAGCCCTTCAAGTTCTGCAGGTGCCACCTGACAACAAATTCAAATTCAAACACAAAAAAATCATTTGAAACCAGTATGTTTTTGTCAGAATACAAAATAACACTGAACCTTAACAGCAAAAACAGTGTGAATGACGAAATTACCTGATAACCCTTATACTTGATAAGCTCTTTGAGTCGATCCACGACAAATATTCGTCCTCCTTCGTCAAAATAACCAAGATCACCTGTGTGTAACCACCCTTCTTTGTCTATGGTCTGCTGTGTGGCCTCTTTGTTATGGAAATACTCTGCATTCATCACAATATTCAGACCACTCTTTTGGTTTATTTGCCCATTTTACGACTTCTTTTATCGAAAAACATAAACGACGAAACTTACGTTGCATCAAATTGGGTCCGCGGACCCAAATTTCCCCCAATTGATTGGGTGGAAGAGGTTTTAATGTTTCTATGTGTATAATTTTGGACTCCATTCCTGGACAAAGCACTCCGGATGAACCTGAAAGACCAGATCCTACCCTTGTATTCTCAATCGATATAATTCCACCTGTTTCTGTCATCCCATATCCCTACAAAAATACAATACTTTAAAACTAAATAAACCATTTTCTGTATCATTAACCTACTACTAAACAGTCATGTATAACAAATAGATGTAAGTCAATTTAAAAGCATGATAAAAGTTATTGGTAGTCCACAACTTTTAAACTTAGCAAAACTTTTTATTATCGTGGGACCCACAATTATTGTTAGCATCGCCGGACCGACGAAGGACCCAACGGTCCCGTGCACCCCTTTATCCAAAACATTATTTTGAATTAACAAAAAAAACCCATCGAAAGCTTAAAGAAATCCCTCGAGCCAACACTTCTATAAGAGGGTTTTAGGGGTGTTTGGGATTGCTTATAAAAATAACTTGACTTATTTCGGTACGACACCAATAATAAACACTCTTAAGTGTTTGGATAAACAATTTATATCGTTAAATATCAAACCGCTAATAAATTAATAAGTGTTTTTTTATAGAAAATCATAAATTGTTTCAAATAAGCAATCTCAAAACCCCCCCTTCCATATTCAAAATTCACCTGTAATATCTTTGCTTGAGGAAAAACTTTGGAGCATTCATCCATGACGTCCTTCCCTAAAGGTGCTGCGCCGGACCCAATCTCTTTCAACGATGACGTATCGTACCTTCTCACAACCGCCGGCTGCTTCGCCATCGCCACAACCACCGGCGGTGCAGTATAAAGGTGAGTCACCTTGTACTTCTCCATTGCATCCAGAGCCTTCTCCAACTCAAACCTCTGCATCACAACCACCGCGTTCCCTCTCTGAATCTGCGAGTAGCTGAACGTGATCAGCCCCATAATATGGAACAACGGTACCACACACAGAAACACGCTTCTTCCTTCCCCGTAGAACTCTTGGTCGGACGTCACCATCAACGCCGTCGCCATTATAGCTCGGTGAGTCAACACCACTCCTTTGCTCAATCCGGTCGTGCCGGAGGAGTACAGGATCGCGGCGACGTCGTTTTGAGAAACGGAAAAGGAGATCACGGGCTGGTTACGCGATTTCTCGATTAAATCTAAATAGTTTTCCAGATCAACTATGGGCAAATTGAATTCGTTGACCTTGGAGTAGAGTTGGTCAACGGTGATAATCAATTTAGGTTTAGAATCAGCTATCTGGTGTGAGAGTTCATTGACGGTGTATACAGGATTAGCGGTGGTGACGATGGCGCCAATGGAGGCAACGGCGAAGAAGGCTACGGGGAAGAGAATGGAGTTGGGGGAGAAGATGAGGACGACATCGCCGTTGGAGATATTGTGAGTGTAGTGCAGGGCGTGAGCAAGATCGGAGACTTTTTGTTTGAGCTGAGAGAAAGTGATGATTTCATGAGAATGAGGGTCGATTAAGGCGGGACGATTGGAGTAAGCAGGGAGGTTGCGGAAGAGGAAATCGATGATAGAGGTGGTGGGCGATCGTGGGAGGGAAATTGGTGGTCGTGTGGAGGTGTAGATTCCGGTGGTAGGGTTGTAGGGAGTGAGATCCGCCATTGTTGATCGGAGAAAGGAAGAAGAAGTTGAATGGAAGAGACGACGGTCCAACTTCCTTATCTCAATGGTGCTCGAGTCCTTCTCAATGGTGCTCGAGTCGTGTTTGGCCAGCGAATTAATCGCGGGGATGCTATTTTAAAATGTATTTTTAGAGCCATCTTTATAAAAATAATTTTTTGACTTATTTTGATGATGTATCGGTAACAAGTATCTTTGAGTGTTTTGGATAAACAATTTATATCGTTGTCAAACTGGTAATAAGCATTTTTTGAACAAGTTAAACTCTTCTGACTTATAATAAATTGATAAGTAATCTTGTAGAAAATCATAAGTTGTTTCAAATAAGCAATTTCAAACATCCTCTAAATTCAACCGATGATAATTGAATATTCAATTATAATTGGATTGAATCAAATTAAAAAAATTTACATCCAATTTGGTTTGATCGGTTTTTTTTATGATAATTCAGAATCGACCAACATCCAATTATCCATCAGATTCCTGTTTAGTTATTCATCCAACTATCATCTAATTAATTTGTTTTCAACTTGCTTAAATCTTAATTTGTTTTGTGTTGGTCTTAACACATTAAAAAGTGATTAATCAATTTGTTTCATTGTTAATTTTTTTTATTAAACTGACATAATGAATGGATCTGATCATCCATCGGATGCCGGATCACGGATGGATCCAATGGATATCCAGTAAGAACATCCGATGGATATCCAATCTAATTCAATAGATGGAACCAAACCGATTCAATCATCCATTGGATTGGAGTGGTTGGAAAAAATCCAACATCCAGTTGATGATTGAATCGGTTCGATTCCCTACACATCCAATGGATGTCAACCGATAAACGGTCATAACAACTATGCTATTATATAAACTTGACGATTTGAAAAAAAAAATGCTAAATTCTTCTTTAAAGTAAAAGGAAAAAAAAGTTTTCAGTTTGATAAATTACATGACATGACTAGAAAAAGTACAAAAAATAGGTTCTTATAAAAAAAATGGTCTCATGGGTCTCACGAAAACAGACTAATCTCACTTTAAGTCAACCATACCAAATAATATTTAAATAGTTGATTTATGTTGAAAATAAGACATTGAGTGCTTTTGCTATTATCTTTTCTTGTTACATGTCATTGTCACATATTTTATAAAAGAAAGCATTAAATAACCTATTCATATAAACGCTATAAATAGCAAAACAACCAAGTACAATATTTTGTATACATTTATGACAAAACTAATCATTTGCGGGTTTGGATCAGATTAAGACCGGACTTGATCTATTTCTTTATCTAACGGGCCGAATATAGTAAAACCAAACCCGAAACGGGCTTGAAAATTCACCCATACCCAGTGGCGGATCCAGAAACTTATATTATTGGGGGCACATTTAAGAGTGTCAAAACAAATTCTGAAACCAAATAACTCATTCGAACCAATACGATTTTGGGTTATTTGGTTTCCGGATTAAACRGTTCCGTTATCGAATAAATATAACTTATTCGGTTTGGTTTTCAATTAATTTTTGACTATTTTGRATAAACCGAGATATCATATTCCCATGTACATATTTTACTTTTCGGTTAAACAAAAGCAAATGAACACACTACACATTAATAGTTAGTAGCAAGAAATTAGAGAGCAAGAGGTCCATAACTTAGATTCAGTTAAAAAGAAATCAGATAGCGAAAGGCTAAGAAATCAAAAATAAAAGATAAACTAGTAGCAAACCTTAAAATCAAAATAACAAATTAAAGAATCCTAAGTCAAATAACAATTAAGAAAGAGAAAATTAATAATTAACAAATAACAATAATTATAAATCTATAAAACAATAAAATACAAAAAGAAAGTTGGGAAAAATCAAAATAGTGACTAATCAAATCATTAGCATTATAGCAAAAAAAATAAAAAAAATAAAATGGTTTTCAATAGATTGAGACTTGAAACTTAAGGACGTTTAATTGATCCTTAAAATAATGACTCAGTGAAATAAGAGTTATAAATGAGACACATAAATTTAGATTTGAAGCCTTACCTTTAATTGTTAGGGGCCTGTTAAGAATTTTTGGTTAATGTTTTTTTAAAACCTACCATTATGCTCTATTTTGGTGCTTGTTGGGATTAGTTTGTTGGGGGCCTGTGCCCCCTACAAGTATAGTGTGCATCCGCCAGTGCCCATACCTGCTGTATAAGAGGGCCGGGCTTGCCTACGGATTAACGGACTTAAAAATCTTGTTATATTTTTATGAAAACAAACTTATATAAATCACAAGTTATGTAAAATAATTCAAAATACATAACAATTTTTCCAACTTAAAATTTGACGTAAATACATAACAACATAGATACTTAGAAAGAAATTGTTTCGCTAAATATGAAGTATCAATAAGAAAATTACTAAGTGATATAATAAAGATTTGATCAATTAAGGTAATTATATTTTTATATTTAAGATTTTTAAAGAATGTTATTATCATGAATCATAATTAAGTAAGAATTGATAAGTAATAAGAATTTTCAATTTTATTTGCAAATTTTAATTATAAAAACTAATTATTATGAAAATATTAACGCGTCTGACGGGCCTGTCCAGATATTTCTTTTTCCATTGCTCATGTCTGCTCATTAATTTTAACAAGTCAGTCTAAGTTCGCCCATTTCTTCGAGAATGATAATCCAAACCCGCTTTCCTAGCGGGCCGGACATGACAGGTTTAACGGATCATCCCACCCGTGAACAACTCTAATTTACGATATATACTTTGGAAGATTAGGAATCGTGTTAAAGTAACAGTTATGGTGAAAATATGAAAACACTTCTAAGCTTTTGGATTTTTTTAACTCTTATCCTTATCGGAACCCAACCCTATGTAACACCCCTAAAAATATGAGGCAAAAAGGACTGAAATATGAAACGAAAAATCGGAATTTTATAAAAAGAATTCACCCAACAGAAGGGGTAATAGAAAAACGTTTACAAAACAGCTACTGAGACGATAATTAACAACCTACTAATCTAGATTACTCTATATTTAGATTAAAGGCGGTATTTCTTTATATCTCCAAAAGTATCGTATCACTAAAACAAACGCGACGCTCWAAAGTAATAAAGGCTTAATCTGCAAAARAGCCTTTCACGAACCAACGCTCCTCTCATCCCTTTWGAGTCCCACCGCTAAAGGAACCTAAAAGTAAATATAACACGAAAGAGAGAGGGTTAGGCTTACGCCTAGTGAGTCCAAACAAAAGAGTTTAAGTAAACATAAAGGAACATATATAAATATACACATGTAGATAGCTGACGTAACTTTAAACAGGAAAAGAGACAATAAGACCTGAATAACTCGAAGTGGAACAATAAAACATC
>NC_037537.1:26561432-26563543 GCF_001531365.2 Cynara cardunculus var. scolymus
TTCCAATATTTTCCATTATTCTCATAATCAAATACATATACACATACCTATGTCTCATTTAAATATTCATAGCATGCCTTAACATCTCTAAAGCCGATTTTGTCGTAGTGTATGACAATTTACAGTAGCCGTACATACTACTAATAGTAATTAGTCCAAAAGAAAGACTTTCATGCACTRATTTCCAKATTCGTAGGGCTGATCAACTTATTAAACATACTACAATCATAACATCGAACACATACTCATAAGGTCATTAATTTCCCTTAATTTCATCCGCATGTGATGCTTACTTCCCTACCTGTTTCAAATATCTTCGGATACCTTGATCAGCATCCAACTCATTTCATTGCTCTTAACTTTGAGTTACTTGCTTAATCAATACTCAAAGTAATGTACTGTAAAAGGCTCTCGATCACCCTCAATTTTAGATTCCAAGTCCGTTGCATCAATTGATCACAACTTCCCAATCATACATCTTCAACGTCTTCAAACCTCCAAATTATAGAACGGTTGCCTCTTCAATTATAAGTAATTCTTGCATCTACATCTGATCTTATGTTAACGGTCATGAATATTTAAAATATTATATTATACCATTCAACCAACACCTTCCTCTAAATCCTACCTTCACATTCAAACTCGCTTTTCATATGTGTTTTTATTTAAATTCAATAAAATCCATCCTCTAACCCCGCATGGTTTGTACTCAAGATTCACAAAAATACTTTCATACATCAATGTACTTTATATACTATACTCTTTAACATCTCTAACATCCAATTCCAACTCATAACGTCATTAATTTAGCCGACATTTGATCTGCCATGAACATTTACTTCAAATACTTGATCATGAACCAACAATCTCCTCTATATCCTGCTTTTAACATACAAACTTGAGATTGTCCCTAAGACATTTAGATTGTCCCAAAAAATTCGTGCAAGTCCATCTTATTTCACACATAGAAATCGTTTAAGCCAGTAATATTTCAATGCCACCATAACCTCACCATTCCATAACTCCTCCCTGTGACCGTGTGACATATACTTCCCGAAGTGCTATATAGTCAATTGCCCACATATTGCCATCTTACCATCATTTTTATCTCTTGATACCGGGTCACCAACTTAACTCATTTCACTAATACAGGTAGTAGTTTTTTTTTTTTTTTTTCATCTTTGAAACTTGTCAGTTCTTACATAATGATCAAATCGTGCAATGTCGGCACCAACTCGATCATCATGGTCACCCTATTCCATAATCTTTTCGCTCTTAAATTGTCATTTTGAGCATAAAAGAAGTTAACATTATTTAATGCTTAAACATCCAATATTATTACAACAATCAATACTCTTATCAGCCTTCTTTGATCAATGCACATCCTTCACAATCTAGATCAAAGAAACAAGACTTCATCTCACATGCTTAAGCAAATACTATTTAAATGTCACCGTTTCACATGCCTATCATACATTCCTCCATCATGAATTCTTATTGAACTATTGTTTTAATCATTCTTCCTTGATTATATAGATGCATTCCTACTTGGCTCGCCAACTTATACTCAACATGTCAGTACCCTCTAAATTTTAGATAGGTGATCATTAACCCATTTTTTTTATATCGCTACGCATCTAATACGCAATCCCCTTCTTGCAATTTAGTTTACGTCAACTAAACAATTTGGATCGAATAAGATAGGAAGAACACGAGACTAACATAATACGAATTGACACATTCATAAATCCTTGTAATAACAGTGAGTTTAAGCACGCTTATGTAACAACATACTCAAAATAACATTAGCTAAGTGAAATTTTGAATAGGTTATACATAAGAATCCTCAACACCATTGTCACGATTCATGAATTTGTGCAACTCCGATGACCCTAAAGTTCTTCTATCTTAAAAGCTCTACCCACAACTCACAAATTAATACTTACAATCTCAGCTTAAGTCTAGGCGTCTTAATTTCTCACCTAGTTCACTTAAACTAAGGCTCTGATACCAACTTGTAACACCCCTAAAAATATGAGGCAAAAAGGACTGAAATATGAAACGAAAAATCGGAATTTTATAAAAAGAATTCACCCAACAGAAGGGGTAAT
>NC_037537.1:26565183-26576407 GCF_001531365.2 Cynara cardunculus var. scolymus
GTGCAAAGTTTGAGCAGTCGGTAACGAAGAGAACCGGCAGCGGCACTGCTGTGTGCTGTTGGAGATCGGACGAGAGCACGCAGGTACGACCTGCTGCTGCTGGGACGAGAGAAAGAAGGCGTGAAGAAGCGCAGACAGCTTGCAGCTGCTGTTGGGCTGGTCTGAGGAGGTGTGCAGCAAGCGCAGACAGCTTGCTGCTGCTGCTGGCTAATCGAGAAGGACACAATGGCTCTGCTCCTTACGGCTGCTGTTCGGGCGAGAAGACGGAGAAAACGGCACCTGCAGCCTGCTGTTTGCTGCTGCTGTTTGCTGTTTGGCGAGGCGTGCAGAAGACAGCACAACACAGTAGGGGCTGCTACCTTGCTGCCGGCTGTTTTTGGGCGAACGAGGAAGACGCARTAGCTGCTGTTCGCGGCTGTTGCTGCTGCTGTTCCGAAAGTACAGCAAAAACGCAGCTAAAGCTGCTGTCTTGGCGAGGCGCAGGCAGCCCAAACACGGCTCATTGTTGCCGCTTGACGAATTGGGTAGCAAGGAAGAAATAGCAATGCAGACTTGCTGTTTGCTGTTAAGGTGGGAAGCAGAAATGGTCAAGGTGCCGAGGTTGAAGTTCTCTGCTTGGAGAAACCGTCGAAGAAGGCAGTCCGGTCGTCCTTTCCACCTTTTCTTTCTTTCTTTTTCTTTCCTCTGCTCTCCCGGTGAAGGGCTTCCTCCTTCCTTATTTTAATTTGCTTTTCTTTTTCCCTTCCCTAGGTGCAGACCTGACTTCCTTTTACAAAAGCTCAAGTCCCCTCACAAACCTTATCCAGCAGGTAAGAACCTAAGGTCAAATAGGGAAATTCCTCAATTCAAATGGTCTAAAGTCAATACCTCAATTAGGGGGTAGCACCCCCCCCCCCTTTTTTTGAAAATAGAGAAAATTAACAAATAAGGTAAAATGACCTAAAGTAAGATTCCGGGTGTTACACCCTACGTTGGAAATCATAAAATATGTAATTTACATTCTTTATATGTTTATGATCTGAAACAATATCGTTAGGACGTTTTTTATGCTAGACATACGTTTAAGAGTTGTTTTTAAAGGGTGGTTGTATAATATGTAGCTAAAACAAGTACGATAGCCACCTGGGCTGTGGCAAACTGGTAGGCGTGGGTTGATGTACTGGAAATCTTATATTCCCCGTACTGAAATCCAAACACTGTCAAAACCCTTGTGGCCATTGAGGTTAACCTTCGATGACTTCAAAACATTTGTGATCACCCGGGGACACGGTTACCATAAAAAACTTACCGTGTCTTCAGTTTTTATTATAAAGCTGGTAAAATATAATATTGGTTATAGACAACTACCATGTTGGAGTATTGTGTTTGATTTGTGTTTATAAGAAAATAAATCATGATACCAGATTTCGATGGTGACGATTGTTCAATTGTTAATAACATGAATCAAAAAGGAATTCGAGAAACAGAATACGGTTTCAATCATAAAAATAAAGCTATTCATATAGCTAAAACAAGCAGTAGATTTGTAAACAGGTCCCGACAGCCAAACGAGTAACATAGGAGGCTAATAGTGACAATCAATGTTTGTGAAGTAAAATTGCCTTTGTATAAAATATGATAAACTTTATTAAGGTGTCTTATATCTACAATACAAGATTAATAAATGTAACATGACATACATAACATGTTATGCATAAATAAATGACTGTGTCTGTGTATCGAAATTTTGTACAATAATATTATATAAAAATTCAAAAATGTCACTTGACCTTTGCTTCATCTTTGGTTTCAGTTAGAAGGCCGTGATACCATAATACATCATCTTCAATCCCTTTCGAGAAATCGACCCCAACTGATACCTAATCGATCCACTAAATCGTCTGCTATGTTTCGAGAAGAGGTTTCCCATTTGCCTTTGCTTCTACGTCTCATGTAGGGTAATGTATATGGTTGTGGGATTTTAGGGACGTTTCTGGAGAAGGCGGTTGATGAAGTAGTCGGAGATACTGACTAGCACTCCTTACCCTTTTTATTTTAGATTTCGGTGAGAACAAAAGTTAAGTTAAGTAAGAAGTTTCAGTATCATATATAATTACATATATAATCCACAAGTTTAATCATATATCATTAAATACGTATTATATTGACAACACATAGACATTTAACCGTATCTTATTAAACAGATTTGTATATATATATAATATTAATAATTATGGTAGCATACTAACACGTTCAAATTCCGGAGGGGAACTGCTCCACGCGTCAGCTATTGTGTGGCACCGCACGAACGTTGCTTCTTCCCCTTTTCTTTTGTTTTCTTCATCCCCAATTTCTCCCATCAAAATTCCTTCGATCTCGCCCTAAAATGGCTTCCACCTCTGCTCTATCATTCTCTACCTTCTCATATACTTCTCTTCCATCATCTTCATCTTCATCTTCTTCTCCATCAACACTTGTTCATAGATTCTCTTTCGATCGCTACCCACCGCCCTCTTCATCTCGTTCTGTTTCATTCACCGCCAAATCCTCCAATTTTTCTGGGACTTTCTCTGATGATGATCCGTTTGGATTCTATCCTTGGGAGTCTTCTGGTGGAGATAATGGTACGCCTGCGATATTTTAGAATTTTTGCTTCCCCTTTTCTTATATCTGTGGTAGATACTTGGATTATATGAATTGTAGATAACACCTTAAGTGATTGTGTAATTGTTTTCTTATGTATGCTCTGTAGGTGTAGTTTTGTGGTTGTATTATGCAAAGTTTGAGGAACTTCCATATTCATTTCTTTTAGTTAGCCCAAGTGTTAATTCACGATGATTTTGAATTGCTAATGAACGATCTGATCAACATCAAATAACAATATGTAATTTCGAACCATTGAGTGAGTCGATCGGGTGCTAGATTTGTTGTCGTATTGGGGACTCATGGTGCATTTATTCGAACCATCTGAAGTAAGAGGCAACTGTTCCACTATTGTATCAGTCATGGTACAGCTTGAGTTTGGAAACAATTGAGTGAATAACCAATAACAAAAGTGTTGATAACATTATGTAGTGATAATTATTCAACCATTGCAATTCTTTTTATAATATAGAAAAAGAAAATGTCGCACAGATGGTGATTATGGAAAAGATATTAAGATGCTTAGAAAATTGTTCTAACATTCTATCATCATCTTGCATAAGGTTCAAATCATTTTTATGCCCTTCTTGTTCCTTTTATATTAGCATTATCTCGGTGAGGTGTTCAAAACGTATCTAACTTGCCGCAACATGTTTACAGGTATTGAATGGGAACAGCAGGAAATGATTACCTTGTTCACTGCTGATGGGCTTGTTCAAATTGGAGGATTGATGGTCCCTAAGCGTGTCTCTTCAGCACAGGTTGTTCAAGATCAATTCTTTGTCACCTTCTTGTTATTGACAACGATAGCAGCGTAGGAACCAATTGCACTTATTGCATGTGTCTTCCATTTTCGACTCCATTATACTGTTTTTGCAATGTGTTGGTTTGAGTAGGCTGTTTTTGATGCCTTGCTGTTGTTTGACATTTTGTAAAACACTACATCAAAGTTGTACACCATGAGGTCTTGGCATAAGGGCTGTTAGGGTGATACATCTTTGGTTGGTTTTCTCTCCTGAGTTTTGCTATTTTGTGTGATTGCGTACACGATCATACTTGTTTTTATTTTGCTGTCTAATAATCATAGTTTATACTCCACCTGGTTACAAAGTTTCAAGGTTTTTATCTCAAAATTGAGGATGGACTAACAGTAATGTCATAACTTGTTTCTCGAAGTGCATTCTTAATGCTATTTTGGGCACTCGTCTGAAAAGTTGTGCTTCTTGTTCAGAAGAAGCAAGCCAAGGTGAAGGCTTCCCCTAAATCACAACAGTTTAAAGAGAGCAATTATATGGATCCAGCTCAAGGCCTATGTTTGGGTGCACTCTTTGATATTGCAGCGACAAATGTAAATCTTCACATTCTATCTGTGCAGAACTGCTTGATCTTTCAATTGTGCTTATGCATTTGAAATGTTCGGTCGCAGGGGCTTGATATGAGCAGAAGACTTTGCATCATTGGATTTTGCCGCTCCATTGAAATGTTAAGTGATGTAGTCGAGGACACTGTTTTGGAGCACGGTGGAGAGGTACCTACTTATATTCCCATGAATGTATTGCATTTATGTTTGATAGGTTTAAAGAACACGGATTACAATCTAAACATTTACGAATGCTCCCATAATTCCTTGTTTTCAATTGGTTGATGGCAGATTGTTGTAGCGGAAAAGGGTAGCAAGGGGGGTTTGAATGAAAAGCTAACAATGACAGTTGCTGTGCCGCTACTTTGGGGGGTTCCTCCTGCATCTGAATCGCTCCAGATTGCTGTTCGTAGTGGTGGAGGAATTGTCGACAAGGTCTTCTGGCAATGGAACTTTTGGTAAATCAACTCCAACTCCAATTCCAATTCTAATCTTGTGTACATAAACTTAATAATGTTGTATTATATCATTGACATTGAACTCAAGTGTATATCTAATGATTCATGTGAATATCAATTTGATTATATCCTGAACATATGCAAACTTAAATAAATACAATATGGTTTCAAGAAAGTTACATCATCTAGGTCCATTATTTTAAAGTCAACAAAATGTAAAACCAAACCCATACAATCTATGGGTACTTCTATGGGTACTTAGAAATGAAGAGTGATTGTATTTCCATGGCAGCCTTACTGGTTTTCAGCAGGTTTATTGTTTTTAAACTCGGCAACAGCTTGGTCGAAGGTGCTTCGAACATGCTGACATATCATCATGAGATCTTGGCATGAATCCTTCAACACTTGATTTGCTGGATCACCTACAAAACCCAAAGCATATAGACCCCAAATCAACATTCAAGCCAGGTAAGAAGACCATCCACCTCGGTGCTTCTTCTTTAGGGTGTGTTTGGTATGCATAGGGGACGGGACTTGACTGGACTGGACGGATAAAAGTGAGGTAGACAGTTTAGTAATTTACCGATCCTGTCCCATCTCTTTGATTTCTATCCCACTAAGTCCTGTTCCATCCCACCCTAAATGTCGCACCAGACAAGAAGCTTTAAATCTGTATCGTGTACAAAACACACCCTTAGCAGGTTCTTACTAATGATTTAGTGAAATAAAAATATTTATTATAATGAAATAATACCAGAAGTTGGAGTTTTGAAGGGTGTGGATGCAATGTATCATGTATGATAGGCATCGTCGATCACCAAGTGTGACATAGAACACAGTATCAAGAAGCAGCATTTGAAATCTGCTTTTCCTCCCATAACCATTTGCCCAGCACAAGTCCATTATTGGGTGACTTCGTGAGTTATCAAGTCAACAAACAATTCGTGTGTTATCAAGTCCATTCATATATATATATATATATATATATATATATATATATATATATATATATATATAAATGAATACGACTATGATTATATAGATGATAAATAATCTCGATTTAAAAATATGTTTTCTATTTAAAGACACGTGAGACAAAAGAACAATCAAAACATATACAAAATGACTTTTTTTTGTATTTTCTTTTACTTTGAATGTGTGAGATGGTCAAATCTTTCCAACTTCATCAAACATGATTCGGAAATAACTCTAAAATTATTTTATATTAAAAGAAATCCATATTAATTATAATTGCTGCATCGGCAAACACTATTAATAGGTATGATTAAATCAGTTATTTAAAAGTTTGAGGTTTTACATCTCAGATACCAAAATAAATGTTCTGAAAATACATTAACTAAAATAAGAATCAAGACAAAATGCATAACCTTTTTAGATACCCGTCATCTCTCAAGTTCCCTGGTGTTCTAAAAAATTTCAAAATAATGTAAAAGTCTTATTTATTTTCAGCTAATGTGGTGCTTTGATGGAGCAGACTGTCGCTGTTTGTATGGATGGCATCTGTTAGAACAACCGTGACCGTTCTAACCAAAATCACAACTTTTCTCTACCGGATTTCTAGATTGCAAATTGAATACTCCATGCGTTTTTTTTTATTTGAAAAATATAAAGCTAAAACGAAGTTTTTATATATAATATTCATATATGACAAATATTGGATTCCAGTGAGAATGAAAGTCCTGATGAAAAATGTAAGAAAGGACTTCCACCATTGGATCAAAATCCTAATTGAAGCGAAAGACTAGATCAACACTAATGAAATATACATGACCAATTCCTTTTTAAAACACAATTCATGGGTTGGTTTGGAATTAAAATGATCAGTATAGATTTCTTCTTACATTTCTCAACTTAACTTCTATTCTCACATTATCTTTTATCTGTATTTGTCATATACAAGATCTATCGATAACTCGGGTACCTTTTGAACCTAATCTTTACCGACTTGTATTGTGCACGAAGGTGGCATTTTGGTCCAAGTATCTAAACGACGTCGATATCATAGTTAGAGAAAGAACAAGGACGGACGAAAGGTTGGTGAGAGGGGCCCACAAAGAGGTTGGCGGGGTTTGGTGAGTCACCATAGGAGATGTAGTTGGTGATCCTCTGTGTACAACCTTTGATTCTTAATGTACAACCTCATATGCAGGGTTCACCAGAAGTAGGGAGCGAGTCAGAGGCCCAACCCCTTCACATCCGCACCTATAAATTCACATAACCCCCACTCACTTCCAACCATCCACCTCTCATTCTTCCTCATATCTCTCTCTCTCTCTCTCTAGATCTTGATTAAGAAAGGTACGTTCCATTTACTTCATTGCATTGCTTTTCTTTGATTCTCATTTTGATTTTTGGCTTCAGTTGATTCGTTTTCGATTTCCTGAATTTCTGGAAATCGTTCCTAGGGTTTTTGTTATGTAGATTTAATCCATGTGCGATCAGGAATCACATTCATCTTTGGTTTCTAATGCTGTAGAAGCCATTGAAATTTGAAGTGTGTACTCCTGTTTGAAAACACACACACACACACACACACACACACACACATATATATATATATATATATAAAGGTTGGATTTCAATGAAATTAAGAGTTATGGTTAGAAGGTGAGAACGAATCTTCGTATACATTCAACTACCGTTATTTACCTTTTTTCATTGTTATGAACGAAGGTTTAACATATTCATGCTTGTGAAAATGATATTATGTAATCCAAATGCTCAAAAGTGTTATCATCATAACTCTTATTCTCATATGATTTATCTTCTACATATATATATATATATGTATATATATATATATATATGTATATGTGTGTGTGGGAGAGATAGAGAAGAAGAAAAGAGATCTGATAGTTTTTAGAAGATCTGTTCATTTGATGTATTTTTTGATCTATTTATTCCAGAGATGGAGACTTTCCTATTCACATCAGAGTCTGTGAACGAAGGACACCCAGACAAGCTCTGTGACCAAGTCTCAGATGCCATCCTCGACGCATGTTTGGAACAAGATCCCGAAAGTAAAGTTGCGTGCGAGACCTGCACGAAGACCAATATGGTTATGGTCTTTGGCGAGATCACCACCAAGGCTGTTGTAGACTACGAGAAGATTGTCCGTAGTACTTGCAAAGGCATTGGGTTTACATCTCCTGATGTTGGGCTTGATGCCGACAACTGCAAGGTTCTAGTCAACATCGAGCAACAAAGCCCCGACATTGCTCAAGGGGTTCACGGTCACCTTAGCAAGAAGCCCGAGGAAATTGGTGCTGGTGACCAAGGTCATATGTTTGGTTACGCCACTGATGAAACACCTGAGCTTATGCCGCTAACCCATGTTCTTGCAACTAAGATTGGTGCTAAGCTTACTGAGGTTAGAAAGAACAAGACCTGCCCATGGGTCCGTCCTGATGGTAAAACCCAAGTGACGGTTGAGTACCGCAACGATAACGGCGCTATGGTTCCTATCAGGGTTCACACCGTCCTCATCTCCACCCAACATGACGAGTCCGTGACCAACGAGCAAATTGCTGCTGATCTTAAGGAGCATGTGATCAAACCCGTCATCCCGCCTCAATACCTTGACGACAAGACCATCTTCCACCTGAACCCCTCGGGTCGGTTCGTTATCGGTGGTCCCCATGGTGATGCAGGTCTAACCGGCAGGAAGATTATCATCGACACCTATGGTGGATGGGGAGCTCACGGTGGAGGTGCATTCTCCGGAAAGGATCCTACCAAAGTGGACAGGAGTGGTGCTTATATTGTTAGGCAAGCTGCTAAGAGTGTAGTAGCTTCGGGACTTGCACGGAGGTGCCTCGTTCAGGTTTCTTACGCTATTGGTGTGGCTGAGCCCCTTTCCGTGTTTGTGGACTCGTATAAAACTGGAACAATCCCAGATAAGGATATCCTTGTCCTGATCAAGGAGAATTTCGACTTTAGGCCAGGGATGATGTCGATTAATCTCGACTTGAAGAGGGGTGGCAACTACAGGTACCAGAAGACTGCTGCTTATGGCCATTTTGGTCGCGAAGATCCTGATTTCACCTGGGAGACCCCCAAGATTCTCAAACCGAAAGCCTGAATATACCAGATTAATACGATGAAACTTTTGCCCCTTAAATCAGAACCGAGAGAATAAACAAGCTTATGCTGGGCATGCAGTTTTTCTATGGCCTGAAGTTGGTGGACCGGACCTACTACGAGCTTTTGATTGTGATGCCAAATGTTGTGTTTCTTCGTTACAATCCCTTATCTTTTGTTTTGTTTGGTTGGAAATGTGTAGGATTTCTACTCTCTTCATGAGAAAGACCATATCGAATGTAAACGTGTTTTTATCAGTGCTTTTGTGACATAATACTTGTCATCAGAATACGAAAATGCCAAAATTTACCCAAGTTTATGAATGAGATCCTAACTACTCAACAGAGATTGTGACTGTAGTTAGGAGTGTAGCCAGAGACGATCGTGCAACCTCTCTTCACCAGCACCAAACATCGCGTCCACTCTTTCACCATCTCTATAGAAGTGAAAAGTAGGTGTGTATCGAATATGCTGAGTTGTTTCTGGGCATTCATCTATATCTGCATACACAAAAGAAAGTTTCGGGAACTTGTTGCTCAACTGGTTAAACGAAGGGAGGATCTCGCAACAAACACGACACCTGTAAAAGACCAAAATACATTGGTTTAAATATGACGGTGGCTTGTAAGATTAGATGCATTTGGTATGACAGACAAGACAAAGCAAATACTTGTTGTATCACGTTTGGTGTGACATTAGACTGGGCAAGATGGCAACAAGTGGGACAAAAATGCATTTTTTATGTCAATGCCAAAATAGGTGGAACAAAAATCAGGTAGATGAGACAAGACTGGTAATTACTAAACTGCCCATGTTAAATTAAGAGCCTAAAACCTTCCACGCTTCTTTCACCCACCTACCACACTCTCGCTCTTCTTGTCTTGTCCAAGTACCAAACACACAACGTCAGAAGCATTTTGATAAACGTTATAAAACCCAAAAAGCTAAGCTTACAAGAACAAACTATGGTTCTTAAAAAGGACATCATCTAAGCAACCAGAAACTACAACAGTATTTCCGAACTCTTCTCTTTGGAAGGGTGTGCCAGTACTAATCCCGACAAATTTTGATCGCAAGAAATCAGCCCTGATAAACTCGGTGGCAACAATCGTTTTGTATGCCTGGAATCGAACCCTAGGCAGATGGGATATTCCACCACATCCGCAGGACCAACAATCTTTTATGATGTACCATCCACAAAGAACTATTTCGGTATGCTCGAATCGCCCATATATTGCTTCACTACTTTCCTGATCTTGATCTTGTGTAACCTCACCATTGCTAGCACCCTCTTTTTGCTACCATCCTATCTCAATAGCGATTGATGCTCCCCTCCAATTTGAGTAGTTAAAAGAGGAATTTAGTATAAAATCATTATGAATCAAATAATCCCCTAAAAATAAACTTGTAATCAAGTTGTAAATTCTGTTTACTTTGTAGAATTTCTAGCTCCTTCGAATAGAAATCATAAGCAGCCAAGTCATTTTTCATTTGGGCATTTCATCGAACACCTTGTCTTCAAGTTTGGTTTCATAATCCCAAATACACAAATTCAACACTGTGGTCGTAGCAATCTATAGTTGAAGATGATTATTTGTCTAACATAACAAACTTGTATGGATATACCTAACAGAATCTCAAAGGAAAATCAATTTTCATAGAATTAGGAGTTGACGTACCAAGACGCACCGAAGTTTATCACCGCCTGCAATTATAAAAAAAAATCAACACAGAAAAGCGAAACTTACTGAATACAATGAATCAGATTGATTTCTGAAAGAAAAACAAATAAGAGTAGTAGACATGATCCATACAGGGGATCTGGAAGTTCTGATTTCGTGAAAAATGTCTTTTAGATTTTCATCGCTGGACGCTGTCGTTAGGTTACCATGGCGATTGATGGGTTTTTCTTGTGTCTTCGTTGCTTCCATGGCTTCCGTTTTTCCCATATTCGACGGATAATACTCTTAGCTTTTGTGCCGAAGGCTATGGCGGATTATGACTTTAAGTGGGCCTATAAATAGGGACAAGCATCATATGTATGATATTGTAGGAGAAGAAATAAATAGTAAAACCATTTGGTGTTTGTTTACTCTTGATGGTTTTATTAAACTATCTGATTGGGGTTCTTTTCACCCTTTTTTTTTATGGTACTACTTCGTTATCGGTCATCCAGAAGTATTTAGCATAAGGACCGCTGTCACGCCCCGATTTTTTTTTTCTTTTCTATCGAGTGCCGTGACGTCATTCTTAATAACTTATGTCTTGATCAAAAATACGAACTTAAAATTTCAAACACACATAATATGTTTAACATAATTCGTTACATAATTGCGGAAGCGTAAAATACTTTAACGTAATCAATGCTAATTAAAATATCTAATCAAGCATGATTCAAAACATAGTCCCGTCTTTCTTCGTTCACTCGTCTACTGACAAATGACACCTGAGATATATACATGTATAGTATAATCAAAAAGCTTAGTGAATACAGTATGGTTTCATGATCACATGCACACACAAAACAGCGTTTTAGCGTATTTTAATTATTATCTTGCAAGTGAGGCCTCGGCTCGTCACTTTTCTTTGCGTATGTGGCGTATTCTATGGACGAGGACTCCAAGACCTCGGAATTGCAAGCCCTCCTTTCATGTCCAACCCACCCCGTACGGTGGACGAATCT
>NC_037537.1:26578797-26590339 GCF_001531365.2 Cynara cardunculus var. scolymus
GAAAACAAATTTTATTTTATTTTTCTTTTTATCTTTCTTTTCATTATTTATTTATTTATTTAAGATATCTACAATTATATCTTTTAGTTTATTACGTAAATATTTTTAACACTTCAAATAAATTTAAAAAAAATATATTTAAAGGCTCAAATAATATTATTTATATATTTAAAAAAAATGGGTTTTACAACCGCTACTCCAAAGAGTATTACATCCTTGATCGTGAAATATCAATTGCTTGTTGAACTCTGTGAATTGTGTGAAAGTAGGATAACGAAGACAATTTGATTGAATATCGAGGAGTCAAGGTATTTTGGCCAAAATACCAATTAACGTATTTCTTTAGACAAATACTCCGTTTTTTCCTCTTTTCGGATGGTAATTTTTTCAATATTGAACCTTGGACATATAATAGTTCCGAATCGAATCTCATTAGAAGGCAATCTATGAATCGTTAAGAGATAAATCTTGTTTGGCAAAAAAGAAAAAATCTGTCTCTTAATGGTTCTAAAACACTCTGAATGATTTTGTATATTGGATCTCTCTTAACCATTAAGAACCCTAGTTTCATTGTACACAATAACCAAACAATTATATTTCATTTTGTACTATATCATGAGAGCCTCTGATCATTCTAACCACTTAATGATTCTGCACAAAACCATTCAGCAACTGTCAAACAGCCCTTAAAAAGATAAAAAGATTGTTTTTGTAAACAAATATATATAATATTAATTTATGGGGTGGGCTAAATCTAATTTACTAACTTTTTTGTCACGAAACCAACTTTTTATATTTATATGATTTGACCTGATTCTGACATTAAATCAGTAAATATAGTATCATTTTAATTTATTTCGCTATTTGACCTCTTTAATGTCGTAATCAAGTGAAGTCGTGCATTGAAAATGTAAAAATCAGGGTTTGATGTTGACACGTGAGAAAAAAAAATCACTTGATAGAGATGCATTTAGTAATGTATAGGAGTGCAATTAGTCTTCCCCTTTGGTATATACAGCTTTGATTAAAATCAAATTTAATATATATGATTATTGAAGTATGATCATGTTGCATGAGGTTTTAGGGCGGCATTCGGAGTTGCTCACACCAGGGATTAGTTGACAGTCGAAAGATTGGGATGAATTGGTCACATTCTTAGAAGACACTTGGTGTATCCAGTAGTCGAATTCAGGCTGGAAGGTTCAGGAAGTCGGGTGACCTGATGACAGGAGAGCCAACGACCGAACCCTTGATGCACGACCACCATAACTATAACGGTGTGACGGCAAGGAGGATCTGAGAACATGGTTTTTGATATGACAGGAGCTAGAGAGGTAGAAAATATGTCTAAAAATGCATTTTTTTCATATAAGATCCTAACATGCAAACAATTGGAGCAAGTATTATGAATACATTTGTTTTTTCTCCTAATAACTTTCTTTCCATCACCAACCAACCACTTATTCTTCAGTTCCTCCTCCACCTTTTAACTACTTCCCAAGAAAACATGATGATGATGATGATGATAATGTCCTTGAAACTGCTTCCATGGCTGCTTCTACCATTTCTTCATCCTGCAAACCAAACAACTAACTTCATCTCACATTCATATCCATAATCCATCAACACACACTTGTTTAACACACACTTCATTACCTTCCCTTCCAAAGTTACTTTGATCGGCCCACTTCTGGATTTGCGATAACATCCTTCATTTTTTCATAAAACAAACACAATCATAAACCGTAAACCATAAAACAAGATTTCTTGAAAACTGAATCGAAAAGGAATGAATTATTCCTACCAATGTAGATATCTGGAAATTCAATAGAAAGCTTGGATAGAGGCTGAGCAACTTCTAGCTAGACGGTTTTATGTCCCAATTTCAGTTATTATAAATATGATAACCAGGCGTTTTTGAAAGAAAAAGAAAGATACATACATCGGAGAGGGAGGTCGTCAAATTCTTAGATACAAACGGTTCTGTTGGTGGTACCAGATTACTACATCTTAAATCAATCAGGGAATCCCACTGCTGCTCCAACTCATCGACATTCGTAGCACCAAGAATCATCACATTCTCACACTTTATCTGTGCACACAACACATTACATTTATAAATCTATATATATATATATATATATATACATTATAATTTATAAGTTTCTCATGCAAGATGAAAATAAGCAAAGACAAAGATTGCATACCAAAGGAACAAGAAGCTTTTCATGTTGCACCAATTCTGTAATACCTTGGGGTAACTGAGCCATCTGGGCAACATCAGACAGATTATCTTTAGGAGAAGAAAAAAAAAGAGTGGGCAAGATTTTTTCTGCTACGAGCTCTTAATGTAACATTTTTTGTAACCTCTTTATATATAAATGATTCCAATATATGATTTTTCTTCTATTCTGAATTTAAATTGTTCAAGATCATTGACTTCTTGAGTGATGGTAAAAAAACATATATGTATATATATATAGAGAGGGAGGTTCGGGGGGAAATCCCCAAAAAAATGAAAAACTGAGGAACATCCTGCTAACCAATTAATCTGGACGGCATGTGCATACAAGTAATTGCAGTCACTTTTTGGTTTTTATGCACATGTGCATAGCGGACGAATTGTTTACAAAATTACTTGTATGCACATGTGCATACTATCCAGATGAATGGTTACCAGGGTATTCCTCAGTTTTTCATTTTTTTGTGGTTTTCCCCTGAACTAACCCTATATAAACGATACATAGACTTGCCGCCATAAGCTACGCCTCACACCATTTAGATCCTTGGCTATGAACCTTTATGATATATGCCAAGTATGTGTGCGATGTGTATAGAAACTAATTTTCTTTAATATATGACTGCCATTATTGATATAAAAGTTCAAATTTTCAGAGTGCCGGTAAGTTTGGCATCCAATTACCTTATTCAAGTCCGCGGTGCATTTTTCACCGTATAGGCGCCTTAGATGTCCTTCAAATTCTTCGTTTAGATCCTGCATCAGTAAATTTTAAATTGGAATCCTAGAAAATTACATTTTCATAGCATGCTCAAAAAATTAGGAATCCAAAGTGTTAGCAAAGACCCTAGCACCCCTCTCTTTTCATTGTCCTATCTTAAAAACGATCACATGTCATGACGAAAACATCTATAGGGTTTAGTATATTCAGTAAAGAGTAAAGACTACGACTTTTCAGAAAAACCCGACTCACCAAAGGAACACTGAACGCTTTGGCGACTCCCGCGACAGAAACATCTGAATGTAACGGACCAACCCCTCCATATAAGAACACCTGGCATAACCGTGCATGAAAAAGATTATCAGGTAATAGAGACATGATTAGAAGGTCATTCCACCAACTCCAAATCAACAAGGATTACAACCGATAACATACACATTTACATGTAATGGCATACCATGTCACTGGTAGACTTCTGCCTTTCAACTTCTTCAGATACCGAATCTACCTATAGAGAACCAACAAGATGTGAATGCAGGGTAAATAGTACTTTTTTACCTTCTTATTCCAAAACTCCAAACCAAACGTTAGGTTGGGGAGAAGGGGGGGGGTAGACGTACGCATACCTTACCTCTACATCAATTGTGCAACTAATATATCTTATATGTATATATGTATATACACACACACACATATATATATATAGAGAGAGAGAGGGAGGTTCAAGGGAAAACCCCCCAAAAAAAAGAAAAACTAAGGAATGCCCTGATAATCATTCGTCTGGACGGTATGCTCATGTGCATACAAGTAATTGAAGTTGTTTCTTGGTTTTTATGCAAGTGTGCATGTTATGCACATGTGTATATTGGACAAATTGCTTACAAATTACTCGTATGAACATGTGTATACCGTCCAGATGAACAGTTATCGAGGTGTTCCTCAGTTTTTCATTTTTTTGCAGTTTTCCCTTGAACCTGACCCTATATAACATATATGTGTGTATATATACATATTCATTCTTTTTTATGCCTGTTTATGAATGTGTTGCAGGTGGGGGTCACAAGCTGAACTATTACAAATTCTAAAGCAACTTACATCACTTCGTACAACAGCAATGCGGGAGACCATCCAACCTATAGAATGAAGCTTCCTACACAACGATGCTCCTAATTGGTCCTCGACAGTTCCAAATCTGAGCTATGTAACAAATGATAAACATCAGTGAAGCCACAAAAAGAGTAAGTATTGATTGATAATAAAATAATTTTGTGAATAGAGATAACCAAAAAGATAAATTGTAAGGGTGATAATTGAGGTTAAAGAATTCCCAAGAGCTCAAGAGACGTCACAAAATGGAAATTGTTGCAATTTTCAAGTGACAAGAGGCAGCATATGATGTAAGACTATATAACAAAGTGTACAAGCTGCTCTCAAAAGAAGATAGGCACGAAACCAGATATGATATATATATATATATATAAAACAAGGAACTTACAAAATTTCATCACCCACAGCAATGATGGAGGCTGTGAGGATGTTGCTTTGATGTGATTCCACACTTTTCAGTCCATTGCTAACAGTAGTTATTCGGCCAGCATTTGGAGGAGATAACTTTCTGGCTCTACCAGCTCTTTCCAATCTTCCATCTGAAAGCATATATGCAGGCCTGAACTTTTCCTTACCAGACGCAGAATCTTTGATGCATAACAATGCATTTGGAGCTGTGTCATTAACACTCCCTATTGAAGTATATCTATAAAGAAGGAAAAATGGTTAATAAAGACAAAAAATAATCAAGATACTTTAATATTAAGCAGCATACTTTTGAGTTTAAATAAGTATGTTAGGGATAATTATATAATTTATGGAAGGAAAGAGAGAGGAATTGGAAAGGATGACTATTGGTTTCCAATATTCTCTGCTTATAAGATGGGAGGGAGCTCTAGAACAAAGTTTCGTAATTTTGACCTTCCCCCCACCATAAATCTCTCTAACAAAGGAGATATGGTCATGGAGCTTTGACCATCCTCATCCTTATTGGATACCCCCTAATCTAATCCTAATTTTATTTCTATCTATCGTCTCTCATCCTCCCTCTCGACCTACGACATAGGTTATTGATTTTGCATTATTAATTCTTCATTGATTCGATTTTACTTTTGGGTTTCATCAATTTCAGGTGTGTTTCATGCTTCCATTGAAACCAATCTAACCCTTTTTTTCCTTTTATTTCTTTTACCCTGGAAAAAGTTAGGCTATTTCTGAAAAGGCTTAGGTTGGTTTCAAAAGAAAACACGAAACACACCTGAAATTGATGAAACCCAAACGAATAAGAGTCGAATCAAGAGTTTCTGATGCAAAATCAATAACCTATGTCATAGGTAGCAAGAAGGTCAAAATTACCAAACTTTGTTCTAGGGTTGCCTACCATCCTATCTGCAGAAAAAATTGGATACTAATACTCATCCTTTTATATTCCTCTCTCTATCCTTCCATAAATTATTTAATTATTCTTAAGCTACTCCCTATTGAAGTAACTCAAATTATTGTATTGTTATTTGCATGATAAACTAAACAAAAAAAAACCCAAGAAGCAGATCCTTTATCCGCCACATAAGAGACAAGACACATTCAGGAAAAGATAAGACATAAACTAATAAAGTAGAATGCATGTCGAAGTATGTGATTGGTGAATTACCCTTCGTCATAAAGACTGCAGTATGGAACCTTGCAAGTCAAAAGAAAAGCCCAAACGTCTCTGCCAAAAAAAAATCATGGGAATTAGAGCGTATGAAAAGTAAGCTTGAACAACTGACAACTGAATCGCTATTAGTGGATGTTTGCATGTAAAGCCTAATTATCTTTAGTGAATAGGTGACCCTATTTGTGATCTTATGTGTATGCCACAGATGCTTGAATGTTAAGATTTTTTTCGATACTAATCATCGTCCGGTTGTCATTTGAGTTGCATTCAATGTGATAAGCAACATACATAATATAGATATTTAGTTGTGGTACTCTTTTACGAAGAAGACCTATCAAATGTGCAATATCCCAGATGCTATGTATTTAAAGAATGCACTAAAAGGTCCCATATTTTTACGAAGTGGAAATTCAAAACTAGACGTTCTATATAACATGATGAAAGATGAGGGATATAAATTAGCTTTGCTTAACTCATTAAGCCCATAATTCCAAGCTATATTGGCTCGATTAAAATGAATACCTTTGAAGCTACGCGTATCTAATGTACACGTATAACGACACATATATGATATATCATACTAACATGGATGACAAGATGGTATTTTATACATACATACATACATACATACATACACCAAGTATGAATACATGCCCCTAACATAAAGATCGTTTGCTTAAAACAAAACAATTAGTTCATGCCAACTTACATAATGATGTTTGCTTGGTCCACTTAAACATATCTTTCATGATCTTTTACAGTTTCATTTTTATGAGATGCAATTCAAACTTACATACTTTTCATTAAAAGAAAACAACCAATTCATTCATATAACTTAGTCCTAGCACAAGAGCATACCTGTATGACCAGTCCAGGATTGGATTGACTCTCATGAAAGGTGGCCATCCAGGTGAGCTGGGGGAGAATTGTTCTTGACCGACCTGCACAAAATCAACAAACAGGTTTTTTACTTTTTTATGAAACCGAGACAGATTTGATAACATGACGATTTAAAATATCAACCTTTTCCTTGAAAGAATTTATACAACAATGTGATAATCATTTGCAAATTATTGCTTACAGCAGTAGGATCACCAGTTCGAACACCAAGGAAAATAGCTCTTGTTGGTTTAGTCTTAAGCAAAGCCTCCAAACCAGACTTAAAATCTTGGCGAAGTATATCTAATTGCACACCATAACTGGATGAGGAAAGGTGAAGCAATGTTAGCAATTAGATGGCAAAAGTTCAAGAACTTAGATGGAAATGAATCGAGCAAAAGGTGAAAAATAAATAACGATCCACCTTGAGGCTGTTTCATAAGTAAATGAATTGATTTCAGCGAAGGCAGAAGGGCTCTCAAAATATATAGTCCTTATGGGAAATGTGGATGAATGACCAGATAGATCCCCATTAGAATGACCACAGTCCACTTGATGCAAAAAATATCCTGCCCTAAGAAGGTGTAACAAAACCTACAAGAGGAGCTAATCGTTAGAAATTTTTTAGCATTGAACTATTTAGATTTTACATTTGCACATAACTACAAGAACTTACAGTTGAATCTTTTCCTCCATTGAAGCTGAATGCAACCTCCTCGATACTGATAAGTGAGACAATATCAAGAAATGCAAAGTTACACAACCATAATACCAAGTGAACTTATGTTGATAATTTTATGAGCACTGTGAAGCGATAAGATTAGTACATGGTCTCAACTTTGTTTAAATACAACAACTAGGTGCTACTCAATTAGATAAACCAAAGATCAACGTTCTATTTTCTTGAATCAGCCTCTCCGCAAAAGTACAAGGGACTAGCTACACTACTATATGTGGGTACGCAAGGGTGGCGACATATGCAACGAAGTTTAATAGCATTGGCCAAAGTGAAAGGAGAACGTGCTACCAGTCTACCACAATTATGAATCTTTCTTCAAATAACAAACAATCGAAACACTGAGAATCTCACATTGTAGCTTAATATTACTAAAAATTTAATGATTTCCATGAGCATCCAACATTTCTAAGAGGAGTTAGTTTTTTTTTCTTAAAAAGTGCTTCTTAGCCCATTCCATTTCTCAATCTATGCACCCTCTTGCTCTATTGGGCTATTGTATCGATGGGTCAATATTCTCTAGCTATATAGATATAATAACACCAATTTTTTGAACAGCACATAAACTCACACGCCCATGTCTCCATAGAGGCTTGAACTCACAATCAAAAGGTTGAAGAGTTCAATTGGTCTCATCGGGTCAAAGGTCACTCGATATACAACACCACCAAGTGGGAATATGTAACATCCCACATTGCTTGGGAAGGGGAACGAATGTTGCCTTATAAGGGACTGGATACCTCCTCTATCAGACGCGTTTCAAAACCGTGAGTCCAAGTGTGGACAAAGTGGACAATATCTAGTACAGTTAACCCAAGATGTTACACATATGAACTCCATTTTTAGATATTTAGCCATTGGTTTGTAGCATGTCCAATTGGCAAAGAGCACTGCGTAATTTGTGCAACATTAGTGCTTTACAACTATCTACTTACAAATATACACAAAATATTCGACATTTTATGTAACGTATCATAAATGCTCCCATTTGCACAAGTTCTTATGTATGTAAAAAGCCAAATAATTGTCACTAAACTAACCCAAACAACTAAATGGCCATCACTTGTACAATGATATCAAATCAGGCAATCAACATGAATGAGAACTTACTATAACTGTGGACTCTTAAAAATACCACCAACAATGTGAAGATTGTATGCATGTCAACGTAGATATTATAAAGCATAGTGTGCACCACATGTTAATACAAAAGATACAACCTCCATGAAAAGTAATAGAATCGTAATATATCTTCTTTTGTGGCATACATAACATACATGTTTTTTTTTAAGTATATAATATTTATATACAGCAAATGCAACAAAACTCACACACCCTCCTCACCTATAGTGAGGTTTGAACCCCTGACCTCCTAGAAGGCCAAGGGCTACGATACTGCTAAGCCAAAGTCCCTTTGGTACATAACATACATGTTACATGTGCATACCGGACAAGTTGCTTACAAATTACTTGTATGCGTGTGTGCATGTTTTGCACATGTGCATACTGGACAAATAGCTTACGAATTATTTGTATGCACATGTGCATTGTGTCCAGATGAATAGTTACCAGGTCTTCCTCAGTTTTTTATTTTTTTTCTTTTACGGTTTTCCCTTGAACCCCTACATATTTGAACCTCACAGTATATATAATACAAACTCCTTTCTAGCAATTAACCTTTACATGTTTGCTATAACCTTAACTGGCCAACCTGTTAAGGAGAATAACATTGGCACACATTTGTGGAATGTTAATCATTTATAAAACTGTCAAAAATACTCAAATGTTTTACTGCATGCTTCCATTGTTCAAGAAGAATCACATGATCCAGAAACAGAGGCCAATCTTGCATACCATCTTAAACAGATTTAAGAAAGAACATTAATATATAAAGATTGCCGGCAGGCCTGCATTGACTTCTACATTTTAAATTCCTAAATCTCTAAAGACCCAAATCAGTGTCACCAAAATCAAACCCTAAAACGGAATCGGAGCAATGATATAACTAGAATCTACGATAAGAAACAAACATGAAAACTGAAACTTACGGGTAAAGAGCAAGAGCTCTTTGAATAACGTTGATGGCGTTATTATACTTGGTCTTCAGCCTTTGATCATTGCTCTCTCTAATTGCTTTATCGATCTCCATTTACGTGTCTTACTTTCTGAAATCTTTCCTGCAAAAACCAAAACGAAAATTGCAGACTAAAAGCAAATCAAGAAAGAGGTTCTTCATGGAAACTTAAAAAGAAAGATTCAAACCGGTCAAAAAGGGTTTAGTTTCCAAATTCCGTGTTGAATTGTCAGACGGATTCGAAATCGCAACACGGAATTTGGAATTGGGAGAAAGAAATTTGGGATATTTTGCTCAACGGGTGAAGGGTTTTTATGGATGGATGCCGCTGGTGATCTATCTATTATCTATACAAAAACAGAATTTTGCTACGAGTCGTTGGGGGGCGTTATGTGTCCATGTCTCATTTTCGCATATTCTGATCTTCAAATCCCCCTCACATTAAAATCTTGATTTTGTGTGTGATTGGATTGGAATAACGGGGTGTTTGGGATGATTTCGATGTAGTATCGGTAATAAGCATTTTTTAGTGTTTTGATAAACAACTTATATCGGTGTCAAACCGGTAATAAGAAGTTTTTGAATAAGTTAAATCCTTCTGACTTATAATAAGTTGATAAGTATTTTTGTAGAAAAACATAAGTTGTTTCAAATAATCAATCTCAAACTCCCCCTAAAAGTAATCTCATTTAAAAATATATCTTTTTTTTCTTAAAAATATTCGATAGCAATCTTTATATATGTTCGAAATGAAATTTGTACGAGGGATTTGATCGTTAAACAGTAAAATGAATCAGTTTACGATATATTAATACAGATGTTCAGAGACTATTTGTGCTGACATCCACAATGTTTGGATCAAATTTACTTTAAGAATCTTTTTCCAAAAGAATTAAACACTTATAGACACAGAGTACACAAAATATTTTCACAATAAGGTTTGACATGTGCATTATTTCTTTATCATCTTAAACTTTGTTTCTTGTTATAAAAACACTATCAGATCGCTTTTACAACTAGGGGCGGAGACAGTATATAGAAAAAGGAGGGAAGGGACCCCAGTTAAAAAAAATTACCTGAATTATACATAATTTACCTTCATTCTCCCCAGTAAAAAATTTCACGGGATCCCAATTTATAAAATTCCTGGATCGCCATACAATCATATTTTTTTTTTTATAATGTTAATAATAAAATGGATGTTATAATGGAATATAAAATAAATCCAATTTCTTTTCAAGTCAAACATTTAATATAAATAATATATATGAATATACATATATTTATTTATATATATACACATATATATATATATATATGTAGGAAAGTGTTCAAACGATAATATTTTCATTTTATAAGAACGCGATAACATTTTTTTACTATAAATAATCACATGTGATACTATTATTCCATCACATATAATTCACATGTGATACTAAATTAGAGACGCGAACGATTTTCGATGCAATCTTGGTTGCAGGCCAAGTCGTTCTTACACTACTAAGTCCCCTCACAAGTATTATCACATGTGATAAGGTTGTTGTTGATGTGATACTACAATCCATCAATACCATCGCATGTGATGCTAAATCATAGACGCAGACAACCTTTGGTGCGACCTAAGTCGTATAACACGTCGTTCACATACCACAGGGTCCCCTCACATGTATTATCACATGTGATAAGGGTAATCTCGCGTTCTCGTAAAATGAAGGTGTTCTCGTTTGAATCTCCACCTATATATGTAATCTTAGACCATCGAGACACGTTCTAACCACTTACAAAGGTATTTGAATATTTTTTTTAATAATTAACATCAGAGACAAATCTTATACATATATATAAGTGTCGTTTACTAAATGCTTACTCGTTAAGTTTTTGTTGGTTATAACTTACTGGATAAACATGGTAATAATTGATCGACGATAAAGACCAAAAATTTTATCCGATAAGTGAGGATGGCGACTCTTATCTAATTAGTGCTTATTAGATAAAATGTGTCATACGAAATAATTTTGATGGAATAAAAATAAAAATTTCATCTGACAAAATACGTGAGAGTGTTGATTTTTTTAAAATAAGGGCTTACCGGGTAAGCCTTTTGGTAAATAACCCCTTAAAATCATTTTTGATGAATATATATATATATATATATATATATATATATATAGAGAGAGAGAGAGAGAGAG
>NC_037537.1:26590999-26596252 GCF_001531365.2 Cynara cardunculus var. scolymus
AAACTGTTTCATGTATTTCTCTAAAATTAATGAAACTGTTTCATGTATTTCTTTAAAATTAAAATAATGAAGATGATAATATTCATGATTAACATAACCCACAATAAAAATTATTAATCAATCTCTAATAATTACAAAAAAATGAACAAAATGAAAAATTATGATTAGTTGAATGAAGTTTGTACGGTTTGTACAAATTAGGTGGTTTTTATTTGAACGCTCCCCTATATATATATATAGGTCTAATCAAATGAGAACTGATTAGTTTGTGGTAACATTTTTTAATGCTTAGAACCTCTCATATATATTTTCTCAACTTTTTGATTTTTATAAACGTTGAACATGTTAAAGACTTTTCCGCCCTTGTATGAGAAAATGAGTAGTTCATTATCAACCCGAGTTTTTTTTGTAATATTGTATACCCAAGTTTAACCTCCAACTTTTGATTTGTTCTTCCATTTACTTTCATTTTATTTTTTAATGAAATTTGTTTTTCAAAGTTTTAATAATAAACAAAATGAAATCTTAGAAATTAATTTGATGAGGGATGGAGAAGGTGAGAGTTGAAGAAGACTTCAAAGATTTTTAAAAAATATGTAAAATTTATATTATTTGAAAATGTGATTTGTTATTACATATTTCTTATTTTCAATATTATTGGATTTGTTGTTATCGTATAATATGATTGTGTTTATGATTGGATCATATAAATTCGAATAAAATTTTGATATTTTTGTAATTACAATATATGATAAAAAAATCAAATTTAAACTCGATCGACAATAATTGTTTATAGATAAGAAAAAAGTAAAAATAAGAAATATATAGCCCTCCCCTTATTGTGAACCCCAGCCTCCCCTTCCCACAAACTCCCATCGATGGCCATATCCGACGAACTCCAATTACTGACCATCTCCGACGAACGCCAATCGTTGACCATATCTGGCGAACCACCCAAAGACATCCATCTGTATCATCACTTCTCCATTCATCTGTTTTTGCTTCACCATCATCACCATTTATTAAAGAAGAGATTTTGCATCTCATTTGCCGTATCAAAACCCTAAAACTTTATTGATCTCAATCCAGATTCAATACATATATGAAACTGATTTATAGATCCTGATCCATATTTGGGGCAAATACAAACACGTAACTTTAGTGCTTGAGTGGGTTTCGATTTCTGCATTTTTTGCGACAATGCCATTTGTTTCAATTATTGGTTTCGATGGGGAAGGTTACATGAAGAGAATGAACGGTGGGGAAAATATCAGGATCAACGGATTGCTCTCAGTGGGTTTACAAGGGGCAGTTGTGTCAAATTGAGGCAGCATCAAGAGCTACTGTTTTGCTCAATGGTTTAGTATAGAATGATTATGTATAAAATGAAATATAATCGTTTGATAATTATTAACAATGAAATTAGGGTATTGAATGATTAAGGGATACTCATGATACAAAACTATTCAGATAGTTTTAGAACCATTAATAGATAGATTCTTTTTGTCAAACAAGATTTACCTCCTAACTATTCAGTGACTGCCTATTAATTGAACTATTAAAAGGTAAACAAACAACTCTAATGAGAGAGAGA
This sequence comes from Cynara cardunculus var. scolymus, assembly GCF_001531365.2. Taxonomy (NCBI): domain Eukaryota; kingdom Viridiplantae; phylum Streptophyta; class Magnoliopsida; order Asterales; family Asteraceae; genus Cynara; species Cynara cardunculus. The sequence goes on from NC_037537.1 coordinate 26,592,594, forward strand.
CCGGAGGTGGAGGTTGGTGGCGGGGAAGGGGCACCAAGATAATTCTAAAATAAATCAAAATACTTCTCATTTAATCGAATTTAACAGAAATATAAGTGTTTTTTAACAAAAGAAACGAAATTTGTTGGGTTTTTTTTTCTTTTTTGATTAATATGAATATCTGACCCGTTATGTGAGCTGACTAATCATATGACGATCACCTTCTTTGCAGATAGCACGAAGTCACTTCATTGAATCTTCGTGGCCCGAAGGGGTTTTTTTTCCCTCGTTGAATTTGAACCTGGAACGTCCAGGACTTTTGGCATTTAAAGTCTAAGCTCAAACCAATCAGACACAATTCTTATGGTTAATTTGTTGGATTTTGCAAACATGGAAGAAATATGTTATTATAAATAAAGGTTATGAACGATTTTTATTACAATCGACTAATGTCATAAATAAAATTCGATATTTTCGATTTAAAAAATATCATAAATGTATACTTTTACGAAAGCGAAGTGGCTCGTGGTTACGCATTATTAACCAAAGTGGAAATCTAGTGGTGAAGTGGAGGAGAGAAGTCATTGGCCAAAAAGACAATGGAGGGAATAAGTTGTTACCAATTAAATGTATTTACTTTTGTCTTAATCTGAAACAACGTCTCGAAATAGTTGGGTTTGAATTAATTTCGTTATCAAGTTTGATATAAAGTTATACTGATTTATACGTTTAAATACCTGCTTTATGTTTCATACTTTTAGAAAACCATTTTAGAATTGATTACAGAAAAGAAATCTTAAACTGTATTATTAATTCAATCAAGAACCATTTACAGATATAAGGTAAAAGAGTTATACTGGTTATTAAGTATTGTTGGGTTGATCTGATTTTTGTGTTTCTACGATGATGATAAATTGGCTTTCCTTTACCATTTTATCCTTTCCACGATTCATTTTATAATAACATAAATACATTTTTTTTAACAGTCGTTAGAGAGAAGGACGAAAGAAATATACTTTTATAAATTACCAAAGCTACATAAACAAAAAAATGTTATTTTTGACAAATCACAAGGACCAACTTTGTAGTTTACTCTAAACTAAAATAAGAGTAAAGTTCATTTTTGGTCCCTAACATTTATCAAATTCTATGGTTTTCGTCCCTTAACTTTACTTTAACATACTTGTCCTTCATGTTTGTCGATTATCGATGGATATCGTCCCTCCTAACGGCTGTGAACTTTTTTTGTTAAGTCCAGTTTAATGAAGAGTATTTTAGTTATTTTACATGTTTCCTTAATTTTCTTGTTTTACAAAGACCATCAAACTTTAGGGACCTTTATGTAATTATCTCTATTCTCTAATATATATATATATATATATATATATATATATATGTGTGTGTGTGTGTGTGTGTGTGTGTGTGTGTGTGTGTTTGAGATACTTGCATAACACGTCCTTACAGTTTGATGGTTTTTGTAAAAACAAGAAAATAAAGAAAACATGTAAAATGACTAAAATACCTCTCATTAAGTTGAACTTAACGAAAAAAGTTAACTACCATTAAGAAAAAGGACGAAAATCGTTGCGAGATGTCAAACATAAGAAATAAAACTATTAAAATAAAATTGAAGGACAAAAACTGTTAAAAATCATAAACATTAAGGACGAAAAATGAACTTTACTCTTAAAACAAAGACAAGAACTACTTTATATAGTTGTGCACTTTGTTAAAGTTGTGGTACACAATAAAAGAACGAATAAAGATGGGTGTTTCCAGAACGATAAGTAAACACGTTATTGTATTTTGACTATTTATTTTTTAATTACATATTTATGTTTTATAATTATATTAATTATGTTGTTTAATATAATTTTAACTAAATACTGTAGCCTAAATCATTAATTAAATATTAAAATGGTGTAATAAATTGATTTAAGATTAATATAAAACCAAATAATAAAAAACAATTGATGGATAAAATATTAATTGGTTGAATATTCTAAAGATACCAAAAGTTTCCAACACATTCTTTAATCATTAAACAATTAAACATTATTGATGGTATCCTCTATGCCTATCTACTTTGACATGACTTTCAATTTTTTTTAACATAAGAAATTATATATATATACACATACAGATACGAAGGATCGTGTGAGAAAAAAAATTAAAATAAAAATTATAAAAAAATAATTTAAAACAATTAAGAGACATATTTTTTTTGTCAAATAATATTCAATTCTTAATGATTCATATGATTTCTCTTAATAGAACTATTAAGAGGTAAACAAACAACCCTTAAATCATAGAGTAGTTTATATATTTTTATAGCTTGAATGATTTAATACAATAAAACAATATTATTAATATTTAAGTAAATTCAAAAAATAATAATTATATATTATTTCACTTTTGTTAACCATGGACGTACAAATCAACTTGTATGCATCTTGAGTATTGACTTAGGGGCTTTAGAGAACAACCAATAGAATCTTAGTGACCTTGTAATATTCGAACCTGTGATCTCTAAAAAAGATCATCAATAACCCAAATATTATTATCAGTTGAGCAGTAATTATATATTACTTTATTTGTTTTAAAATAAATATTTATATTATTATTTTAATTTATCTCAAAATAAGTGTTTACTTTCAAAAGTAAATTAACCTAATCTTTATTCTATCTTAATAACATTTAGTTGTCTTTAAAAAAAATTATTTTTCATGCATTTTTTTTCTCTCTATAAATGATAAAATTGTTATTATATTAATTAAAAAATATATTGATTAAATATTCTTAAAACTATATGATTTCTTATGAAGATTTATCGGATAAAAGGAAAAAGAATTGAGAGAGTGATGGCCTTAAATAAAAGCACGTGACTGCGAATGGAAGTTGCCTGCTGTCACAAGTTTTTGACCCGAGATATTAAACTGCTTAATTTCTCGTGGCTCCCTCCAAATTATCCGTAGATGGTAAAATGCGCAACCAAGTTCTCTCCGGTATATTCTTAACAATAATAAAATAAAAGAAAATTAGATACTTCTCTTTTGAATAAATTATATGAAAAAATAACTTATTTTAATTTGATTTTTATTTTATGTAACATATTTTTAAAACTTCTATTTTGGTATATAAAATGTAAAATTTTAAATATTTAAGTATCCAGATAACCAGTTATCATGCTGATACGACAAGTGATGAGATGAAATTGGGTTGAATAACAAATAATACTGAGTTGGATACCACATTACTCGTTACATCAGCATGACAACCGGTTAATGTTTCAACCAGTAACTCGGATACTTAAATGTTTAAAACTTTACAGTAAAATTGTGAAACTAAACCTTCATAATGCCTTTGATATGGAAGTTATGCGTTTTTCATACAATTGCAATATTATTTTCTATGATAAACTCACGAAAATATATTGGTCTCACATAAAGTCATCCCGATGATTTATATACAAGTAGAAAAGTACTCGCAAAATACAACAAGATATATTTCGATTTCAATGTTTCATTATTCTTTTTTTTGGTCTACGTCAATGTTGTAGTAGGAATTTATGTGGTTTTGAGCAACAAATAACGGTTTTTCTTAATACAATATAAATTTGAAAATATCATTAAAATTAAAAAATATATAAAAGTTCTCATTTTCATGTAATTTATTTAATT
>NC_037537.1:26596419-26613601 GCF_001531365.2 Cynara cardunculus var. scolymus
ATTTGATTATATTTATCTACAGTTAGTTACACGAATTCAAATATAAAGTTTAACAAGTAATTTATTTATAATCTTGAATTTTAAATAATATATACCAATAAATAGTATTTCATATATATAAAAATAATTTTTTAAATTTTTTGTTAAAATAGATTCTTTCCGTGGAATATGAGTTTAAATGAATCAATGGGTTTTGACCATAAACGATGGTATGTCGTAGAAACCATTATCCTCAATATAATAAAGACTGGTTGCTACATGTTGTTACCTATTACAGTCCCAATCCTACTGATCATGGATTTATCGTCCGAGATATTGGATTGAAATCCTCTCCTCCACAAACCCTAATTAAACACCCATTGATTCAGAAGAGATTGAGAGTTGCAGGTGGAGTAACTGATGGGGATGCTATTTGACGACGTAGTAATAATCAAGCAGGCAGAGAAGGAAGATGAAGCTACTATGATTACAATCAATTGTCCTGACAAAACTGGTCTTGGTTGTGATCTTTGTCGCACAATCCTCTTCTTCCGTTTGAGCATTGTTCGCGGTGGTATGTTTATACTATTTTTTCTCTTCGATTTCTGCAGTTGCCTTGTGATACTTTTTGGTGCTTTAATTTGTTCTTCCATTAAAGTTCAAAATCCGTGCATTTTACAGAGAATTTGGCGTTGTTTTAGATACTTGGATTGCTTTTATGATTACCGGTTGGAGTTTTTAGTTCAATCAATCTCTCTATAAGGCCTTTCGAGTTTATGTTCCTCATCATTTTGTACGAATTGATGAAAATAAGACAGTGTTTTTAATTGGATTTGTCGCTTAGATGTATTTGCTAATTGCTATCCTCTTCATGATCTCATTCAGATGCTTGATACTTATTCTCATGGTGTAAATTGTAAAGTTACAGGTCATCAGATATGCCAAAAAAGGTTGAATAGGCAGAAAAATGGTATCAAAACACAAGATTCCCTTTCAAATTTCACTGTTACACCATCAGAAACCTATTTCTGGGATTACTTTAATACTTTATGCCTTGTTCCTCATATTTGCTTCAAATTTGTGTTTTCAGTTTTTGTCTAAATGATTTATAGAATATAGCTGTTTGCTGGTGTATCTGTAGATGTATCCACGGATGGAAAATGGTGTTACATAGTGTTTTGGGTAGTCGGAAAACCAGGTACAATCTGGAGTTTATTGAAGAAGAGACTATTGGAGGCTTGCCCTTCTTGTTCTTCGGCTAATACACTCATATTTTACCCACCCGAATCACGGCCACCCAAGCCTGCAGATGTGTTTCTTCTTAAGTTCTGTTGTCGTGACCGACAGGGTCTATTACATGGTATACTATATTCATTTGCATACATTTCAAATTCAGTAATTTGTGTTTTGAATCTGTAGCTGTAATTCATATTTTATTTGGCAGATGTGACTCATCTTCTCTGTGAGCTTGAACTTGTTATTCAAAGAGTGAAAGTATCGACCACCCCTGATGGGATGGTGATGGACTTGTTTTTCATCACTGATACCAGGTTAAAAACCTTTTAATCTTGTCTACTGTATAGAATATTCGTTTTGTTTTCTGTGTGAAAATCTACTAATTTTCATCTGTGAACTATCGGAGTACCTTCTTTGATCATCAAGGGAATGAAATACAATTGGTTTTCATTTCTGTTCAAAGCAAATAAAAAAATCTAAAATTTATTTTATCCCAATATAAAGCAAAGAAAAATATGGTTCCATATGCGCCGTTGTCCCCTTAATATCTCCTCATATCAAGTAATGGAATCCATTATATCGTTGTAATTTGTTTCAAATCATATAATTAGAACCCGAAAAATAGAATTGTTAAATGGTCAAAAGGAATTGAGCCTATATATATTTATGGACTATATATGGTCTTGTTTAAGGGAATGTTTGTTAGCAGCTTAATGAGCTTAATGAGACTCAGCTTATTGGCTCAGCTATACATGACTGTTTGGTAGTGGTTTAGTGATATAGAAAGTGGCATATATAGTAAGCTTCTAAGTGGGAGCTTTATGTAGAAGGCCAAGTTTTTTCTGAACATGTCCCACCCAATTAAAAAACATCCTTCTTCCATCTATGAAGAAACCCCCCTAAACAAAAACCTTCCCACTGTATACAAACAGATTAATCCACACAAACAACTTTATCTATACAGGACCTAATGGATAGACAACCAAACAGCCCTTAAGTGTTCATAATTTGGTCAAAATGAATTTGTTCTATATATTTCTGGAGTTGGATCTTGGACGGCATGGCATGGTGTTCCTAGTTTGCAGCGTTATTTTCTTTTAGCTGATAATTTATTGATTGCTAGTAGAATTTATAGTGCTTACACATATTCTTCTCAGGGAACTTCTACATACGACAAAGAGAAAGGAGGATACACATGATCATTTAAAAGCTGTTCTAGGGGATGCTATGTTAAGTTGTGATATAGAAATGGTTGGTCCTGATTTTACCGCTTGTTCTCATGGCCCACCATTCTTTATACCTCCGGCGATCACAGAAGACACGTTCAATTTAGAGATGTTTGACGAAAGTAAACATGGGTCCCAGTCCCTCCATTCCGACAGTGTTTCAGTCACGGTGGATAACTCACTCAGTCCAGCCCATACGCTTGTTCAGATTGTTTGCGGTGATCACAAAGGACTGCTCTATGATATAATGAGAACTTTGAAGGATTACAACATCCAGGTACTACTCATTGAGGTTAAAATTGTCATACTATGATTCCCAAAACTTTTCATTTAACTCTAGGTATTGTTTTTGTGTAATAGATCTCATACGGGCGATTTACAAGAAAAGAGAAAAATGTTTGTGAGATTGACTTGTTTATCGTGCAAGCCGATGGAAAGAAGTTAGTGGACCCTAGCAAACAGAGTGCATTATGTTCTCGCATTCGCATGGAATTATTTCGTCCTCTTAGAATAACCTTGGTGAACCGTGGTCCTGACACTGAGTTGCTTGTTGCAAATCCTGTGGAGTTATGTGGGAAGGGGCGGCCCCTTGTATTTTACGACATTACCCTAGCTCTCAAGATGCTTAATATGGACATCTTTTCGGTACTTCCTCCTGCATTCTTTACAACCAAGAGTTTATGCATTCTTGTTCTGTTTAAAATATGAATACATTCTTGCAGGCTGAAATTAGTAGGCACTTGATCGGAGGCCGGGAATGGGAAGTTTACAGAATTTTACTTGACGACGGAGACAAATTGTCTGTGCCGACAGATAAGATTGAGGAAGACGTTCGGAAAATGTTGATGGGTTGGGATTGACCATGACCACAACCACGACCATGACCACGATAATGATTCTCATAGTTTACATATATCTCAATCTTCATCAAATGTTTATAGGTTTGACTTTTTTTCATAACATTTCTCCTAAGTTGACTAAAAGTTGATCCAAAGCTACAAGACCTTAAGCCAGATTGCATAATGTAGGATGGTAGTTGCAGTAGGGAGATGTAGAGAACACTACTAAATGGAAGACTTTTACCTACGGATTTTCTCCAGAGAAATCCATCGCTAAAGGGGTGATTCGTCACAAAACTGTCATAAAACTTGGCTCAAAACAGATTACCCAGGTATTTTATGGGTGATCTGTTGGTATTTTCTTGAGAAATATCGGATTCTACCAGAATCATTGGTATTTTCAGGGTGATCAGTCAGTAATCATCAACGAAAATTTCCTTGGATGATTTGTGTAGGTAAAAGTCATTTGTTTTGCAGTGGAAATTGGGTTGAGCCAGAAGTGGTGCACTCACTGTAAATAGCTTCCAAGTAGTACATAATAAGGGAAGATGATATGGAAGTTGATGGTTAAAGATTCTGGAAAGCATGATCATAGTTGCAGTAAGATCACTTGTTTGTACATATTTCACATTTCCTGAATGAAATATCGGTAATGTACATGTTTTCGCTTTTTAGCAATCTACAATATTTGTTGTAGAGTTAGCTCAACTGACAAATAAAAGCTAGACTTTGGGGTTTTTCCTCATATGTTGCTTGTACATGACATATTGACATGACAAAATAGATGATGGTTCATCGTTTGATAAAACATGAATTGACAGAGCATGACTGGTAAAATGATTAATTTATCTCTAATGGGTTGTTTGTATCTTTTCTATATTTTGATTATTTTATGTAACTGATTAAAAATTATAATAAAATAAATATTTTTTTATAACTCAATACATCATTATAAAGTTTTTGTCAGACGATTAAAATGGCACTAAAATATGAAGTTTATGTAATTTTCAAATTTTGTTTAATACCTTTCTCTATGTAATTTTTTATTTACTAATATTTAATAATTAATATAAATTAATCAAAATATGAAAATCGTATAAAAGCAAAAATCCAAGAATATTAGAAAGCTTAAAAAGAATAAAATACAATAAACAAATTAAAAAATGAATAAAATGTAAAGATGGATGTGTATTAGATGTTATAGAAGATAATTATGTTTTATTTTGAGGTTATATTGATTAAATATGGGTCTGTTTCATCTTATTCCATGAGATGAGAATGGAATAGACCTGTTCTACTTTGTTTTAATTTACCTTGTCTATTATACATAAAAATCTTGTCAAACACGAAACAATATTCCTGTCCTGTTTTATTATATTCATAACGTCAAAGATTCACTTGTTGCAATACCAAATGTGTACTTAATTGAACCCATCTGACCCATGATTTGGACTTATGACGATGATGCTATTTATTGGTGTTGTTCTTGGTGATGCATTTTAATTGTACGTAATGTGTTTTTGACCAAGTAAGTGACTATGACAATTGCTGAATGATCTAGTGTAAAATGATTAAGAGACTCTTATGATGTAATATAAAATGAAATATAATTGTTTGGTAATTATTTCAAATGAAATTAAGACGCTGAATGGTTAAGAAAAACTCAAGATACAAAATCATTTAGAGGGCTTTAGAACCATTAAGAGACAAATTTTTTTTTGCCACTAACTATCAAGAGGTAAACAAACATCTCGTAACTACAATCTCATCCGGTCCCACATTACATTTAGTCCCAAAAATCCAGTGTTATTGGGCTATTATTTAATGAATTACCAATAATAATAATCTATACTATCTTATTAAGCAAATTTAACAAGTCTTAAAGTCTTAAAATACTAAAGGACCAAAATACCCTTTATACTACCTTTAGGTCACTTTTTCACTTTTGCATCCCTTCCTCTCCTCACATACACTCACCCCCTCACATACACTTACCCTCTCACAACCGATCTTTTTAAAATTATAATTTTAAAGTTACATTTTATACCCCCATAATTAATTAATTAATTTACTTTATGTTTCTTTTTAAATGTTTCGTTTTAAACTTTTATTAAATTAACATACATAATCATATATCAATTAAAACATGTTTAAAAAGTACATTTTTATTTTAACAAGTTACAGAATTATAATCGTCTCGTTAATACCTTCGAAATGAGTCCAATATTGAATAGTTTTTGACTTAATTATATTATTATATATTATATATACTGTGAAAAAATATTTTTAATATTTATGATTTATACTTTTATAGTTATTTATTTATATATATACTATATATTTTGGGGTTAGACTGTCCAAATTGCACTGTATAATATATTCTGAATTAATATGTTCTTGGTTTTTTTGAAATATATATGTATTAATTCAACCTTAATCTGAGTTTCTGGACAAGAAAGAGGGTAATCAGTTGAAATTTCATTCTAAAACCCATCTTTTTTGGTCTTTTCATGACTTATGATTTATCAAATTTGTAGTTTTCTTTATTGGTTTTGAATGTTTATCTTAAAACTCAAGTTTCTTGGTTCTTTGCTCTTGGTGTAAATCGAACACATTTGTGGAGTCGTTTAAATATGTTGGATTTTAAATATATTGGATTTTAAACTGTCATACAATTTTTTCCATTGATAGTCTGTAATTGGAACCATGACTCTTATTTATTCAAATTGTATTAATATGTAAAGACCAAGTGTAACCTATATCATCGTTAAATCTTATCTWATAAAAYCAGTGRAACTTCAAAATCGTTAAAATTCATGGCTCCCGCCACATTGCACGGATACACAACTAGTAATTTATTATTGGACGATATTTTTTCAAAACCCTTTTAAATTACAAGATTATAAACCTCGTGGGAATTGGGATGAACCCTCTGGGGCGCACATTTAACAGGGTCCATGCCTCCATGGTCCTTGAGCTATTTTGAGGGCCACCACCGACCGCCGTAGAAGGCGGAGGCCGATGAGGAGGTAACATAATGCTTTTATATCCAAGATCCAATGTCACCCATGTTCGTTTCTGATTATAACCATTAATAATAATAATAATAGTAATTAAAACGTGACAAAAAAATACCAAATTATAGTAACATCGATCTATCTCGCTTATTGTCTTCCTCCACTGCTCCGGTGGCGATGGGGCGGTCAAAGGCGGCACCACTGTCTCTGTGTCGGTAGACGACGCTTCTGTCTTCTCTCGAAACTTCTTGTAGATATCACCGTTGTATAAGTCTTTTGTCAATTCGGATCACTAACACAAGTGAAATGAAACATGCAAAGATTGTCGTTGCATTTATAATAAAAAACGACATTTTATAACAATCGATACCGGTAAATGTTAGATCTTCCCCGTCTTTTCGGACCATTGCGTGTGCTTTTAATTGCTTTGTTGCTTCTTTATCGTAAAGAGGACCCGCGACCAACTCGTTGAGGATGTATGACCCGATTAGGCTTGCCCCGGCACCCAAATTGTAACAAAGTGGAGTAGTATTTAACCCGAATAATATTTTGGATACAATGGCGAAAATCAACGGCCATTGGGATCTGAAACAAAACCCCATAAAGATCGAAGAAACGTAGGGGACACCAAACGCGGTTAAAAGATGGCCAACACACAAAAAGAGAAGCACGAAGGTGAGTATCAGTAGTCGAAATTTGTATTTAGTTAGCAAGATTTATGAGATAAGACCCGACCCGACCCGGCCAAGAAAATTCCAAATGCTCACTAGAGACACAAAGGTGGTGATGCTGGTTCTTGGGGCCGATTTGGCCAAGGTCGTCAATGGCGGTTAGAGTTCCACCTAGGGTCTCGTGCATCCGCTCAACTTATTTTCGTATGCATAATTTCTTTTGTGGAATTAAAAGTGCATCCGACAACGAAGGATGCTTCTTGATATTATAAAATAATGTAGTTATTGGAGATGTTGTAATGTAATTTGAATGTTCAACATCTACTCATTTAAGGGCTTAACTGTAATTTCATGAATTTAAATAATTATAATTGTGGCCTAATTGGCATTCTTAAAAGTTCAGGGACTATCTTGTATTTTAATAATTGAACAAATTAAGATGAAATAAAAAGCACGTGATCAAACCCATATCCAGTATCCGGATCCGAACACCACCCCATTTTGATTATTGTTTTCCCAAGTGGGCTCGGCCCAATCACAAGCCTGGCAGCAAGTCAGCAACAAACTTGGCCCAAATGAACCAGGTTTACGATCTGTTTATTAACATGATGGTTTACCAGTGGTAATATAGAAAATAACCTTTGAGATTGGCTCTAAAGGTCAAAAGTATCGGAAGGTCCCAGGTTCAAATCCAAGGAGAAATAAAAATCCTCTTGTGACCATGAAGGTTCAAATGCGGTGCCTCTGGACTATCTGCAAAAGAGATGGACGTCCTGGATTAGTCCTTGCATAGCGAGTTGGATATTCAAGTTAATAACAAAAATAACTTATTAAGTAAGGTTTTTTTGGAAGGGCGTCCGAATGACCCTTGGAAAGGAAACTGAACCAAGATTTGCTTAAACTAAATTCAACACACTGTGACTACCATAAATTAGTTCTGATAAATTCATTGACCACAATTGTTAAGTATGTTTGGGATCGAATCCTAGGTAAATGAGATATTCCACCACATCTCCAAGGATCTCAACCACTATACCACAACCCTTGTGGTTTTGTTTATTAAGCTTTTAGGATGAGTTTTATACAGAAAGACACGTTTCTTTTTCCATACCTGCCCCTCCAAGCAGGTGCACATTTAAGGTGGATCAAAGGCTCTCAAAGTCGTTCGATGTGTTTTTAGCAGATTTCACCATTTATACGGATTTTTGAAGTTTTTTGGTTGATTTTGAGAGACTTTTTCGGTTTTTTGGTCGATATGTCTTATATTTTCTAATATTTCGAAGCACCCTTTTACACCTAATAAAAAAAAAAAATTATATTTACAAAAATAAGTTGAATGGATGCACGTAAAACCCGCTTGAACATACATAGGTCCGCCCCTGTTACCAACAATACATTTTATGACGACTCTTAGCGGTATGGTTGGGTTCACGTAAGACCAAAGGTTTTTCGTGAGACCCATAAGACTAATTTATGTTCATTGATCAACCTTATAAGCTAACGATCTAATGGTCTAAAGTTGTACGGTGATAATTTTGTGGTTACTGAGAAGTCTCGTGGCAATTTTGTGATTATGAATGTTCAGATTATAGATCTAATCAAAGGGTTGAAAATCGGTGACAATTGGTCTTACGGATCTTATGAAAAACCTTTGGTCTCGCGTGATCCCAAGTTCTTATCCAGTAAATGCTTGTTTGTTAAATGATTGAATTGTTAGCAAGTTGAATAAAATCTGGAAGTGGTTTATGAAATGATGATTTAGTATATGATTAAAGGAGTCAACTTTATTAGGAAAGTGTCATGAATAATCTCATTGTCCCTTTCAACCTCCCTTCCGCCATTTCAAATAACTTTGCACTCACCTTCACTCTCTCTCCATTCTTTATATTGATCGCCACAAATCATCTCCGCCCTCTCGCCGGATCGGAAACTATCGCTCACCGCATGCATTCCATTTCTTCACCGTCATCAACCGACTCCACTTTTATAAACTCCCCTAACGGTATAACACACCCCTTTTACTTTTTCTTCATTCTTTATCGCTAAAACGACTGATTTAGGGTTTTATTTGCTCCCCGTGTTTTGGTTGACTAACAATTATTTGGAGGAAATTAGGATTAGTTGTCTTACTGGATTGATTTGATTGGATTACCATACAAATATGTTGAACAAATTTATGAAACGTGGGCAAAAAAAGCCCTCGAAATCCGATACTGATGCTTACGGATATCCTCCTCCTGGAAATCGGAATTCTGAATCTGTTTCTACTTCCAATGTTGTTGTAAACCATGCCTCTCGAGGTGCTGCTGCTCCCGGCCCTAACAATTTGGGGCAACAGCAACCGCTGGCCGGTGGAGCAGCAGCGGCTCCGCCTCCAACTGGGACTGTTGAAGCTCTGCCTCTATTTAGGGATGTTCCTGTGTCCGAAAGACAACAGTTGTTTTACAGGAAGTGTCGGGTTTGCCGTTTCCAGTTTGATTTTTCGGATACGTTGAAAATGGCTAGGGAGAAGGAGATTAAAAGGATGAATCTTGTGGAGCTTGTGGATTATGTACAATCGGGTTCTGGGAAGATAACCGAGGGTAATCAAGAGGAGATGATTCAAATGATTTCGGTAAACATTTTCAGGTGTTTGCCACCGAGTTCTCATGAACATACGGGGTCTGAGAATATTGAGACAGATGAGGAGGAACCTTATCTTGATCCATCATGGCTGCATTTACAACTAATCTATGAGCTTCTTTTGAGATATGTTGTGTCATCTGATACCGATGCGAAGGTTGCCAAGCGGTACATCAATCATTCCTTTGTTTTGAAGTTATTAGATATGTTTGATTCTGAGGACCCACGGGAACGCGAATATTTGAAAACTGTTCTACACCGGATTTATGGGAAGTTTATGGTACATCGACCATTTATTAGGAAAGCAATCAATAATATCTTTTATCGGTTCATCTATGAAACACAAAGGCATAATGGTATTGGTGAGTTGTTGGAAATACTTGGGAGCATAATAAATGGATTTGCATTGCCAATGAAGGAGGAACACAAGTTGTTTCTTGTTCGGGCACTTATACCACTTCACAAGCCTAAGCCAATTGCTATGTATCATCAACAGCTCTCTTACTGTATCACTCAGTTTGTAGAGAAAGACAACAAGTTGGCGGATACTGTTATAAGGGGTTTGCTAAAGTATTGGCCGGTCACCAACTGTCAAAAGGAGACTCTTTTTCTTGGGGAACTTGAAGAAATTCTCGAGGCAACACAGGCAGCAGAATTCCAGCGCTGCATGGTACCTCTTTTCCGGAAAATAGGTCGGTGTCTTAATAGCCCTCATTTTCAGGTATGAAAACTACATTATCTTATTTTTATATAATTTAGGAACTTTTCTGTTGTGTCATTACGTTAAACTGTTATGGAATGTTGTTTTTGTCATCTATATTATTTGTCGGTGCATAGGGATAATGCTTGTAAGATCTTTTTTAGTCACTTGATTTCGAGGAGTCTGTTATTAGATACTTTTGCATTTGGTTAATTATTCTAAATTTGCTGTTACTCGGGTTCCTTGATGCTTACGTATTGTTTTAACGGTAACTCCTATTACTTGATGCTGATTGTTCTCAAAAATAGAAAATTTTGTTTCCAGGCAAGTGACTTAATTTCTTGACCAATGAATGAGAAGAGAATTTGACCATCTAGAGCTATTTTTGGGTGTAGTAACTAGTAAGCAAAGAACTCCCATTATTTTAGGATTGCTTTTTAGATCCCTCTTTTAAGGCATGTGACCTTTTGGCAAGTTGTTGTGTTGTGGGTTTTTGATGTTTAGCATCCTTATATTTTCATTATCATTAGCTGATATTGTCTAATCCAATTTTGTTGTATGCATAATTTTGTGGTAGTTAAACTGTTTTGATAGGTGCACAGTAGGTGTGAGGTCCATTAAGGCATAAGTTTGGGCCTTGTCTTGGCTAACCGACTAAGGCGCTGTTTGGTTGGTTTTCCATCAAGTCCTCTTATGGGTAAAGCTGTATGTGTGGATTACTCTATCTTTATAGATTGGGAAGGTTTTTGTTTGGGAGGGTTTTTACATAGATGAAAGGAGCGTGTTTTTTATAATAGAAGGGGCAGGTTCAGAACAAACTTGGCTTTCTGCATAAGCTCCTCCTAGAAGCTTTTAGAATAAGCGACTTTCTATATCATTAAGCCACTACCAGACAAGTCATGTATAGTTAACCGAATAAGTTGTGACTTGTGAGTCCCATTAAGCTGCTAATAAACGGACCTTAAGCTCTTAGTCTTTCGTGAGGAGTATAGCTCAGCCTCTAACGCGCAAGAAACAATGCACGAGATTTATTGAAGCATGGTTATAAGTCTTTTTCAGCCCATGTCTGGAATAAGAAATATTGTGTCTTGGGAACTTATTTGTTTTTGTGATTCTTAATCTATGTAAAAAAAATTCAACTAATGGAAAAGATAAAAAGATTGATTACTCAAATTTAGGGCTCTGTTCCGACTCATATAAGCTTCCCATCTTTTTACCTATCCCCTTTTGTCTTTGATGATTTTATTTATAGGCCATGGTTAATTTAAAATGTTGATTTCAGTGGATGATTCTCTAATTGATATTAATTGACTGTCAATGGTTAGTGTTGGTTGTAATTGATGTTAGTATTTATGTTCAATTGCTAATTTATGGTACCTTAATTGAATATTAGTGGTTCTTTATATATAGTTGTTGATGTACATACATATCAATAACATATGTATTGATGCTTTCATAAATTTGATACTTTAGGTAGATATGAATCTTTACCCATTTAATAATTCGCTGTCTCTCTGTGTATATACATATATATACACACACACACACATATGTATATTCGTGTGTGTGTGTTTGTAAGTGATATGCCTCGCTTTGTTGAGGTGTGGGGCTTGCCTTGTATTTTACACGGAGGTGGCCGGTACACGTGTCTTTGTATACGATAATTTGGTAGTTGACAAATCCATAATGAAACAATCACAATTTCTCTTTCTGAATTTAAGTCCAATGTCTCATTTTCATATCATAATTTGAATTTTTTGTGTGGTTGCAAGATAATAATAGTCCCTTCATCCTATGAAAATTGCAATGTTGACCGGATACATGATTTAAGAAAATCTTAGACTTTTGGTCTAACCTCTAAAGTACCCTTCAGTAGTGACCAATCATAGGGGATCTTATGGAACAAAAACAATAACATCATTATCTTGTGATGATGATGATGATGGACTTTTAGGTGACTTTAGCTTTCAAATTTGTGAACAAAGTTAGCATTGTAATTGTCACAGGATAAAGGGTAAAATAGGAAAAGTTAGTTGTCCAAGGCGTGATTGTATCTATAATCTTTTGTCAAAGAATTTTATATGATCTTGATGTTATTGACTTCTTGTTTTTATTCATTAGTTTGTTTAGTCAATCCGAATCAGCTATATGTTATTTTTATCGAGGGTACCTTTTGTTAGATGTAACTAATTATGATTCATCGAAAATTTATTTTACGTATGCCATTTCTACTCCCAAATGGTTGTGTTTGCAAATATGTTCGTATAGTTGTGCAAGCCTCGTGATTTCGATATTCTTATGAAAAATTGATGGTCTTAGTGGTGTAACTTTATTGCGTGAGAGCATATTTTTGGACCGTCGATATATTTGAAGTCACAAAGTTTAAGCATCAAGTGTTGCATATGTTTGTAGGAAAAGGAGGGATGTGGTATTA
This sequence comes from Cynara cardunculus var. scolymus, assembly GCF_001531365.2. Lineage (NCBI taxonomy): Eukaryota > Viridiplantae > Streptophyta > Magnoliopsida > Asterales > Asteraceae > Cynara > Cynara cardunculus. The sequence continues at coordinate 26,609,144 of NC_037537.1, forward strand.
TGTAAGCTTGTAATACACTTTGAACATGGGCTTTTGAATAACTTAAGATAATAAAACGCTTTTAGTACGAGTAGAAATAAGGTAGAGTATGTGAAATAAAAATTGAGCCTTCAGAGGAACACAATGCAAGACATCGCACAAGATATTTACTAGCCATATGTTCTCTCACGTAGGGTCAATTATATGGGAGGGAGATCCAGAATGCTGCTAGACACACACACAGAGACACACACATATAGAGAGAGAGGAAAGTTTAGTTGCAAACCTTTTTTCCTTTGTGAAGCGGGGGACAAAGGGGAGCGCGACATCCGTCCAATCTGTACCCATTCATCATGAATAGTGAACGTGAATTTTTTACAACGTTCATGATGTGAATGTTGCACAATTCATGATGAATGATACACCATTCATGATGAATATTCCGTGAACGTTTGCCACATAGGGCACACTCTCATTCGTCCCCTTCAGTTCACAACAGAAGTTGGGTTTGCAATACACACACACACAGATACATACATACATATATATGTACACACACACACACACACACATATATATATATATATAAAGCTGGATTGAATAGAAGTGATATGGGGTTTGTCAGAATAGATAAAGAAGATCTTGGAAATTGCATGGTTATTTACACACATAGTCAAATAAAAGTATTAATCAAATATATACAGACTGCAAAAACGATCGTAATCAAAACACCACCTAGTTTGTCATCTGGTTGCCAACATATACCAAAGTGTATTTAATCAAAGTATGAGGTATATAATGAAAATGTAACCTAATCAACAAAAACACACCATTTATCCGTAGTCTTAAACATTGAAAAAAAGAAGCAAACTTCATCATCCGGGCTGAAAGAAATGATTTTTATAGTCAGGCGAGCGAGAACATTGAACTGCATATTTTTCTTTGATTTTATCTTTCATTTTATGTTTGGAGATCATGTTGCCTGATTCTACTACTTATTATGTTGGAGCACACATACTTTTCCTTCTTAGCACAAATAGCTCCATTAGTAGGGAGATCAGCCCCTTTCCGCAAAACTCTGCTCAATCACTTTTGTAGAGAGGAAACCATGAGATGGTTTTTTTTTTTTTTTGTGTGTGTGTGTTTCCTCCATTTTTCCTCCGTTATCAAGGAGTGACAAACAAGATACAGAGAAAGAAACAAAGGAAACAACAAACTATGTGTGTGTGTGTTTTTCGTCCGTTATCAAGTATATTTCAATTTGACCCCTAACACAATCCCTGTTCATCAGTCAATCGAATGGTAGAGTGATGGAACTGTTTTGATTGCAATCCTATTGAAAATTGGCGCAATAAATCTTTTCTTTAGAGGATGTACTTGAAAACATTGGTGAAAATCTATCCATTTTGCCTATGGAGTATAGAATTGGTAATTGCCATTGTGGATAAGGAATGGTTTGCGTCTGTAGAAGTAACTAGTATTGAAACCGACCGTCTTAAAAATATTAAAAATAGCAAATTCATTTGATAGTTGATAGATGGTAAAAGTTGTTTGGTTTGTGGAAAAAATTGAGGGAAAAATGGTGTAGATGACATTTTGTATTATGTCATTTAAAGAAGAGTGTATTTTTAACAAAATCATGTGGATATATGTGTGTATATATTCTTAGGTATGCATGTACATATATACATATACACAAGCATGTTAGTTTGTAGAGATCTTTATACATATGTATATGTGCACACACATTCATATTTTTGTATATGCACATATGTATATGTATATTTGTGTATGTATACATACATATATGTTTTGATATTTATATGTATACATACTCTCTCACATGTATATGTATATGCATTTATATATGTATGTATATGTCTAAATGGTTAGACACTTATGTCTATATTTGCTAATATTTATGAAGGAAACAAGTTGTTGGGAGCAATCTCTAGTGAAGATTGAACATTAATTTCTAACTAGGCCAGGTTGAAGCAAAATTTCTAGATGCTTCTGTGAGGTTTTGCACTTCCATCATTGCAAAATTTGTAACTTAGAATTTGTACATAGATCTCTTCCCCTGTTCAACAAAATTTTTGGGGGATCAGGAATGTACTACAATTCCGTTTAACACTCAAAAATCCTTTTTGGGCATGCAAAAGGCGTTAATAGGTCCACCCCTGTTCTTTTTGACAAATATTTTTGGAGGAATGCACTACAAACTAACATGCTTGTGTATATGTATATGTACGTATCTATATCTGTATCTGTACAGTAAGAAGTCCAAGGTCTGCCTGATCTTATGGGTTATCCCTTCTTTGCCATAAACCAATGCTCTAATAAGCTGCCTTGCTCGCAGTGCTTCTCTGCTAACACTACTTCAATAACCTGATCGGTATGATAAAAAGAGTTTTTACTTCATCAATTTTTATTTGACGCCAATTTTAGACCGAGGATCTGTTTACCAACACAAATTGAGTAGGCGCTAATCGGGTACGATTGTGTTCTTGGTCAGCACTAATAATTGACCGAGTAAGAGTCATCTCAGCTTACCAGGTCAGCATCATCGATGGGTATAAACAACATCATCTCTGACTATGTAATCGCCTCTTACCCGGTAAGAGGTGAGAGATGGCAGTAAACAGTTAGTAAGCAACCCTTAAGGGCTTGTTTGTTAGTAGCTTATTGAGCTTAATGGGACTCATAGCTTATTCGGTTAGCTATAAATGACTGTTTGTAGTGGCTTATTCAGTAAGCTTTTAGGGGGAGCTTAATGCCGAAAGCCTGGTTTTTTTTTCAAACCTGCCAATCCCAATTAAAAAGACGTTCCTTCAATCTATGACAAAACTCTCCCTAACAAAAACCTTCCCGATCTATACTGACAGATCAATCCATATGGACAGCTTTATTCCTAGAGTATTTAATCAAAAACCAATCAAACAAGCCCTTTGTCAATCAACACCTATTCATTCAATTTTATCAAATAGTGCCCAACATATTCTTTGGTATTGGAAAATACATTGACCATCCACCGTCAAGAGCCGATCTTAAAGTTATACTCATACCCAATACATGGTGTAGTATTTCCATTAAAATTCATGCCCTTTTTTTTGACAAGCTTATAAATATATGTATTTAACTCTCTGAAATACCGTTCTCAGACAGCAGAACGAGCTCTTTTCCTGTGGAACAACGAGCACATTGTTAGCTTGATTGCTCAGAACCGGAACGTGATTCTGCCCATCATCTTTGAATCACTGGAGAAGAACGTCGAATCTCACTGGAATCAAGTGGTGCATGGACTGACAGTGAACGTTCGTAAAATGTTCCAAGAAATGGACGTGAAGCTGTTCGAAGAGTGCCAGAAACAGTATGCCGAGAAAGAGGCGAATGCCAGAGAAGCGGAAGAGCAACGCAGACTAACGTGGCAGAAATTAGCCGATGCAGGTACGGCTCGCCAAACATGCTGAGAGATCTACATTGCTGTTTAATCCTGTGCTTAAAAACATGACAGATTATAAAGGCAAAAGAAGCAATGTATGTAATTCTAGAAGTAGACAGCTGCAGGCATATTAATATAAACTTCTTTTTTTTCAAATGGTTTCTCTTTGGATATGTTGTTTGCTTTGTGGCTGAAGAAGAGAAGTGTCAAAAGCTTGTGTGAATTTTCTTTATGATGATGAATTAGGTGAAATGGGCATGTCTTATTAGATATTGGTTTTAGAAGAACAACAGTATCTGGATTACTGTAAATCCTAACTTATCTAGATTTTAATGGTTTAAACTTCATCAGTGGTGAGTAATGTATGAGTATTTGTCATATATAAATATTATATACTCTATACCGGGATGGAGACTTTCTTTTAAGAATTCTTTAAACCGTGAGATCTCCCTGAGAATTCCATATGATTTTTTCATCTAAAACTAGAATTTAATGTATTAACATATATTTGTTTCACAATGTGTTTATTTCACATGGAATTATATCACAGTGTGAACCTTTTTGGCGTTTCACATTATGAACTGAACACATACGAAACAAATATATGTTAATCAATGTATTAAATACTATTCTTTAATGAAAAAAAAAATCATATAAAATATAATTTAAGGTAGAAGTTCTCACAGATCTAACAAATTTTGAAGTTTTTCAAATGACTAAACCCCTTTAGATTAATGCTAGAAGGATACTCGCGCAATGCAGCGAGATACATCGAGACAATATTTAGTTTTATTTTTGTCGATATAATTTGGTTTTAGAAAAAACGATAGTGTTTTTATTCATAAAAAATTGAAAAAAAATATATCGATATTAGTATCAAATTAATTTTTAAAAATTCTCGTTTTTTATGTAATTTCTTTAATTTAATTTTTTTAATCATAATTTAATTTAGGTTTAATAATAAAGTAATTTATTTTGGTTTAATAATATAATTTTTATAAGAATAATAATTAAGTATTCTGTTATAAGTATAACTC
>NC_037537.1:26613751-26651508 GCF_001531365.2 Cynara cardunculus var. scolymus
TTTTAAGTAATATGCATCAATAAACAGTATTTCATGCATAAAAGGTGATTTTTAAAAGTTTTTTTTCCAAATGTTTTATAATATATTATAGATATTATACATAATAAAAGTAAATAAAACATGAAACATAGGGAAAATGAATCGATGATAAAAGAGGGTTGAAAATGTGAAGGCTTTGGTTGACTTTTTGATTTTAAAGTCAACTGAATAAATAATTGTAGATTTTGAAAGCATTAAATGTGAAGGCTTAAATTTTGTCATTGACTTTGGCCATTCCTTTTATCTTCAATCCAATTCAAATAAATAATTTTTTTAAATAAATAACTCAAAAGTATTGCACCATTAAAAACATCTATGCATATTATTAACATATAAGATCTTATATTTGTCGAGAATGTGTAACATTTCAGGCCAACCGTATCAGATATTGTCCTCCTTGTTCACATCTGAACTTGTGATTTTAAAACAGTCTGCTAGATTAGGTATTCAGTCTCTTATAAGACAACATTTATTTCCTTCCTCAACCGATGTAGGATCTTACAGTTCACCCCCCTTGGGTGCCCAGTGTCCTGTAGGCGTATGAGTCCAGTTCCTGACTCTGATACCATATGTAATATCCTAAGCTAACCGTACTAGAATGTCCGCTTCATCGACACTTGAACTCACTTTTTAAAATACGTCTGATAGATGAGGTATCCAGTTTTTTTTATTTATTTATCAAACAACGTTTGTTTCCCTCCTCAATTGATGTGAGATCTTACGGTATGGTTGGATCACCAACAATTACTAATTGATTTCTCAACCTTGCCAAAACTGGCGGTGTTCTTCTATGTGAATTCACATACATACTAAAACAACATTTTCATACTTATTATAATTCTCGTATCTTAAAAAATTAGCACGTTAAATAGTTTAATATGCATATCACCTTTCAAAATATTTATCAAGGATGATGTCTGATTGGTTTTGGTCAAAAGTGTCTGAAAATACCAGATTCAAATCCAAGGAGGAATAAAAATCCGCTTGTGACCACAGAGGTTCAAATATGGTGACTCCAGGCTACCCGCAAAGCAGATGGTCGTCTTGAGATTAGTTGGTTCGCAACAGGTTGGATATCCAGGTTAATAAAAAAAATACATAAACTTGTATCTCATTTTAATAACGTGCATGAAACTTAATTACATATGGTCGTTGTCTTGTTATCTTAAGTATCCTCTTAATCATTGAGATTATCCTACAATATCTATTAACTCGTGTTAATTAACTGTACGCATTCATATTAAAAGACTTGACTTTCTTATCAATCCGTCAATTCTCATTATTTATACGTTTGCAGTGCCAAAAAACTTTCATCTATCTGCTCGTCATGAAATTATTCATGATAGATCTTAATTCAAACACGTATAAGTATTCATGACATCAGAATATCGTAAACCATAACTGAATTAATTAAATTAAATTACTGAAATCAACCTAATGTAACATATTATATTGCATGTAACTAAATGATTTATGTCACCACGGTAATTTGTAAAGTTGTTATAAAAAGGGTACATTTATCTTATAAAATTTACCTGTTATTTTATAGATATTTTATCAGATATTAATTACAAATTCCGTACAAGCATTATTTCTTTAGTATTTCATCAAATTTACTATTTTTACTGTATCCCCAATATCAGATATATCAAAATCTTACAAAATTATTTTAACAATCTTCAAAATCATCCAATAATACATCTCACATAATATTAGTTGCTTTATCCAAATTTTCAGTATTTGAAAATTTGATAAACCTTTAAAAAAATGCTTGCATATTTCAAATAACTCTTAAACCAAGATGTTTTCTTATTTGCTGTGAAGGTTCGTTTTTTTTCTTACCTTCACAACGTTTTGCTGTGAAGTTTTAAATATAAAAAAGTGGTCTCACGAGTCTCGCAAAAACATGTTGGTCTCACGTGAACTCAACCCTATATATATATATATATATATATATATATATATATATATATGGAAGGGTTCAAACGAGAACACCTTTATTTTACGAGAACGCGTGAACATCATTTTACTATAGACAATCACATGTGATACTATTATTCCATCACATACGATACACATGTGATAGTAAATCAGAAACATGTGCGATTTTCGGCACAATCTTGGTTGCGGGCCAAGTCGACCTTACACCACTAAGCCCCCCACATGTATTATCACATGTGATAAGGGTGTTTGTTGATATAATACTATAATCCATCAAGACCATCACATGTGATGCTAAATCTTAGATGCAGACAACCTTTGGCGCGGCCTAAATCGTTGAACACGTCTTCCGCATACCACCAGATCCCCCCACACGTATTATCACATTTGATAAGGGTGTTCTCGCATTCTCGTAAAATGAATGTATTCTCGTTTGAATCTCCACCTATATATATATATATACATATGGGTGATAGAAGGTGTGTTGTGTTCTCTAGGATGATGTTATTTTGCATTAAAAAATAAACCAATAGAAAAGTTTTATTAACAAGTATTAAAATAAGGATTGAATTGTGAGTAGAAAATAAAAGCATTATTATCTTATTGACATTTTTATACCATATAAATTAAATTATTGCATAAGTCTGTAAATTTATTATAATATTGATTTTCGTGTCATCAATTTCAAAATCCATTAATGTGTGATTTCTAGAACTATTCAGTTATCATAATCGTTGCTCAGGTGTTATATGTGGTTGAATACTTGAATTTGATAGATGTGTTTGATATTGATTTCTAACATTTTAATTAGTTTGAACAAAAAATCAACAAAAACAGTTATTATAATACGGTCCCTTAATTTCGACTAAAAACAATAATACAGATCGGTTGTACGAAAATAAATTTAGCTATGCATCATATAAACGTCTAACGTTGATTAAAGTATGCAACCAAGTAGTGGTTAATGTTTTCCTTTAACTAAAAAAGACGGTAGATAACATTGTTTTACGTATAAATCGCCCCCGCATGGTCAATACATGCCCCATGGGGGCGATCCTTGTGGTCATTTTTGTGTAAAAAGAATGAAAAATGTCTATTTTGTTAATACAATATGTATAAATTGACTATTTTGGTGAAAACTTTCTATTTTGTTAATACAATATGTAAAAAGAATGAAAAATGTCTATTTTATTGTTTTCGTTCCTGGCAATCCATTACAACTAAGTATGAGAGACACAAATAACAATAAATTATAAATTAGGGGGACAACAGAATTGTAAACTATATAGACGAAAAAGCAACAAATTGTATACCATATAAATGAAAACCATAATTTCAAAAGTACAAGAACAAAAACAACAGTTTTCAACAACCCAATACAGTGACTAAAAAACCAGTTTAGTCATAAAACATTGATCCCATCTGAAATATCTAAATGCCACATAATTCTTTGACATATCCTTTTTTTGTGCATACAGTATCCGAACATTTCCAATCTTACTCCCTACAATTAAGATAACGTAAGGAATGAAATGCTTTGAAATAAGCATGAAAAGCAAAATAATACATTGTTACTCCAATCATGCTACCTACATTAACAGATGTATTTCAGTTTAATAAAAAAGATTACTATTTAATTAATACAAAATAAAATTATCAAACATTACTTTTAGAAAACACAATTATATACAATTAATATTTCATAATAAAAAATAAAAAAAATATATACATAACATTTGTGTAAGAGGAGAAAAATACACTTTCTTTAAAAAAAATCATATCCCAACTAGAAACCATCATATTTAACACAAAGACTTGAATTGGTGATCGGTTTTTATATTTTAATATTGTAATTTAACTGATTGTAAAAAATTTCATGACACATATGTTTAATTTGAAGGTGGTATCTGTTATAAGATGTTTAAGTTTAGTCTGGTTTAGTAGTTATAAGTTATACATCATACAATCTGATAGTATGTTAACATGTATTGATTATCGGATTTAATTTCATTATTGAAAAATCAAAAAAAAAGGTTTAAATTAATATTTTATTTAATATATAGTTTTTTTAAGAATATAATATTAATATACGATAAATAAAATAAATAAATTAATACATTCTTCTCACCTTTGATGAGATCTGAACTTTTGAGTTATTAAGAAGTCAATGACTCAAATACCGCTAAGAAAAAGACCCTTTGATATTTAATATATAGTTCCAAGTTGTTATTTTTAAAATATTTTGTATTGATGAGAAGGAGGACTTTGATGGTCAACTACTTGACACTAAAGAAATCAATTTTGATTGAAATTAAAGGAGAGGGAAGAATTCAACAAATCTTCAACTCCATTAAATCATTAAAAAAAAATTGATAAGATTAAACACTTTTACTTAATTTGTTGGGTAAGATTTTAATTTATTAAAACATTTTTCGTAGTATTTTTATCTGGTAAACTCTGTCGGAATAAGAGTTGTCGCTTTCACTTGTCAGATAAGACTCTTGGTCCTTGTCATTGCTCTTACCGAAAAAGATGCTTAATCATAATCATGTTCATCCAATAGAATAAAATAACTCGATAAGTAATTACCGAATAAACATTTAGTAAACAGCCCCTAAGTCTTGCCACTGTCGGAAAATAGCTTAATCGATTTGTTGGTTATCACTGGTGGTGCTCATGAGTTGGGTTGATCGGGTTGGAGACATTTGTACAACCCAATTCAATGTTTGCGGTTTGAAAAATCTTAACCCAAACCAAAGTGCAACCCAACCTAACTCAAACCGTACATGTTAGTCGGTTGATACTTTGGTATATTAAAATATTCTTCTAACTTTGAATATGTTTATATTATTTATCTACTTATAATTGCATTTTCATCATCAACCATTTGATACAACTTATTCATACTTCTTACATATATCATATTCAATTCATTTTCTCAATTTACATATATATTGTAACAACTCGTTCCACGTGGATAGAAAGTGAGAATTGTTAGCTCCTTATAAATCTCAAGTAGTGGGTTACCACTAATTTCCACCATTGTTTAAAGTTGGATTCGAAATTATTGAGCTAGTCCGTTGCTTTGGGCTTTAGGGGTGTTACATATATATTCACAGTTACTAAACATATATATGAATGAGTTATATAGATATGTGAATAGATTGAAAATATGTGTATATGAAGAACGTACGTAATAGTGTAATTGTCTAATGTATATATTAATAGAAATACAACAATCATATTAAATCCAATAAATAAAATGACATCGGGTTCAATTGGGTTCAAATAATAGTAACTCAATACCTACGGTTTGAAAATTTTATAACTCGATTAGACATGATCAAGTTGCTTCAGGTTGAGTTATTTCGTGTTAGGTTAGATTGGATTGATCGAGTTTTTGAAATCACCACAAAGTGTGCTTGCAACTGATGTGTAACATTTTAATACATTAATGAAATTGAGGATGTTAAAAGCTTTAGAAGGTGGTATAATTTGATATGCCATAGTTTCACTCTTTTAACCTAAACAAGTGTGATCGTGTAACTTTCTAGAAGATTACTGGGAGGAAAACTTTGACTTCCAAGATTCTGGCATGACACGTTCACACGTTTTTCTCTTCCTAAAAAAATACCAATAAAAACACTCAAATTATATTCAATATTTCACTTCTGCATCTACCTCTCTTTATATATTCAGTTTTCATTCTCAAATCTCGATTTTGTTCCCTACCCATCAACCGTACAAGAAACTTCCACGTCGTTTCACACACCTTCTATGTGTTATATATATATATATATATATATATGTATATACATGCATTCCTACCTCCTTATAAATAGAAAAGAGCCATTGATATTGAAACCACATAAGCATCTCTCTCTCTCTCTCTCTCTCTCTCTCTCTGTGTGATCTGTGAGAAATGAAGAATATGAAATCAAGCTCCATTTTGGTACTTGGGTTTCTTTTGTTTATGCTTATTTTCTCTCATCCATCAACAACCCAAGCTCAAGAAGTTGGTAATTCCCTGAACTTCATTTATGTGTGTGTGTGTATATGTGTATGTATGTATATATAAACTTTACAATGACCTGATTTTTGAAGCCAACCGAAGTTTTTGAATCAAAGTGCATGTATTTTCTTAATCTCAGATTGTAAAAAGTGAAATGAAGTGAATGATGATGGTTTTGTGTATTGCAGAGGATGAAAGAGAGTTCGATTACGCAAGAGGTAGTCATATGGGACCGGAGAAATGGGGTGCCATAAAGAAAGAATGGTCGTTATGCAGCAACGGGACGATGCAGTCTCCCATCGATATGTCGAGTCGCAGGGTGGCCATGGTCGCCACTTCCACCAAGCTCTACAGAAACTACAAGCCTCGTAATGCCACCATCAATAATAGAGGCCATGACATTATGGTAATCATATATATATATATATATATATATATATATATATATCACTTCCATATTTCAAAAAATCAACAAAAATCCGATGGAGCAGATATCCTAATAATTGCAAGGCCACTTTTTGGTAGATAGCTATGCGTGTGGGTCATCCATCCAAGTGGTTCAACTTTCGGTTTTTATGGTGTCTTTTCGAGAAATACCAATTTACTTGTTATTGAAATGTTTTTTAACGGCTTCTTTTTTGAAATTTTAATAAAAATGTGTCTTTGTGGTTTTTCTTTAACTACTGGTTGACGTTTTTTAATGAGTTTGGTTCTTAAATAAATCAACTATACGGGTCTCTAAATAAATCAATCACATAAACCTAACTTATTATAAAAATAGAGTCATAATATTTCAATAATATATATATATATATATATATATAGTCATAATATTTCAATAATATATTAATGTTTCTTGCTGTCTTGGGGTGGGGGCGGCTCTTGGCATGTTTCAATGTATTATTGGCATTTTTAATAATTCATGTTAAATTTATAACGGATTTAATGTTGCAGCTTCAATGGGAAGGTGACGCTGGATCAATTCGAATCAGTGGTACCAATTATGCTTTAAAACAAGCACATTGGCATTCGCCTTCCGAGCATACCATCAATGGCAGAAGGTATATTTTTGTTAGATATATTAAGAAAACTCAACTCATAACCACAAGGGTAGTGTCTGATTGGTTTAAGCTTGGCTCCAAAGATTAAAAGTACCGGGAGGTCCCATGTTCAAATCCAAAGAGGAATAAAAATCCCCTTGTGTCCATGGAGGTTAAAAAATGCAGTGACTCTAGGCCATCTGCAAAACAGGTGGTCGCCCTGAGATTAGTCGGCTCGCATAGTGGGTTGGATATCCAGGTTAATCAAAAAAAAAAAAAAAACTCAACTTGTTCAAACAGTGTACACTACTAGAAAACAAGGTATCAACGACGGAAAAAATCTGTTGTTGATCCACACCCCTTTGCGACGGATCAACAAAGAAATTTTCCCTCACTGATGCTCTTTATTTTTGTAGTGGTGAATGATTTATGGGTTTTGACTCTGATAAAATTTGAGATTTTTATATCAAGAAATAAACTTGTATCTTTGTTAATTAAAACCAACATATATTCATTTTGTTCACTCCTTTCTTGTCATATGAAAATTACAGATATATTTTCTGTTAAATTTTTAATAAAAAATAAAAAATATATTTAATTTAATAATTAAATATTTATATTAAATTACTTATTAAATATTTATATTAAATTAGGTATGACATGGAATTACATATGGTCCACGTCAGCATCGACTACAAAATAGCTGTCATTGCTGTTCTTTACAATATTGGCAAACCTGACTCTTTTCTTTCTAAGGTAACACATTGGCACCCTCAACTTCTATTTTTTCATTTTAGCCCTCTAATTCATTTTTCGTTTATTTTTAATACACATTTTCGATCAAAAGTTGTATATGTGTTCACTAGCAACCGAGAACAATGATTTCGTTATATTATAGTTTTACATTTTGTATATGCAGTTAGCCGTAAATATATCGTCTATGATAGATGAAAAGGGTGAGCACGGACATAGCGGTATAATAAGTCCAAAAGAGATTCAAATGAGCAGCAGGAGGTATTACCGATACGTTGGTTCACTCACTGTTCCTCCTTGCACCGAAGGAGTTGTTTGGACCATTAGCCGAAAGGTAAAAAGGGTACATTCGTAATCTATATAAAAACTCATTTTTTCCATATACTGACTAAGGGTTTTAATTCTTGTATAGATAAGAACTGTTTCAAAAGGTCAAGTTAAATTGCTTCGAGAGGCTGTACATGATGTAAGTGTCAAAGAAACCAAGTAAATTCTATCTTCTTTATAGTAAGATCAAATAGAGGCCTAACTATTAATCGATATTTGTATTGCAGTATGCAGCAAATAATGCAAGACCGGTACAGCCACACAACGAACGAGACACCTTTTTTTACGGTCCAGACACGAGACAATAAATAAGAGATTAATTGATATATACTTTGTTTGTAATACAACAAAATCCATCTTTAAATTATGTTAAATATATATATTTTTTATTTCTTTGTCTTATAATTGTCATCTATTTATATTTTATGACCATTAAAATACGAAAATAATAAAATTTTGACTTTCTTGCAAAGTTACATGAAATAAGTCTCATTTAAGTCCTTAATTTTATTTGACTTATCTACCTTTGATCAATCTATTTCCAATAATTTAATAAAAAATACTGATAATGCCTTCATCGGTAGGGGTGTAAGCAAACCGAACGAACACGAACAGAGGCTTGTTCATGTTCGTTCGTTTAACCTAACTGCACAAACGAACAAACACGAACAGTAAACGAACGAAATCTTTTGTCCGTGTTCATTCGTTTAGAAATCAGGTGTGTTTGTGTTCGTTTTTGTTCGTTCATTAACATGTTAAACGAATATAAATGAACGAACATAAACGAACGGGCTAAACGAACATAATCGATGAAAATGTAAAAATTTCGAATAAGACAAAATGATGATAAAATTAAATATAAATAAATTCTAAAAAGTTAAAACTTAAATAAATATTATTTTAATTCAAATTAAATAAATATAAGATTATATATTAATTTTTTTTTATTAACCTGGATATCCAACCCGCTATGCGAGCCGATTAATCTCAGGGCGACAACCTGCTATGCAGATAGCCCGAAGTCACCGTATTTGAACCTCTGTGGCCACAAGGGGATTTTTATTTCTCCTTGGATTTTAACGTGAAACCTCCTGGTACTTTTAACCTTTGGAGCCAAGCTCAAATCAATCAGGCTCCACCCTTATGGTTTAATTAAATTTAATATATAAACGAATGTAAACGAACGTTCACGAACATAGATGGATAAACGAGACTCTTGTTCATATTCATTCATTTAACTAAACGGAAAATAAAAAAAACTGTTCATGTTCGTTCATTTATTAAATAAACGAACTTCCCATCGAACGGTACGTTGAATGTTCGGTTCGTTTACAACCCTATTCATGAGTCCACCCGTCGAGATTAAGAACTTTGTAATTTAACCAATCTAATAAAAAATATATTAAAAAATGATAAATAAAAAAGATAAAATGTAAGATATTGGAAATTCGTTAATTGGATCCGACATAAAGCATCTAATCTTGAAAGTGAACTCCCACATGCAAATTATTCTCCTAAAACATGCTTTCAAACATTAATTACCACGCATATTTGGTTCCCAAATTCATAAATCTTTAACCCAATCATGGATCATCCATACAAAATTAATTTCCCCACTTAAACACATTTTCATATAAAAAAATCATCTTAAAACACTAATAATAAGATGTAATTTCAACTCGAAAGCAGTTATAAAGTGTTCACAAATAAAAACTTGGGATTATATGAGATTAGACTGTTTTTATGAGACCAATGAAATTACATAAATAACAGTAAAACACTATGAAGACAAATCTTCACAAGATTTTTGCTGTGAAGTTTTAATTTTTTTTGTACTTTAATAATATTTTACTGTATAGTTTCAATGTTATTTTGTGATCTCACGAAAACAGACTCTGTATCATGTGAACTTAGCTTTACCAATAAAAGCTTATTTATAATAATATCTTACATCTAAATATATTTATTTACCCGTTAATAATCTTTACAGTAAAATCTAATTATGACCAACAATTCTTTTTTAATTTATTCTTGATTAAAATATATCTAATCAATAGTTTAATACACAAATAATTTTATTAAAATACATTATCAAATTATATACTAGTTGTGTATCCGCGCAATGCATCGGGAGCCGTGAATTTTAACGATTTTGAAGTTTCCTAGTTTTATTATAGAAGATTTGACGATGATATAAGTTACACTTGGTCTTTACATATTAATACAATTTGAATAAATAAAAGTTATGGTTCCAATTACAGTATATCGATGAAAAAAATTGTATAACAGTTTAAAATCCAACATATCTAAACGACTCCACAAATGTGTTCGATTTACATCAATAGCAAAGAATCAAGAGATCAAGAGCGAGACCGAGAGTTCTAGAGCAATTAGATGAGAGAACTTTTAGTAACTCATGGTGAATATCGGTTTGAATCTCACCTTGGGGGATGGGAAGAAGACGTAGAGGTATGAGAGGGTGAAAACATAAGTGAAATGTGTCAAAAATATATTGGGAACATGAAAAGAAAATGTAATAATGCACATTGCTAACTTGTACTATATGTTATTTTAATTGTACATTAAAAGATTTTAAGACTAAATGCATAAAGTAGTAGTACTTAATACATTATAAGTTGTTTTTAAGTCTTTGTGCATAAAAATGTATAATACTTTATGCATTAAAAACTATTTTTAAGACTTTTAATTAATCTGATTTATAAGATAGTATAGATAAATCAAAAGAAATATACCACATTTGAAGAAAATAACAAGGGCTTGCTAATTGCTAGTACCTATGAGGCTATGATTCTTTCCTTGGTTGTATCAACACAACTAAAGTTACTTGTCTGCTGCCACTCCTTAATTATCATATATACACACCATACCAACCCACATCATCTTCCATAAACCACCACCATCGACCACCACTCAACCACCCAAAGTTCGTCTTCCTCCTCCTCTGTAGTAGCCACACAATGGTCATTGATTCCATAATCGGGTGGCTACTGCTTTTACTTGTTGTTTTGCATCCAATTTCAGTGGTTAAGGCTCAAGAAGTTGGTAAGTCTTAATTCATTTGTATGTAACAAAAGAAATGACGATTGTAAGTTTAACGTTATAAATGTGTGTGTTTTTAGAGGATGAGCGAGAGTTCGACTACGCGAGGGGGAGCGAGAAAGGACCCGAGAAGTGGGGAACACTACACAAAGAATGGTCCCTTTGTAACAAGGGCAAAATGCAGTCTCCAATCGACTTGTCAAATAGCCGAGTTGATATCGTTCAGAAATCAAACAAGCTGTCCCGAAATTACAAGCCAACCACCGCGATATTAATCAACCGTGGCCATGATATAGCGGTGAGACATCTATTCTATGGTGCAACCACTTCATACGTATGCATACATATATAATTTTTATGAGCGTGTTTGAAATTAAAAATGATCAAAAATTCAGATATTTTCCAAACGCTTCTTATTTAACTCTAATTTTCTCATCATACATCATCTTGTCTGATATGGGTATGGACCATTCCTATATTTTTTATATAAATTATAATTGTAATTACCAATAAATAAATTATAAATTATAATTGTAATTACCAATAAATAAATTATAAATTATAATTGTAATTACCAATAAGTATTGACAGCTGGACGGACACCTTTTATTGTTATTATTTAATATAAATTATTAAATGTAGCCGTTACGCAAGCAGCTGTTAAACACGAGGACTTCTAGAAAGATGTTATTATTTTGATTTTTGACTTATACTGGGCGGTAAAATAAGAGTAACAGAATACGATAATAAGAAAATGGTTGAGTACAAAACGAAATAGTAAAATACGAAAATGGTCGAATTACGTGTAAAATTGCATGTGATTCATACGACTTTAGTCAAGACCTAAGGCGCAGGCCACGTCACCAGATACCCTTGCGCTAACTATTAATGCAAAATTACATGTAGGTTCACTGGGAGGGCAATGCGGGTTCGATCGATATAAATGGGACGTCTTACTCACTTCAACAAGCCCATTGGCACTCACCATCCGAGCATACCATCAATGGCAGAAGGTAAATGGCTTCGTCTGTATATTGTCAATTATCAGTTTGGTATGTGTTTTGACCATTCAGTATTATTATTCTTGATCAAACTCATTGGAATTTTGACCTTACAGGTACTCGTTGGAGCTACACATGGTTCATAAGACCACAGACCCAACCTCCAAACACCAGATCGCGGTCATAGCAGTGCTCTACAAAATTGGAAAACCCAACCCTTTTCTCTCCAAGGTAGAAAGTTTATGTACATATATTTTTCGGATGTTTTAATGTCGAGTCTTGATTTAGGTCGGTCTCAAATTTATGGTACGTACCATGATGAATTCAAATACAAAAAACTAACGTCATATAATCAAAACCAATGAGCCAGTTGCACACTGATATTTGATTTGACGGAAATTTCAGTTGGTCTCAAATATAACGTCGTTAGTGAAACAAGAAAACGAGCACAGACACCCAGGAGTGATCGATCCTAGAGAAATTCATATGAGCTGCAGACGGTATTACAGCTACATCGGCTCACTCACCGTGCCTCCATGTACTCAAAATGTCATTTGGACCATTAGCAAGAAGGTATAATACGACTCTCTTTCAGCGTTGTATTTATTTGTGATAATAGACGCTAACTTTTTTCGAAATTTACTTTCCAGGTGAGATCTGTGTCACTCGATCAAGTTAAATTGCTTCGAAAAGCTGTTCATGATGTAAGTGTGACATATATATTGAGTGAGAAATCGGATTTTATAACACAAAAAATGAATTAATTTTCTAATTACTCTACTCGTAAATTTGATTGTAGCATGCCCATAAAAATTCAAGACCACTGCAACGAGACCATCTTCGAGACATCCAACTGATCGTTCCAAAGAAACGCAACTAATTCAGAGTATTCTATACCTTAATCAATTATAAGATAACCATCAAACACGATAACGATTGTAATTGCATCGTTATGACGATGTATCGAAATATAATATATTTTTGTCTTTTCCATGTCGTGATTTGTACGAAATTACTTTTTAAGACATTATTGATTGATTAAATAAACAATGATAGTTGGTATGTGTTTAAGAAATGGAGTTGGTAAAATAACTTTTAAATTTAAAAATTTGAAGTCGGTGGTACCGTTCTTATCGGTTCTTCTCTAATTTAAATTAATTTATGAAAACGAGCGATCTCAAACATCATTCACACTGACCCAGCAAGTCGCGACTGTAAGTCTCGTTCCCAACCCTGATATAAATCTTTCAGTGCCACGAGCTTATATGTAGACAACGTAATTCGAATTCGAGTTGATTTTATCATCTGCAACCGTGATATCGATTTTTCGAACAATATCATCCAAACATTTTTTTATTCGATTATTTGGAGGAAAAAAAACGACCCACAACTTAAAACAACATTAACATTGAACACAACCCATAAATCTTTACAAAAACATCAAGGACGAAATGGGGAATTCACAATCCAATATCATCAACAAACCACAAGCCGTCAACAAGTCAACGGTCACATAAACGAACGAAATTTTTTTAAAATTTAATTTTTATTTTTCGAAAATTCAATTTTATCAAATTTAGGCACTTGATGGCAAATGGTCGTGAGTTTGGTTAATGAAGAGCAACTCATAGATAAGCCCAGCAATACCACCACCAACCAAAGGCCCGACCCAATAGATCCAGTGGTTAGCCCATGTCCAGCTCACCAAAGCCGGCCCAAATGATACGGCCGGGTTCATGGATGCTCCGGTGAATGCTCCTCCGGCCAAGATATTTGCTCCGACGATAAAACCAATAGCAATCGGTGCAATTGTTCCCAAATCACCCTTCTTGGGATCAACGGCGGTGGCGTAGACGGTGTAGACGAGTCCGAATGTCATTACGATCTCGAAGACCAAAGCGTTGGTAACCCCAACTCCGGCGGACAACGAAAACGCTCCGACGGCCTGCAAAACAAATTTACATCAATGGCCGAGAAGTAGATTATTTATGGATCATGTTCAGAAATTTCATTTTATTTTACACTTTGATTTGTTTTGATCTTGAATTCTCACCATGTTATTAGTGACGAATTTGAGTAGTAAGCAAGCGACGGTGGATCCAAGCAACTGAGCGATCACGTAAACAATACCACGGAGTAAAGTGATGTTACCGCCGACAAAGGCGCCGAACGTGACGGCGGGGTTGACATGGCCACCGGAGATATTGGCAGCAATGGAGACAGCGACGAAAAGAGCAAAAGCATGAGCAAGAGAAGCCGCTACGAGGCCAGCTGGAGTGGTGGCGCCGTCGGTCGTGAGCTTGCTGAAAGCCATGCCGGAGCCTGAACCGGCGAAGACGAAGATGAGGGTGGAGATGAACTCGGCTAAGCCGGCTTTAAGAGTGTCCGGGTGTGTAAGCTCATCGTGGCGGCCAACGGCGATTGCTCGGATCGGCATGGTGAAGATTGATCGGACTGAAGTGAGAGGAGAGTGGGCGGAGGCGGGTTTAGACTGTTTTCCCCTCGAATGCAATGGAGCTGCTTTTATACATGGTTTTGTGTTTATGTTTTCCCGGCTATAGCCGGTATTCCGGTTATAATGTCACTTCAATTATTTTAATTAAAATTTAGATTTTTTATAATAATTTTTTATGGAAAAATTTTAAATACTCCCTCCATTTTCCCACGTATATAATTTGAATTCCAAATATATTTTTGTAATTTATTACCTATTTTTGAAAAAAAAAATCATACAATATAGAATAATAATTACGATAAATAGAAAATTTACAAGCAAGTGATTAGACTAAAATGAAAGGGAAAGTTGCAACGTGTAAAAGGTGTAGCTCACTACAATCATGAAAAACACATAAAATCCCAACTTAAAAAATATATGATTATTGTAATTAAAATTGGAAATTAATTAGTTTTATAGCATTTTTATAGACTGTTTTTTCAAATATTTTTTGGACTAAATAAAGGGTTGTTTGTCAGTTGTTGAATGTTTGATGCAGAATGATTAAGTAGTCAGAATGATTAAGAGACTTTCATGATATAGTGCAAAATAAAATATAATTGTTTGATAATTGTTTACAATGAAATCAGGGCGCTTAATGGTTAAGGAAGACTCATGATATAAAAGCATTCAAAGGGTTTTGAAACCATTAAGAGACAAACTTTTTTTTGTCAAACAAGATTCATCTTTTAATGATTCAGATTATACCTCTTAATTGAACTATTAAAAGGTAAACAAACAACCCCTAAGATAAAATTTAATGGAGCCAAAGAGTCCATGCTCCAATGATATTTGGATCATCGTTGATATCAATCTTCTTGAAGGTAAAGGGTTTAAGTTTAGGACAAATTTAAGAATGATAGAGGGGGGCCTTATTAGCAGTGAATCCAGGATTTTAGCTGAGCATTTGAGCGGATGCGTTTTTAAGGTGGATCAAAGACCCACAAAGTCGTCCCAAATGTTATAAGCTTGATTCCATTGTTTATTTTATAATATCTACGAGCAGCACCACCCTAAAGGAAAAGTTTTGTGAGGGCATGTTTCATACCATCAAATAAATTCAACTATCAAAAATAAGTTTCCTGGTGAATGGGACTTTGCTCGTGCCTTCATAGGTTTGTGCATCTGTTATTGCTCTTCGTGTTGAACTAGTGGAAGTACTTTTAGAAATTTTATAGGTGCATTCGTAATAATTCGATGCATGACATAAAGTTGTTACAGTCTATTGATAATGCCATTACACGTGACATTATAAGTTTAAACCTTTCGACTCTTTTCTATTTTATTTTTTTTGCAATAGTAGCAAAAAAATATTGCAAAATTTATCGAAACAATGGGTTTTTGTTTCTGCTTTTATACCTCAATCACCACCCATGAGGAATTGTCAATCGTTTCCTTCAATTTGTATTTTCAGAGCATGTTATTTGTTTGCAGTTTACTTATTTGCCTTTTTAATTGATTTTATTTCACTACTGATTTGTCTTATTTACAGTAAACTTTAGGTTTACTATAAGTGATTTGATATCATTATGAATTTGCCCTAAGTTCTAGATTTGTTCTAATTATGATATGTCCTAATAGTGTTGATCTTATTTTCTCAAACCTCATATTTAACAGTAGAAGTCCGAAATGCACAAGAAAAATAAAAACCCTAGAAAAAAAAAAAGTAAAGGACAATCAACCAAAAAAAGTCTACTGTGGCAGTAGAATTCGGCTAAAAACACATTAAACATAAGACGTGGTCTTATATCTTTTCAAAAGATCAAAGTCGAACCCGTTTTGAAAAAAGTTGATCTTATTCTTTAAATCGTCAAAATTAACTTTTCCCATGATCAATTAACTATTAAGAAGCAGTTCTTGAATCGTTAAGAGATAAATCTTGTTTGGTAAAAAAAAAGTCTATCTCTTAATGGTTCATAAAACTCTCTGAATGATTTTGTATCATGAGTTTGCCTTAACCGTTCAGCACCGTAAGTCCATTGTAAAACAATTACCGAATAATTATATTTCATTTTGCACTATATCATGAGGGTCTTTTAATCATTCTAACCACTTAATCATTATGTACCAAACCATTCAACAACTATCAAACAAACCATAAACCGTAGTCGACTAGTCGTAAATATAAATATCATATAATTCCAAAAGTAATGTGCAGGAAAGGGAGTCTACTTTGGACGAATGAATAGGAGCCACCCTGTCAATCCAGCGAATCAATGGATAAACCAAAAGGGACATGCCACGTTATGGATATGATATATTCAATCACGCTACCCCCGCCCAAATTCTACTTCAAAATTTAAATCGTGAAATATTTGAAAATTAATTTATCATGTATTATTTTATATGATTTTTTTTCTATTTAAATATGTTTTATAATGTGTTTTTTATATGTTGTCGATTTATAATGTGAGACTTTTTGGCATGTTTATGAAACAAAAATATAAATGTAAGAAATTATCATATTATGAACCCGAATTCATATAAAACAAACATATTGTGAAACAAATATATGTTATTCAATATATTAAATACAAGGTTCTAAATAGTATAAAGCGTGGCGTGACGGTCAGGTCAAGTCTTAAGCCGTAAAAGACACGACGAAGGTCACGGTGTTTTTAAGGCATGACTTATGACGACAAATTTATATATCATATATAGTATTATATATATATATATATATATATATATATATAAACATTTGTTTTCTACTATTACTCAATGAGTTAATGATACTAAGCACTTTAAATCAAGTTAAATATATTAAAAACAAAAAAGAAGACACTAACAACGTAAGAAAAATCAAATATGGTGTTACAAAAATCACGCACCGGACATGGCGTGCCACAAGAATAACATGACGTTAGACACAAATATTTGACCACAGCTTGCCACGATGGCTGTTGCGATGAGCTTTTTAAACACTGATTAAATATTTAACAACATAACCATTTTTTGAAGATTTCTTACAATATAACCACTTGGATTGCCCCTTGGGGGCGATTTGACTATATGGGATACAAAAATCAGATATTATACCTGAAATCTGGGATCGCTCCCATCTATCCCCTAGATCTCCCCCCCCCGGGGGGGGGGGGGGGGGCCCCCCTAAAATCAACTCAACGACTATGATTTTCAATTATCAAAGATTCTTATCTATTATGATCGTATTTGAAACTAAAATGGTTTATATTGTTTTCAAATTTTATTTTATTTAATTAAATTATATTACAGCCTGTCATAAATAAATTGAGAAGTGAAAAAAATAGTCTTCGTGAGCTAGTCTTAAATACCAATTATGCCTGATAAAAGTTTCTATTTATCGCAAATAAATGACAATATGAACTCATTTATATTTATTTGGTATATGAAAATGAGAGGTGTATGTGTATTCGTAAAACCAATCTTTTTTAAAAAGATTCAAATGATATCGTATACAACAATTTATCTAGTAATCATATTAACCGAGTAAGGGTAGTCATCTTCATTTACTGGGTAAGAAATTCAGCCTTTGTCATCGCACTTACCTCGTATGATTTTTGGTCTTTGTCATATTCAACGGGTAGGTAAACGAACTAGGTAAACATTTACTGTGTATGCGCTTAGTAAACAGCATCTTAATTATTTGCATATTCTAATCCACAATTGATCGTTTATTTACAGTTTATTATAATTAAAATTATGAAAATACAAAAATATAGATTAAATACTTTTTTTTATGTAAATACATATTAAAATTAAGTTGCAGAAATAATAATATTATTATTAGACAATATTATCCTCAATCATTCTTATATGGATTAGATAATGAGGAAAAGGAATAAAGGCAATGTGAAGAAAGCAGTTATAATTAATCCATCTCATAAATTTCCCAATTAGTGCTTCCAATGTGCATGATTGATTGATTAATTAATTCTATTAAATTAACTCTGAGTAATTTGTCTCCTTTTGAACCTTGGAAATGAAAATTATATATATATATATATATATATATATATGAGAGCGATCAAATGCAAACCACTCAATTTGTACAAACCGTGCAAATCGCATTCAACCAATCATAATTTTTCATTTTGTTCATTTTTTTGTAATTATGAGAGGTTGATTAATCATTTTTATTGTGGAGGGTGTTAATCATAGATATTATCATCTTCATTATTTTAATTTTAGAGAAATACATGAAACAATTTCATTAATTTTAGAGAAATACATGAAACAATTTCATTAAGTATTATATGAAACAATTTCACAACCATATATGAAACAACTTCATCAAAAAAAATATTATATGAAACAATTTCACAAGATTAAACAATTTCATGAAAAAAATTTCATAAGATTAAACAATAAAATCGACAGATGAAGGTGGTTTGCACGGTTTACACAAATGAGGATGGTTTTCATATGATCACTCCTCTCTCTCTCTCTCTCTCTCTCTATATATATATATATATATATATATATACAGAGAGAGAGAGATTGTTTCAAATGCAATTAATCACATTTATACAACCAATACAACCCAATGAATTGAAATATTTATGGAAATGATGAGAGTTCATTTATTATGATTTAAATATTTATGAAAGATGAATAAGATTCATTAATTATGATCAATACTTTATATTGACATTCAATTAGATTTGATCCAAGAATGGAGATTTCTTATTACATTTCATATCATAATTTTTATTCTCACTAGAACCCAACCTTACATACACACACACACACACACACACACATATATATATATATATATATATATATATCATTAATGTTTTTTATTATTAATTAATAAGTCAATGAAAATAAATAAATATTAAAAAATATAAATAAATATCATGTTACAAAAGCGATATGTGATGAAGACTACCATGACAAACTTTTTACATTCATGATATGGATATGGATATTTTGGTAATTAAAACTAAGTCTAATTAATATTTTATGTGTCAAACAAAACCACTAACTTAATACAAAAAGCAAAATTGTTTATCATTTATTAAGACAACTAACACTTTAATATATATATATAATATGTGATATGAAAAGATTATTCGAAAGCATATTCTAGAATATATGAATATGAATATGAATGATAATGATGACATGTATGCATGATTCGTCTACCACATCAAAAGTCTTGATGCATATCTTCCAATAAAACACCATACGCAACCAAAACTTATTATGCTTATTCCCTTATCTTTTCTCCATATACTATACAGTTACTTATTATGTTTATATGAATATGAATGATAATGATGACATGTAAGTGTTTATCAGATAAATGTTTGGATAAACGGCCTCTAAAACTCAAAACCTTTACACTGTTAACTGAAAAATAGTAATGCAATTTCATTATGTTTTTTTATACTATTATGAACTAATAAAAACAAAACCTTTAAATTAGTAATATAACACTACATACAAAATTAAACATTCTTTTTTATATTATTTAAAAACTAATTCTTATATGTAATTTACATTAATAATTTAATGTGTAGTGCATGGAAGGAAAAATGAGAAATGCAACATATGGGATTTGAGACCTTGACCTCAACGATATAGTCATCAAATTAAACTGCCAACACCATATGTTTTTCATAGTTCATGAATTCTATTTGAATCAAGAAGCGAGGAGGCCATGGCCTCCAAAGGGCCCCACGGGGTTCCGTAACTAATGTGGATAAACATAATAAATACAAGATAATCAGTAGATGAAACACTTAATTTCTTCCTAAAATATCAAAAAAATAATAATTCTTTATATAACTAATCGACAATCACAAGAAAATCCAAAATAAAACACCTCATTTTTGTTTTTCTATAACATTATATTTTAATTTTAAATAAAAAATATGTTAAACATAATCTATACTATATTATAAAGCATTTGACAAAAAACTCTTAAAAAACCATTTTTTATGCATAAAGTACTGCTTATTGATGCATATTACTTAAAATTCAAGATTACAAGTAAATTATATGTAAATACAATTTATTAAAGTTCATGTTTGAATTCGTGTAACTAATTGCAGATAAACATAATCTTAGAAGATAAACATCTCATTTTAACTATAAAATATCTAAAATATAATTAGGATAATTATTAAGTTATAACAAAATACTTAATTATTTTATCAAATCAAAAATAAATTAATTTGTTTTTAAAAATTAAATTAAATTATAAAAAAATTTTGAATTAAAAAATTACACAAAAACGAGAACTTTTAGATAGTTAATTTGATACTAACATCGCTTATTTTTTTTCAAAATTTTATGATATTCTTTAAATTTATATTTCATTCAAAAATAAAAAAAAATTTCTCAAAACCACATAAAATTGCATTATAACAGATAGACCCAAAATATAAAACGAAGCACTAGAATCAAAATATATATTGCTACATTGTGCGAGTACCTTTCTAGTTATCATTAAATTAAACGTTAACCCCTCATTAAACTAAAAGTAAAATATATTTTTGTTTTAAATTCCTAATTATAATAAAACTCAAGTTAAATAAATTAAACTATTAATTAAAATTTTATAATCTTTAGTTTGAAACCCATATTGATGCATAGTTTAAGATAAAATAATAACAAATTATCTCTAGATTTCTCCATAAAATAAAATCGAGAATTACAAATAATAAAACAAAGTAGAGATTTCATAATCCTGTTACAATATACAGATACACTTCTAGTTTAAATAAAGTATTTTAGCAGTCGATTAATAATCATCATTTATAAAATTTTGAAATGACGATAAACTATTGCAAGCTTTATAAATTTAATACGCAAATAAATAATTTCAAATGATATAATTATTTTTTATGCACGAAGTACTGTATATTAATGTATATTACTTAAAATTTAAAACTACAAGTAAATTATGCGTTGTACTTATTAAAGCTTCATTTTTGAATTCGTATAACTAACTGTAGATAAAAATAATCAAATACAAGATACACATCTCATTTTAAACATGAAAAATCTAAAATATAATTAGGATAGTCATTGAGTTCTAACAGAATCATTATCTTTATAAAAATTATATTGTTAAGACAAAAATAAATTATTTTGTTATTAGACCTAAATTAAATTATAATAAAAAACTGAATTAAATAAATTGTGTAAAAAACGAGAACTTTTAAATAGTTAATTTAATATCAATGTCGATATATTTTTCAAATTTTTATGATATTTTTTCAAATTTATTTTTATTTAAAAATAAAAACATTATTTTTATCGAAACCACATAAACCATATTATATCAATAGAGACAAAAAACAAAACAAAATATTAAAATAAAAAAATATCTCGTTATATTATGCGAATACCCTTATAATATGTAAAAATCAATCCGTCGATTTTAAATCCTATGGCAAAGTAAGATTGGGGAAATTTCCGCATAAGCTAATTTATTAATGTGATTTCGTTATCTAGAAACCTGTTTTAAAAATAATTAAAATTTATAAAAAATATTTTTACAGAAAATGTATTTTCTACGTAAAGTTGCTTTTAAGGGGGAAAAAGAAAAATATAAATAATTAAAAAATGGAATTTTACGTAGAAAAATTGGACTTTACACATAAAATCTCGCGTAAAGTTCTTAATTGATTAAAAAAAATTACATTTTACACTCTTTCGTTCAATACGTTCAAAACTAGCCTAAAATTGATTTTTTTTTTGTTTTAATCATATTATTGAATATCATATAAATACGAACGAATTATTTTTAAAACTTACACTTTCTACCCTATTGATTTTTTATTTAATCTGTAAATATAAAGGTATAAAATGTAAATACTAAAAATAATTCATAAATATTTATAGTACTAGATCAAATCCAAAAATATTCAATATTTGACTCATTTCAAACGTATTAATCAGACGATTATAATGGTGTAATTTTTAAAAAAATAAACATATTTTTTATGTATTTTAGTTAATATACGATTATGTGTGTTAATATAATAAATATATAAAATAATTTAAAAAAAATAGATATAAAGTAAATCAAATAACTAATTATAAAGATGTAAAGTTTAATTTTATGTAACCAACTGAAAACTTTACACAGATTAGGGATTCTTTCATGTAAAGTCTTTCTAATTTTTTTGCCCTCAAAATAAATTTTACGTAGAAAATCACTTCATTACATAAATTTTTTCTTATAAACTTTAATTATTTAAAAATAATAATCTCTACGATAATTAAAAATATAAAATAATTTTAATAAATTAGCTATTTATATAAATTTCCCTAAAATAAAGACTAACCCCAAAAGGCCCAAGGAGGTCACTTATATGGCCCAGAACCGAGGCCCATGCTGAAGGCCATCAGCCCATCATTAAGCAATAAATGTAATAACTTGTCTTAGCATAATTTTTATTGGCTTTTTGTTCTCTTCTTCCCTCAAAGTTATGACCGAAACATGCCACTGAAAGACTCTACTGAGACAAAAATGGGGTCATCCCTCATACATGGTCTTACGACTTTGCGGAAAAATGGATACAAAATTTTGACTGCTACTTAGTACATTACATAGCATTACATAGTCCGTTTTAGGGATTGGCGACTTACCCATTCAGTGACTTTGACACTGGACGTTTAGAAAAAAACTGCAAAATCCAATCCAATTTATCGCTGCCCAACCTGACAGCGGACAGTTAATGCGTTCCACTTATTGAAATACGAAATGCTATAGTTCTTACATATGATATTTGAATTTAAGTTGATTTTTCAATAAGTTTTATATAGATAAAATTAACTGTGTGAATTAATTTATATATATATATATATATATATATATATTGAAAAAGCTGTTTTTTTGGAGGGTTTTCATAGATGGAATGAACATGTTTTTTAATTAGGATGAGATGCACCAGAATAATCCCCGTATCAAGTGCGATTCATTGTTGAATTTAAGATTAAGTAAGATCAAAGGTCCAGATCTCTTCTTACGTTTCTCCTTTAACTCTCCTTCTCACAATATTAATAAATTAGTTGGACACGTCACAACTCACGTCCAATTTAGTTTTATCTTTTTACTTCTTAGACTATTTTTAATCATACAATATTTATTTAGGAATTATATATATTGAAACTCTTTTTTTTTTATTACCATGGTCACTTGTAACTATTGGATTGTAGGCATAAAATGCGATAGGTATAAAACGCACAAACCACAATGCGGTGTGATTTGGTGCAGTTTGAAGTTTATGCGGTGCGGTTTACGGTTTGAGAAAATGTTCAAACTGCATATGTGGTGTGGTTTACGGTTTGGCCTCAAACCGCCAAACCGCACCGCGAACACTCCTAATTAAAATGTCAAATAAACCAGTAATTGATAAGTGAATAAATGGATTTAATTTTCTTTACACATACTTTTCAGCGACATTCATAAACTTAACGGATAAAGGGTTCTAACCCTAATTTTGAAACTTTAAGTTCTTGAAGTATAAACGATTGAAATATCGGGGTCAAAATCACAACTTTAATGTTTTTGTGAAAATTTGAAATAACTTTGAACCATGCCAAAGTTCACATGTTAGTTAATGCATCAAGGGGCTGTTAATTTCTAGAAACTTGAATAAACTTAATAGTGCCAATTTTTTATTCTTAAAACTCCAGGGGCCTAACTGAAATTTTTCAAAATTTAATATGATTTAATCATATGATAAAATATTATTTTTAAATTCCGGGGGCTAATTTTTTTTTTTTTTGATTAACCAGGATATCCAACCCGATATGCGAATCGACTAATTCTAGGACGACCACCTGCTTTGCAGATAGCCCAGAGTCACCACATTTGAACCTCCATGGCCACAAGAGGATCTTATTCCTCCTTAAATTTGAACTGAGACCTCATAATACTTTTAATGTTTGGAGCAAAACTCAAACCAATCAGACACCACTTTTGTGGTTACCGGGGACTAAATTGAAATAACTATTTAATATTAAGGAATTTTTAAAAATTAAATAAATAATAATAATGCGGGCCACGGGTATCGAAATTCGAAGCCATCTCCGCAGCCCAACTTTCATTTTGTACTCAATTTCGTTCCAGCAGCCATGTTTCCCCAACCCAATAAAAAACGGGGGTCATTACAAAAATAATCATTTAAAAAATAATAAATTACACTTTTAATTTAATTATTAAAAAATTTCACAAAATAGCTTTGGGTTACCCTGTTAACATCGTTAGGTGTGTACAGGACCCTTCATTTTGTACTCAATTCGTAAGTTTGAAGAATTGCAGAAAGATCCCCGTATGCACCTAATGGTGCTAACAAGGTAACTCAAGGCCATTTTGTGAATTTTTTTTAATAATGGTGCTAAAAGCGTAATTTATTAATTTTAAGTGGTTATTTTGGTAAGGACCCTCTAAAAAACGGGTCGAATCAAGTTAAACTAGATTGTTTTTCACAGTTTTAACGGTTTTACGGTTCAGTCCAGTCTATCCTGCAATTTGAACGTTTTTTTGAATGATCTATACCGAATCAACCGTCAATTGGTTTTTAATTCTTAATTGATTGTATTATTAAAATTGACAAATTTCTGAGCTCTGTCAAATATCAAATCTAAAATTCCAAATCGTCTTGCCGAAAACTCAAGCTATCGTTAATGGGTTTGTTTACCTTTTTTGGAATTGGTTCGATATCCTATTTGTTTAATATAAATGTACGTCTTTTAAGTTCAAAACCCATAAGAAACTCAAACCATCTAAAACGGTCAGATCAAACTGTTATTTCGTGGTCCAATTTAACTGATTTGGTCTTTTGCTGTTAACCATTCGATTTAAAAAAATTTCCGAAACCACCATTACGGTTTTCTTAACTCCCCAACTAGACCATGAACACACCTAGCCAAATCCATGTTTGCACTCTATTGTATTAATAACTAAATACTTTTAACAAAATAAAATTACTAAAAGAAATAAATAAAAATCAATATTATAAATATCCTATAACCATTTGTTAAATAATAAATTTGAATTTAAATCTAATTAAAAATAAAAAAATAGATTATTATTGTCTCTAATCATTGGTGACCATGAAAAATGGAGCATTCTCAGGAAAACCATGACATGCTCAATTATTATTATTATTTTATGATGAATTAAGCATTTATAATTTAAATAATTTCTGTATGTATTTAATCAAATGAAAGCAAATACTTCTATTTATTTTTAAATAAATGTATTTAATTAAATATATCAATCGGTAAATTAATTATTTGTCAATTAAATATTAGAAATAAATAATAATTATGGTCACTGAATTTATCATAACTGATTTATTACGGTCATAATCTATTAAAATAGTTCAGACATAGTTTGGGACATCTTTAAAAAAACAATGAAGAATTACAAAAACACCCCTGTTGGTTACAATATTGATGGGCAGCCCTTGTGGGTTTGAAGGATGCCCTTTGTTATTTAATTAAAGGGATTAATTAAGTCATGTAGATGCCTCGTGGAAGAAGAGTACGAAAGGCAATCTAGTTTAAGAATCAAGTTAAACAAATAAAGGTGTATATTCCTCCTTTTATTATAAATATTTGGGACGACCATTTGTTTTACGGGTAGTCCGGAGTCACCGACTTTGAACCTTCATGGTTACAAGGGGATTTTTATTTCTTATTGGATTTAAACTTGTAACCTCCAAATACTTTTGACTTTTGGAGATCAAACTCAAACCAATCAGGTGAAAAAGTGGAACAAAAATGGATAAATAAGTGGAACCATTTTCCATGTATAATGTATTAGTTTATTATATTTGAAACGGTGGGAGACCCAAAGCGTGTGGGAGTGGGCTTTGGTGCACTTTGCACTTCACACACATGCATTATCGTTGTTGACTTTTGAGCATCAAGTTTTTATTTTCAACAAGTCCATTAATGACAGCTTATGAGAGTGTTTGGTAGGTTTGTTTATCGAACAAACGCGATAGTTCACGTATGGTTATACCTGTTCTTGAATAGTCACGATGGTTCACATCAGAGGTTCCATGGAACATATGTGACGGTTTAGAAACATTACCTTTGGCGACTGTTAGCTTCGATGGTGAGTGTTGGAATATTGTGACGGCATTCCCAGAATAATAAAAAACATAAAGAGTTCAATTTCGAGTTCTCTTGAATGAGGACAATGTATTGGTAAGAATGTTACACATATTTGATCTGATCATTAAAGCATTTATTTGCTTTTCATGACCATATATCTTTTCAGCTAAGGAATGAGAAATTCCAGAAGAAAAAAAAAAGAAGTTTCTTAAAAATCTTGTTTCTGGCATATAACATTAATATAAGCAGATGCCGAGCAGAAGGAAAAATAAAAAATATGACTAATAAAACAAAATAATATATAGGAAACTCAAAATTGAAGAAGTAGGCCATTATCTTGGGAATAATGAGCTAAGCTAGCATTTGCAGTGAATTTAGGAACGTATTTATATCCTTATTATTATTAAATAGTTCGTGCTAATTACAATAAAATCATGGTTGAACTGATAATGATCATCTGAGATAATACGATGATGCATCCGGTTACTTATATTCTTGGAAAAGGATTTGACCCGTTATAGGGGAGTACGTACTCGAGGCAGTTAGGATGGAGAGAGATGGAGTATTCTATATTATAAATCATTTTAAAAAAAACTCTTAAAAACAACAATTAAATACTAAGCCATGTCTAGTAAGACCCGTGATACTATTTTTTTACACTTGAAATTTCACAGCAAAACGTTGTGAAGATAACCTTCACAACATTTCTACTGTGAAGGTTTGGCTTTTTTTACCTTCACAACGTTTTGCTGTGAAGTTTTAAATATAAAGAAATGATGGATCTCATGAAAACAGGTTGATCTCACGTCAAACCAAATATATATATATATATATATATATATATGTATATACATATAGACACACATAAGGATACAAGATATATAACACTCATGACTCACAGGTCACAAGTCCCATGATTCCCTTTGTTACTTAGAAAGTTCCATACGCCAAGAATCTTTATAGACTTTGTTTTTATAAGTTCACACACTAAATGCGTGCAACAACTACTATACAACTCATACCACCGCCTATTCCTTTACTTTTTTACTCTTTAACTACTTTTATATATTAAAATAAGAGTGAAGCTTGAGGAAAAATCTTCAATAAATTGAAAAACATTATAATAACCATTCATCTGTATGGTATATATATATATATATATATATATATATATATATATATATATATATGCACGTATGCATACCATTCAGATGAGTTATTTTTAGAGCGTTCCTTACTTTTTCATTATTTTTTTACGGTTTTCCTTGAACCTGACCCACCAAAATAAACCCACAATTTTTTTCGTTTCATACGATACTACAACAAAATTGGATTTATAGAATGTAAAAAATGTCTAAATAGATTGTTTTATAGGACTTAAGTTTATAAGAACATATGTTAAATGTAATATGTAAAAATGTTGGTAATAAGTTTTATGGGATGTGTTAACAAGTTTTTTAAAACATTTTTAAAATAAAGTGTCGTGTTAACTATTTTATAGGATATTATTTGAAACGTGTTGGAAAGAGTGTGGTTGGAGGTTCTTACATATGATGATAAGAGAGGTCGAGAAGAAGATTGGAGATGGCAAAGATTCTAAGATGATAACTGAAGAAAGGGAGATTATACGGTTGAGTTGAAAATGACGAATGATTGAGGATGTGAAGATGGTGACACAATGATTATTTGATATGATAGTTGAATTTTTTTTAAGTATATAATATTTATATACAGCAAATGTAACAAATAAACTCATACACCTTCCTCACCTTTGATGAGATTTGTACGCCTGACCTTCTAGGAAGCTAAAGACTACGACATCATTAGGCCACAGACCCCTTGATGATAGTTGATTATTATTGGATGTTAATGAACGATTGAAATTATATATAATTTACTTTTTTTAAGAAACAAATAATTATATAAATAATATAAAAAATAAAATTTGTTTGAGTCATAATTGAGTTTTAGGAAACAGAAAAATAAATATGTTTATTGTATTTAATAAAGCAATTAATATTTTGCAAAACCTCCAATTATTTTGAAGTGTATTTTCTAATAGAAGTTGCAACATAAAATATAAAGGAGACAACAAATCACAAGTTAAAAAATCCTCTACATATTAATCATCACCCAAGTTTCCACTCATATTATTCTATTCTAACTTTTATTACATATTAAATAAATACAATATATTTTATCTAAATACAGAGTCTGATAAATAAAATATACTAAAGATGGTGATTTATCCAGATCCGGTGGGAAATCTGGCTCATCCGATCTGCATGGGAACAAGAATTCCCCGCTAAAACGGGTCTGGAGGCCGAGAATCCCCGGTAGACTCAAAAAGGGGGTCAGGGCCGGTTACCAAACCTGGGTTGGGGTCGGGGACGGAGATCCCTGGTAAACCCAAACTAATGAATATTCTTTACGGGGTTTGACCGGAGATCAGGATCGGGGACACCGCTGGGTGCTGTTACTAAAAGTTGGGGCATGGGTTTACAAAACCCGCCCCATCCCCGTCCCGTTGCAAAAGAAAAGAAGATTAAGGCTAGATAACATTTGTATACTTATCTCGATTAAATACAATATTTTCTGATAAAAAAAATGATATGATCCACGATATATCCGTCTAAAATAAATATCCATAATGAAATTGACACATGACTGTGTAATTATTACATATATAACTAAATGACATTTTTATCCTTAACAATAAAAAGATAAATTTTATTCATCTCATAATTAAAGGTAAAATGACAGAGTCGAAACTTAATTTTGAAAATAAACACTTATATTGAGACAAACTAAAATAAAAATATGGACATTTAATTTGAGATAGATGAAATGGAAACTGATACTGAAATTATTTTGTTTTTTTATAAAATAATAAATGAATTGATAATTACAATTTGGATAAATAGTTACAATTTTTATTAGATAATTAGTGAAGTAGTTGGATGAAGTGTCAGGTGGGTGATGCATTATCTAATAAATCATAAGCTTTTGACGTACGTATTATAAGTCAACTCTATAATTTTTGATTTTCCAACACCTTTTTTTATTATTATTTATAAAAAAAAAATGATGACTGCTACTTAATTTGCACATGAAATGTGAATAGTTTTACATATTAGGGTTTAAAAACGTAAATTAAAATAATAAAATGTTTATTAAAAAAGAAAAGATAATGATTAATGAAATAATTGGAGCGTGATTTTTGGGTCATGGTCTCAATGTTTAACAGCTTCAGAAAAAACAAATTCCATAAACCACATGCATCCCATCCCATTGCATTGCTTCTTTGAACATTCTTCCTTACAAATTTATTTTCATTTTTATAATTTACTGAACGTAATTTCGAAATTGTAGCGTAATTAATTAGACGTATGTTTTTAGAAAATATCTGGTTGTTTTATGTCGAATTTCTCAGGTTGTGTTTCGGAATTGCATACGGTTGAGAAAATAGTAATTGTTATGGAAGATAAGAGAAATGTGTGTGTGTATATATATATATATGTAATATATATATATATGTAATATATATATGTAATAAATTTGAGAAGAAATAGATGGAGGGAGGGAGAGGTGCCAGGCTTGCACTCCAATCCTCCACAAGGTATCGTTATGGCATATAAATAATCACCAAGCAAGCTCCTATCTGGGTTTCCTTCCAAGCCAACCGATTCTTACCTTCCTTTATATTATATAATATATATATATATATATACATACATACACGTATACGTATATATGAACATGTTCAAACGAGAACGCTAATTATTTAAAAAAAACAAGAAAAATGACGTTAATGTACAAAATCATATATGATTCACGTATAAAATCATACATGATTCACGTGTGTGTATATATATATATATATAT
The DNA here is from genome assembly GCF_001531365.2 of Cynara cardunculus var. scolymus. Classification (NCBI taxonomy): domain Eukaryota; kingdom Viridiplantae; phylum Streptophyta; class Magnoliopsida; order Asterales; family Asteraceae; genus Cynara; species Cynara cardunculus. The sequence continues at coordinate 26,644,376 of NC_037537.1, forward strand.
ATATATATATATATATTCACGTACAAAATCATACATAATTCATACACACACACATATATATATCATATACAAAATCATATAGGTTCAAAAGTCGTCTGTTTCCATTTTTTGACGCTAAAGTAAAATCACATGTGATTTTGTATATTACCGACTTTTTTTTTCTTGTTTTATTAAATATTAAATAGTTAGTATTCTCATTTTAATCTTCCCCTACGTATAATATATATATATATATATATATATATATATATATATACACATATAGTAGAGGTTAAGTTCACATGAGATCAATCAATTTTCGTGAGACCCCGAAACTAGAAAATAACACTGAAACTTTAGTACAAAACATTGTGAATGTACAAAAAAACACGGAACCTTTACGCAAAACACTGTGAAGGTACATTTACAGTGTTTTTCTGTGATTGTTTTATGTTATTTAATTATCAAATCAGTTGGGAGGGTAACTAAAGTTTCCTCTTATAAGGGACTGAATACCTACTATATTAAACGTGTTTTACAACCATGGTCCAGGTGTTTGGATAAAGTGGACAATATCTGATATAGTTAGCCTTAGATCATGTTGCAGTCTTACGAAAATAGTTTGATCTCACATGATTCCAAATCTATAATAAAGAACCGGTGTATATGAGAATCACAATAAATTAACAAGTACTTAAAGAACAATATTAAGATTTACTTTCTAAAATTCCGGATTTAATTTCCAAGATTTGTGACTACTATTTTCATTTATATTTGCTACAAATAAGAGCAAGATCTCACCTATGACGCGATATTGATTTCAATCGTATAGGAAATAATACATCTTCAATGATCTGGAATTTATACGAGCAGTATGTCAATCTATTTTATAGGAGAATTGCAAAAAACCATAATCTCTTTCTTAAAACCACATGAACAATATTATAACATATACATAAACAAAATAAAATAAAACATTAAAATTGAGATATATTTCATAGCATTGTGCGAATACCCTTCTAATATATATATATATATATATATTATGTTAAAAGATTTAATTTTTTTTAAAGTATATTTTATACGAAAAAAGATAGAAAAAAGGAAGAGAGGTTGGCTTTTTATAGTAACTTCGAAGGTTGGAAAGGCAAAGATGGATTGGTGGACATGCTCTCACGGTTACACTTCACGGGGGCGGCCCCTTCTTCTTCTTCCTCTATATCTTACCACTAACACTTCTCTCTCTCTACTTTCTCTCTCTATATAATTCCAACCTTCGACTCCATTACTTTCCCTTACTCCACCTTCCATCTCTCTCTCTACTTTCTCTCTCTAAAATGGAAGCTCATCATCAAGATGATTATAATTCAATCATGGAGGATTCAAGAAACATGGTCATCAAAGGAAAACGAACCAAACGCCCAAGACCCTCATCTCCTCTTGCTCTCACCATGGCCTCCACCTCATCAACCACCACCACCGCCACCACCGGAGCCACCAGTGATGATCATCAAGATGGTGATCATACAGATATCAATAACCCTAATGATCACTTCTTCCATATACCCACCAACAACTCCATTGAATTCACCAGAATCCTCCAAGAACACGATGATGAAGATATGGCCAACTGCTTGATTCTTCTTGCCCAAGGCCAAGCCAATAACTCCCCATCGTCGCCGCCACCAAACAAGGCGACGGAGGTAGCGGGGGCGTGGGCAGAGGTTCAGGTTGCAAGAACTTCTGGTTTTTATGTTTATGAATGTAAAACATGTAATCGAGGGTTTTCTTCGTTTCAAGCCCTTGGTGGACATCGAGCCAGCCACAAGAAACCCCCTAAACCTACCGTTGAAGATAAAATTAGGCCAAACATTGTGAAACAAGATGTGGGTGTTCATCATACGACACTATCTCTTCAGATTGGTTCGGACCACCAGACCTATTGTAACCCTAGTGGCTCGAACAAACCGGCTAAGGTTCATGAATGTTCGATATGTGGTGCAGAATTTGCTTCAGGTCAGGCACTTGGTGGTCATATGAGGCGACATAGGTCCATGCCCATGGCTACAACCACTTGTAGCAATTCTTCGAGTGGGTCTCATCAAGAATCCAAGAAACCAAAAACCCTACTGTCGTTGGACCTAAATCTTCCGGCTCCGGTAGAAGACGATCATCGGGAAACAAAATTCCCATTTCGACCCAAAGATCAAATGATCGTGTTCTCGAATTCTTCTCTAGTTCATTGCCATTTCTAGACTCGAACAACTTACATATTATTCAAATTTTTTTCATTCAATTCGGTTTACAGATAATTCGTTCTGATGTAAAAACTGATTCTTTAGAATTCATTTAGTTTGTTCATATATTCGATGAATGGCATGGTTACTTGAATTCTTCGAACATGTGGTTAATATTTACAATTAACTTTGTCTTTGTGATGTTTGATTTAGAGTAAAGAAGATTTTTTTATCTGTTTTGACCGATAACCTGTACATTTTATAACATCTGATGATATGGATATCTGAAGATCAACAAATTACCGGTTAAAATTTTTAAATATTTTTAAATAAAATATTAATTAATCTTATTTAATTTGATCCGTCTTTCTTCTTCATACATATTGTTGGTGGCGATTGCTTCACATAAAAGTTGGTACCTTTTGTTCTTTTTCCTTGTGGGTCACTGATTCTTGTGAACTGAATGCTAAAGTCATATAAATTGTGGCCATGGCAACTAACGTTTTTAATGTTTATCACATATTTGGTCGATCTCGAAATTAACGTTTAAACTGAACGAGTTTCTACTTTTCAAAAGATGGGCGTGACTAACGAGGCTCAAACTCGGGACATTAGGTTTCGCTTTAATTACGAAAATACGGATCATGACCCAACGGAAAAGGTTGTGAGAACCATTCGTAAAATGAATCAAGAACGAGAAACGTGCAGATAGGAAAGAGTGCTAGCTTTTGTGCTAACTGATCATGTGAAACAGACGAGTGATCATAAATGTATTGAACATTTCTTGTGAAAACATATATTTTTAATAAAAAAAACGTTTGTTATAAATGTCATACAACATTCGTTATATATATATATACACACACACACACACGTCATCAATATCATCTGAAAAGTGATGAAGACAGATAAAAGAAAGCAATATGATCATTCATCATGTGAAACAACAAGACTAAGACTAGCGGTAAGCTTATAACTTATGTTATCGTGGATTATTCTATGCCATCGTTATACTGAATATCTTTCTCATGACAACAGAAATTCATACCGAAAAGATACGAGTGAAATGATGGCATCGTGAAACTTATACGTCACACTAATTAGTTAAATTGAAAACGAGAAAATTACATACAAAAAGTTAAAAGAATCCCTCTTTTTTCCGATCCAGTACCTCCACCATCACGAACCCCAGTTGAGCATAATTAATATATATGTTACAAAGTAACTTGTAAGTCATGTTCGACAACTATATTTATTTGTGTTTACTGAAAATATCACGTTTGGTTAATCATAACCCAGTTTTTTGAGAACATATTTCATGTACGTTTCAATAAGCTTTTTGGGTTTTTTTTTTTCTTTCAACGTGGTCTTTTAAGTCATTTTACATTTTCATCGAATTATCAGCTAGTTTTTGTCATTCATGACTAGTTTATAAGCTCGGTTACCAAACATAACCACGAAAAACATACAACTGTTATAACTTTTTCAGTATCATTCTTATCCAAAAGGCCTAAATGTTCCCTGGAAAACGTATATTAATATATTAGTTCAAATTATCAGTCCGCACTACAACAAAATTTGATTATAGGACGTCAAAATGTTCTAAGTGTCATGGTAAACCGCATTATAAGACTTATTTAATATGACCAAAAAAATAAAACGTCTTATCTAATTGTGTTGTAATAAATTTATAAAACGTTTTTGGACGCCGTAACAAGTTTTTAGGTCTGTTGTTAATAAAAGAAACATCGTATTAGAACACTATTTGAAAGAAAAAAAACAAGAGTTGATGGAAAGACGGATTTATAGGACACTTCTCAAAAACGCCATGTTAAATAACCAGTCTGACGCTTTACATTAAAACTGTTCTAAAAAACTTAATAAGAAGCCAAAAATCGTTCTATAAACTTATTACAACACCTTTAGATATAACGGGATCATATATTTTGTCTATAAATTAAATCTTATAACACAGTCTATAAAAACATTCTATAAACCTAATTTTGTCGTGAATTACAATTTAAATAATTGATGAGATTAATTAATAAGCGGGTTGAGTTAAGAAAGTATTAATTAACACGCAAATAGAACCGTGTTTGGTTACTCCAAATAATGACTTCATCAATGGGAAAGACGTGGCCGGTTTGACAAAATATTTTCGTGGATGTTATATATTTTATTTCTTAGTTTTTAGTTTTTTTTTTTTTTAATCGGTTGATATTTATGTAAAACGGTTTCCGACGCACCAATTTCAAGATAATTATGTAAAAACGTAGCAGGTATACAGTGGCTTGCTAGAAGACTGGTTTAAGAGTCCAATGTCTGCAAGAAACCCAATATTAATGAAATTGTAACTCCTATACTGTAGCTGTCAGATTCAAACACTCGACTGTTTTGTACGTTGTCCGTGGTGTTTTTAGTCGAATTACACCGTTTTGAGGGATTTTTAAAGTTTTTAATTGATTTTGGGAGACTCTTTCGTTTTTTGATTGATATTTCTTATATTTGCTAATATCTCGGAGCATCGTTCAAAGTTTAGCGAGTGCATCTTTCATACATAAAAGAAATACTCTACTTACAAAAATAAGTTAGTTGAACGGATGCACTGAAGTCCGTTCGGACATACACAGGTTCGCTCCTGCAAGTATTAGTTAGAAAATAATGTTTGAATTATCTACGGAATGAAAAAAGGGCGTGTATCTTAAACCCAATCGAGCGATTGCTTTAAACTTGAATCAATGTTGTAATATGGTTAATGGTTTTCATAGAAATATGTTTTTAAAACCATTTTTCCTACGTAACAAAAAGAGTCGATTTTGGGGTTGTTTGTTTACCTCTTAATAGTTCCATTAAGAAGTAATCTTTGAATCGTTAAGAGGTGAATCTTGTTTGACAAAAAAAAAAATCTGTCTCTTAATGGTTTTAAAACTCTCTGAATGATTTTGTATCATAAGCCTCCCTTAACGATTAGGATCCCTAATTTCATTGTAAACAATTACCAAACAGTTATATTTCATTTTGCACTATATCATTAGAGTCTCTTAGTCATTCTGACCACTTAATGATTCTGCACAAAACTATTCAGCAACTATCAAACAGCCCCTAAATCTAATTCAATGCAATTCGGACGATCAAAGCTTCCAAAAATAAAGTGTCCGATAATTTAAAAGAGTGATTGAAATCTTCAAATTGATCATAATTTTTTTTAATTTATGATTAAACTGAAATATTTTTATTAACTACAAAAAATAAAAATAAGAGAGGACTACACGTGCCAGCCTCTGATTGGTTGTGTGGCTCGTTGACCGTAGGCCAGGGTGCAATAACGTATATGGTTGACCAACAATATTTTAAAATCAACCTATTTTTAAATTAAAAAACTAATAGAAATGTGATTAACAATTTAAAAGGCCTTGTTGGTCCACTTTTAGCCAGGCGTTTTAAGGTTATTTGCGAGCAGCCTTCATCCGTAACAAGTTGTTATTCATTATGAATCTGTGTTTATATTGTTTTTATCATGTCCGTCTTTTAACATGTTAAATGTGAGATTTTGAACGGGACTTCCGAAAATTTGGGGCCCAAATTTACATGCGTTTAGGGTCTTTTATCGACCTGTGTAAAACTATACCCGAAATTATTTAGGTTCAAACCATTAATTGTTTGGTTTTAGGTTCAAATCATTAATGGTTTAAGTTTAGTTTCAGATTGTTAATCGTTTTAGGTTTAGTCCATTTTTGTTCTTAAGATATATTCTCTATTATCTCATTTATGCAATGCAATCAATAGTTTTGGATGTAGCAGGGTCTCCACTAGCTTTTATGACCATAATATTTGTTTTGAAGTTTATTTCCATGTTTGAAATCCTAAATGATATATATCAGTGTACGTTTAACATTTCCAATATATAACGAAGTCGTGAAACTTTTGCATATATTATATTATCCATGGTTATCGAGTTCTGTTGAAATGTATGTTGAAATAATGAAACAACTAAAGTGGTGTTTGATGAATGATTCAAAATTTTGAATAGTTAAAATATATCGGTATATGTATGAAACATTTCAGATGAATAAACAATTCTGATAAAAAAAATCTATAAACGATAAACAGAAGAATCATTATTAATGTCAATTAGCGAAGATTCTCGTCAATGAGTAGATATGGGTAATGGGTATGAAAAATGTCTTTTGTAATATAGAACAAGCCATTTGAAAGGGCAAAATAGACCATTAATTTCCAAATTATTGAGTCTCATGTTAGGATATGGGTGACATAAAAGAAGGTGTTAAGTCGTAGTCCCAAATTGTTATTTGATAAACGGGTTTGAGTATAACTCACTCAAACGACGAGGCTGCCCAAACCACATATATACCAATCTTTTCGACATGATAAAATGAGACGAATGCTACTTAGAATAATTTTGGCAGGCTAGGTTGGTCCAGTCGTGGACCCAAAAATTTCCCAGAGCGAGGGCACCTTTAAGTTGGTCTATAAAACCATGGTTTGACGTAGGGGGAAGTTGACGTGGTTTGACTAGAAAATAGTCAATTGTGCCGATTTGGGGAATAAAATACATTTTTTCAAATGAGATCGATCTTGATATCTATACTATATTATAAAGCATTTGACTAAAACTCTTAAAAACTCTTAAACTCTTAAAAACTCTTAAACTCTTAAAAACTCTTAAACCCGTTCATCCCTATCCGATTTCATCACATATCTGAATTCGTGTAACTAACTGCAAATAAACACAATCAAATACAGAATAAACATCTCATTTTAAATATAAAAAATCTAAAATATAATTAAGATAATCATTAAGTTCTAACAGAATACTTAATTATTATCTTTATAAAATATTATATTATTAAACCAAAAATAAATTATTTCATTATTAAACTTAAATTAAATTATAAT
>NC_037537.1:26652798-26674538 GCF_001531365.2 Cynara cardunculus var. scolymus
AATTTATAAAAAAATTGAATTAAAAATTTACACAAAAAATGAGGAATTTCAAATAGTTAATTTGATACTAATATCGATATATTTTTGTCAAATTTTTATTATATCTTCAAACATATATTTTATTCAAAAATAAAAATATTATTGCTTTCTCAAAATCACATAAAGCATATTATAATATCGACTGAGATAAAGAAGAAAATAAAATATTAAAATCATGATGTATCTCGCTGCATTGGACGAGTACGCTTCTAGTTTAAAATAAATGTATGTTACCATGAAAAAGAGATAATAAGTTTCACACCCATGACCTCTTGTATGTAAAGTGTCAATCCAACCATCTCACCAATGCTTAATTTCTATTATAAATCTGGTCTGAAAGCATTTAAGCGCACCCCTCAAAATCAGGTGAATTCACCTTTCAAACGCCTAACTTTTTTTCGCTTGCAATAATCAAATAAGCAGAAGTACGGTGCCCGCTCGCCCTTAATGGGTCCAACCCCGGGGCTTGGTTGGATATTACACAAGCCTAACCACCAAATATTATAACGTGGGTTGTAAAGCTAGGCAAAAGTGATCCAAGCCAGAGAACAAAGAGGCTAGAATTTAAGACAACCTAATTAAAACCACTTCTCATTACTTCCAGCAAACAATTTAGAGTTAAATTCCTTCCAAATTATATACAAAGCTCACAATAAATCTTTTTTCTTTTATTTTCCTCTTCCAAACTAGCATGCATGAGGATTGACATAAAGATACACAGTGGAAAGAAATCAGTGATCTAGTTGGGGGTGTCAAGACGAAGCTTACTAGCCGCGAGCAGCCGAGCATCTTCTATGAGCAACAGCCATCGGCGGCTACAGCCTGGTTCTCTGGTTTTTGCTTCAATATATTTCTCTTCATCACCGTAGACCCTTCTTCCAGAAGACTCGGAACCTCCATTATCTGTGTTATGGAACGACAAGAGTGAATTTGTTTTCTAGATAGATTGGAGACATGTTTGTTTTAATGAAATATGAATGTGCAGGATGAAGAACTGTATCACAACATGGTATTATGATAAATCCTATCGTTACCTTTAATGCAAGCTCTTCGAAACATTGATGTACGTTTTCCCGAGTTCTGGCACTACATTCAAGAAATAAACATCCGAGCTCTTTCGCAAGACCAGTGCCTTCTTCTCTGCTTACAAATCTTTCAGTGTCCTGTAATAGTATTTACATCTAATTATCTAAGTTCTCAAGATGGAGTTCAACAACAAACAATTATTCAAACAATCACCATAAAAAGAGATCCAAAAGATAAGGCTACTAAGGGGTTGTTTGGTTGGTTTTCCATTAAGTCCTGTATGGATAAAGTTGTCTGTGTGGATTAATTTGTTTGTATAGATTGAGAATTTTTTGTTTAGGTTTTTTTTTTCACAAGATGAAATGAGTGTGTTTTTTAATTGGGTCTTGGCTTTTTGTATAAAGCTTTCCTCTAGAAGCTTATTGAATAAGTCACTTTCTATATCATTAAGCCACTACCAAACAACTACCAAACACTTATGTGTAGCTGACCGAATAAGCTGTGAATCCCATTAAGCTGCTAACAAACAGGCCCTAATGCGACTACAATCTAGTGATCTGACAACTAGAAGAAAACATTTGACAACTTTGCTAACAAATAGATAGATAAAAGAAACCCACAAAACTATAATGAGTTCAAATGGGAATGTCAATGCCAACAAAAACAATTTGGTCGATCACTCGATCTGGTGAAGCACAATTTGGAATAGTGAACGTAGCATAGACATCTTCTTCGTTAATAAGAGAATTGGCATACAACTTTCAAAAATCAGAGCTAAAACAACTGTTGAACAGCCAAAATGTTTATTAAATACAAGATAGACATCTATCAGACATGAGTCAAGTAGAAAACACAAATGAGAGTTGGTATTTTAAAACTCAAAAATTTAAGAGCCAGGCTGCGTTTATTGGTTCACAGACATATCAATTATTGAAATAGATATAGAACTTACTTTGTCAACTTTATTTCCGACAAGCATCTTAACGCAGTCCTGATTAGTGGAGTAAAGATCAACCTCTTTAGCCCATACTTCTGACAGGTTTGTGAAGGTTTCTCTTCTTGTAACATCATACACTATAAAACATACAGAGTTCTATATATTATTAACCAAACTTGGAAGAAAATGCAGCCAAAAGCTAAAAATCTAGAAAAGAGACTGTATGGTGGTGCAATCAGCACCCATTGAACTACCTACTCTTCTAATGACATTTAGGGTAATTGCTAAACCAGTAAAAGGTTTATTTATAGTATGATGTGAGATCGGCTAAATTAAATTACACTCGTCATTTATGATCCAAGGATCACGTTAGAACACTAACTAGCTCAAAGGAATTCGCTCCAAAGACACTTTAAATCATTCTGCTGATTCGATTTGGTCGAGAGGTTGTCCAGTCAACCTCGAGAGGAATTTTACTATTCCCACCGCTGACCTTTCACTGAGAGTAATGCTGTAGTAAACCCGACGGGAAGATCAGTCCCAGGGCTCAATACTTGTAGGTGCTTTGAGTATGTGGGCTATACAACTATACTTCAACAAATACTCAAATAGAAACTTGTTCCATGAGTTTGTGTGCATATAAACTTTCTGCAGTTAATTGGGTAGATCCCCATGTTTAATGGAGTGATGACATTGTTAAACAATCATATACCTTAAAAATAATCCTTAACAAGACAAAGTTGAAATTTTTGCAGACCAAATTCTGAGTGGAATATACAAAGGTCTGTGCACATCCTACCTTCCCTAGTATAGTGGGATACTATACCAGGTATGTTTGGTTTATACAATATACGATGGTAATATTTTACTGAAAAAAATGTACTCTAATGCTACTGAAAAAAATGTTGAATACTTCAATATTTAGGAAGCAATGGTACAAAATAGTCAGGACGTACCAAGAATAATCCCTTGGGCACCCCTGTAGTAAGAACTTGTCAATGTTCTGAATCTCTCTTGTCCAGCTACAATAAAAAAATTGTCAGATCAGAGATGAGCGACACTTGTATTGGATGGAGTCAACTTGCAAGAAATACAACATTATGCAAACTCAAAAACCCATTCCTAGAGCAAGTGTGAAGTTTACTCAGTGCAAGCAAATTCCAAGGAAGTCATGACATGACGGCATTTCACTTGGAAATGGGAACATATTTTACGTGTCTGAGGATAATGGAAAATTGAGAGATCATATTTTTCCTGTTTATGCAGTGGTTCATGCCTTTTCATTACCAGTCACAAGAAATCCCACATGTTTCTTTCAATATGCAGTCAGAAGTGCAGAACTATGCACCATCAATTGAAAAAACACACACACGTTAAAAGAAGGAACCCATGTTAAAAAAATTGTGATGTGCTTGGTATGCAATTTTTTTAAGATGCAATGATGCATTGTCCTTTTTAGTTGTGTCCACAACAAACTTCTCTTGTAACATTATCTCAATTCTGTTTCAGAAAAAGGGGCAAAGAATATCAAGTGTACTTTGAAGCAAACAGTTTTTTGCAAGAGTCAACTGGAAATCGATGTTTACAACTTCACATTACAGCATGCAAAGATAAAGCACTGACTAATATACTAGTGGGACTATGAACAGTTGGCTAATCAAAAACATGTTATAGGCAATGCTTACCAGTGTCCCAAATTGTAAGTTTTAATCTTTTTCCGCCAACTGTAAGCTGCTTGATTTTGAAGTCAACGCCTACCAAATACAACAGATAACAAAAATAAGTACAAGATAAACCTGCTTGTGAATGAGATATGAATACATATATATTGTTCTGATACAAAATATATCAAATTGCCACTGTATCTTAGCAGTCAAATACATTTCTGCTCCATACAAGATCCGAAGTTAGACCATCCACATGCTGCTAGGTCCCCATACTCCTCAATCCAAGTTATAAAACTTGACAACCAATTTGACTTCCCATACAGAACAAAACGGAATAAAAAAAATTGCTTTCCTCTTCCCTATAAGAGGCAGTTATCCCTTGACTTTGTAGGTCAAACAAATGACTACTCAACTTCAACAAAATGGATATGACTTACTGAGAAAAATTACCAAGCAGATTGAAGCTCATAACAGACACTACAAGTATATAAATGTTGGTATCAATTTACAGAAAAAATACTCATCTTGCATTTGCAAAGTATTAGGTTTGATATCCAAAGTCAACCTATAGTTTTTTGTTGCAATAGATGGAGTATAGACTCCTTATATTGCAAAAATAAAGTAAAAGCTTGGTTTGACATAATTCAAGAAGAATTTGGACTATTAGTCAAATATTTCAATTTCATACAAACTAGAGGGATTTTGTTCCTGTGAATGAGATATCTAAAATTCCGCACAAAATATTGAAATTTTATATACAATATTTTGCAATAGAGTTGGTTCAAACGAGAATGGCCAAATCACATGTGAATTTACACTAAACCAACTTGTAAAATCACACGTGATTACGCAGGACCTTGACACCAAGTCCCACGTGCGCTGGCCTTGTTCCGTAATTGAATGTGATTTCAGTGCAAAATCATGTGATTTGGCTGTTGTTCTAGTATTATCTTATTTTGATCTGTACTCGTTTGATCCTCCCTCTTTTGCACTAGATATATAAATTTGGGTTGGAATATTAGAAAAATTGAAATCTTCACATTTATTTCGGAAGAGTTCAAGAGTATATAACTAAATTCTAGCTGATAACAAAACTGTTAACACAAATTTTAAATATAAATAAACAAATTAGAAACCGACTCATATCTAAGTGTTAACATCATATGAAGCACAAAAAAATGAATTCTCAACACAAATACCGATAAATCTAATACTATAACATCAATTTGCATCGAATTACGGATCAAACTAACATAAGAAATTCATCACAAGCTTCTAAAAATTAAGAAAATTGAACCAGTCAAGACAGCAGTGAAATTACCAATGGTAGGGGCGATATCCTCGACGGAGTCGGAGATGAAACTGACGAGAAGACTACTTTTGCCGACACCGGAATCTCCGATCAATAAGATCTTAAATGAGAGATCGTACTGACCTGATGATGACCCCATTTTGATGATTACGAAACGAACTTTCTCTGTTGATTCTTTGAAAAACAAGCAAACAACAGATGAACTTAAAAATAGTTTGAGATTTCAGATTTGTTTAAATTCATCATCGGAAAACCTAAAACGGATCAATGGCATCTAATTCTTTTCCTTTCTTCGAAGAAAGAAACTGCTTTTGATGAGAGAGAAATCTAGAGAGAGAAAGCAGGATATTTGTGTGTATCTGGAACCAAGATATGAATCCCGTTTTTGCGCCAAACGCACTCCAACATACTCATTACTTCACAATTTATTTCTATATTCCCGTTGTCTCTTTACAGCAATTTTAAATAAAGAACTCAAATAATTTTGGTAATTAATTATAATCTTTATTTTATATAAAAAATTCATGACTCATATTTTTTTTAAACATATAATATTTATATATAGTAAATAGAACAAAAAACTCACATATCATCCTCACATTTTGTGATATTTGAACCTCTTTGACCTTTTCAGAGGCCAAAGACTCACATACCGATAAGCTAAAGACCCTTTAGTCATAACTTATAATTTATTTTGAATGTATATACAATTTTCTAGAGTTTTATGTTTGAACTTTAAAAAACTATCTTATAAATATGTTTAAATATAAAATAAGCAGATGAGACCAAATAATTATATGATTAACGATTCGTGGTTGAAAAATAATAACAAACCATAAAAATAAAATCAATAGAGAAGGAGTTGTTTGTTTACCTCTTAATAGTTTCATAAAGAGGCAATCTCTGAATCGTTAAGAGGTGAATCTTGTTTGGCAAAAAAAAAAATATGTCTCTTAATGGTTTTAAAACCCTCTGAATGATTTTGTATCTTAGATCTCCTTTAACCATTAAAAGCCCTAATTTCATTGTACACAATTAGCAAACAATTATATTTCATTTTGCACTATATCATGAGAGCATCTTGATCATTCTGACCATATAATCATTCTGCACTAAACCATTCAGCAGTTGCCAAAGAGCCCTAAACAAAAGGACATTGGGTTCAAGTTCTCTGCTTTATAATCAAGATGTATCACATTGCATTATACAGATACATAACTAGTTCTCTTTTTAATGGACCGTGCTCAAAACATCACTAGTGGGAATGCTTAGTAGCTATCGTTGTTGACAGAACCTTGAATGCCTTCGTCGATCGCACAGCCGTCCCAATCTTTTGTAGGTTCTATTACACCGACACCTGTTGTACCGCTACTAAATTATAAATTGTCTGCAAAGAGCGATGAACAAATTTAAATATAAAGATTCATGTCATCTTAAAAATCCAACTAATTAAAACAACATAGAGGTTTTAAAATGACAAAGTGAGAAGAATATCGAAAGGGTTTTTTTTATTTACCTAGATATCCAATCCGCTATGCGAATTGATTAATCCTAGAACGACCACCTGCTTTGCGGGTAACCCGGAGTCACCGCATTTGAACCTCCGTGGCCACAAAAGGATTTTTATTTTTCCTTGAATTTGAACTTGAGACCTCCGAGCACTTTGACCTTTGGAACCCAAGCTCAAACCAATCAGACACCACCTTTATGGAACCCAAGGTTGTTTTTGTTTTTTATCCCCAAATTCTGACATTAAATGGCCGCTTTTGATTTTGAAATAAGTTAGATAGGTCTTTATTGAGGTGGACTCACAGGTCTACATAAATCAAACCTCTCGAGGCTCAAACACAAGTAAAATTAAATGGTTAAGGTTGACTGATTGAGATTTGATGGCATTAAAGTCATCCAGTTTGGTCGTGGGTCAATATCAAAGTAGGCTTAGCTTCTTGTATTTGAATCCAAGTTCTTTTCTTGAATTGAAACGTTTTTTTCTTATAAAATATAATAGATTATATTTTTGTTACAAAATTTATTTATCGAGGGTGTTATTTTGTTTCACTTTATCAAATACAGGGGTAGTTGGAATTGTTTATTTGAAACAACTTATAATTTTTTTTTACAAAAAGACTTATCGACTTATTATAAGTCAGAAGGATTTAACTTCTTCAAAAACTTTTTATTACCGGTTTGGCACCGATATAAGTTGTTTATCCAAACACTCAAAAATGCTTATAACCAGTGTCACACCGGAATAAGTTAATAAGTTGTTTTTGTAAGCAATCTCAACCATCCCCACAATGGAGAAACGGTTTATTATATTACATAATTGGTATGTTATATAATCATTTTTACAAGGGTCATTGTTGTAATTTTAATGATGCATGAGACCAAGATAAAAATAATTAATAAATCATGGAGACGAAAATTATAAATTACTCTACAATTTAATAAAACAAAACGGATACAGAAAAAGGTAAAATGATCAAAATATCCTTAAGTTAATTAACTTTTTTCTTAACTGGAGTTAGTGAGAGGTATTGAAAGTAAAACAGAATGATAACTACAATGACAAAAAATGTAATTAGTTTAAAATACTGACTAAACTTGATATTAGTGGTAAAATAACTATATATAAATTACTACAGTCACATAGTTTAATTTGCATCTAGGGATGGAAACAGGGCAGACAATGCATTCCCCGTTCCCGACCCCTCCCCAACTAATCCACAACAGGTTTGGAAAACCCGTTGGGTACTCGTTTAGTCTATAACGATATATTTTAAAATTAAAATTATAAATGAATCGTCGCTGTATTAATTACAAGAACGCGATAAACACCCTTATCACATGTGATAATACGCATGAGAGGACCCTGTGATGTGCGGACGACGTGTTTTACGACTTAGGTCGCGTCAAAGGTTGTCTGCGTCTATGATTTAACACCACATGTGATGGTCTTGATGGATTATAGTATAATATCAACAACAATCTTATCACATGTGATAATACTTGTGAGGGGGCTTAGTGGTATAAGAACGACTTGGCCCGCAACCAAAATTGCATCGAAAATCGTCCGTGTCTCTGATTTAATATCTCATGTGTATCATATGTGATGAAATAATAGTATCACATGTGATTGTCTATAGTAAAAGAGTGTTATCGCGTTCTCGTAAAATAAAAATGTTCTCGTTTGAACCCTTCCATATATATATATATAGATTTATTTATACATACACTATATACATATTAATTAACATACAAAAATTAATCGGGTCAAATTATGGATGGTTATGCCATCTCCTACCCTGCCCTGTAAGTCTCTCGTCCCCGTCCCGTTACCCGTCAATACCTGGGAATCCATGCGCTATAGTAGCCCAACGGGTAAAACTCACATCTCTATTTACACCTCATGATTTCCAATGAATTACAAGATGGTGTAGATTTACATTTTATTAGAATTGATGTAAAAGACGATATGTTTCTCTTTTTCCTAATTAAAATTGATGTAAAATTAAGTGTAAACTATAAGTTCGGTCTTTATGGTTTGTCAAAAATAACATCTATTGTTCCTATAGTTTCAAAATTATAAGATGAACATCATGATTTGTGAAAACGTCCGGATTTTATGCATTCCTCTGATGGTCGTTAAAAAAGTTTGATTAAATGAAAGACATTTTTGTTCTTTCATGTATTTTTTTGTCTTTTATCCGATCAAAAATTACAACTAACATTGGACAAAACATAAAATTGATTTTGATTGTGTAAAAGACAAAAAAACAATCGATGAAAGAACGAAAATGCCCGTAATAAAACCACAAGAGTGGTGCCTGATTGGTTTGAGGTTGGTTCCAAAGGTCAAAAGTAAGAGGAGGTCTCATGTTCAAATTCAAGGAGAAATAAAAATCACCTTGTGGCCACGGAGGTTCAAATGTGGTGACTCCGAGCTATCTGCAAAGCAGGTGGTCGTCATGGGATTAGTTAGCTCGCATAATGGGTTGGATATCTAGGTTAATAGAAAAAAAGCCCGTAATAAATGAATTTTTCAATGGTCGTTAGAGGAAGGGATCCAATTCAAAGGCTCAGCGAGAAAAAATGTTACTTCTGAGTTCTGACAAACCATAGGGACCAAATTTGTAATTTTCTCTTAAAAAATTAAACGACCAACAGAAGCATCGTGGTTTTTTATGTTGGAGTGTAGACTAGAGACAGTTACGAAGCAAAGAAAGGCGAAAACAGAGGGAGATGGACCGAGAATGGGGTTCGAAGCCTGGGAGCGGTGGCGCCGCCTCTGCCCAAAACGAAGCCATCGACCGCCGTGAGAGGCTGCGCAGGCTCGCCCTTGAGACTATCGATCTTGCGAAAGATCCATATTTCATGCGCAATCACCTTGGAAGGTAAACCCTAGGTTATATTATGACATGGTGCATTTGTGGTCATTGATAATGACGAATGTGAAGTAGTGTGTGATTTATTGTTTGTAGCTACGAGTGCAAGCTATGCTTAACACTGCATAATAATGAGGGGAATTACTTGGCGCACACACAGGGGAAAAGACATCAGACCAATCTGGCGAAGAGAGCTGCTCGGGAGGCGAAAGATGCTCCTGCACAGCCCCAGCCTCACAAGCGTAAAGTTAATCTCCGAAAGACAGGTAATGAACCCCATATAGTTTTCAGTTCAGTTGAAGATTACTTTTTTTAATTTCATGAAGATAAATATAGGTTTTTCAGATCAGTGGCTTTACGTATTGCAGTCAAGTGGCATCACTTGTATACTAGATGAAATCTTCTATCTTATTTGAATGATTTATATTTTAGTATTTCTTGCAGCATTAAGTAATTACACGTTCAGGGAGCATTTAGACTTGATTTAAACACAAGTATTTAGTGGTGCATGAACGTGTATTACAGATTTTTGTTTGGATTTGTCTCTTCATTATCTGGCTTCCCTATCATTTTTCTAGCAATTTTTATATGCAATTTTGACGAATTAGATTATGGAAAGCAAGAACTGCCTACAAGAATTTCCACCACGTTTCTTGTGACCTAGAGTGGTCTAACATTATTTTTAATGGTCCTGTAGTTAAAATTGGCCGGCCTGGTTACCGAGTGACAAAGCAGTTTGATCCGGAGATGAAGCAAAGGTCTTTGCTCTTCCAGGTATGCATTCCGTCTACTTGCGAATAGAGCTTCTTCCTTTCCACCTGCTAAAACTAGGCACATAATGAATGTGTCATGGGTCATGATGAATGATGAATAAAGGAATTCCACAGAAGTTGCTTCTCTCCATTTTGTAAACAAGCGAATATAGTGGGAGTGTTAAATGGATTTTGATAATTGTGAAAACTATATTATGTACTTAGAACATAGGACTTGGTAGAAATGGACAGATGTGGAAGTGAGAACTTGATTAAACATGAACCATTTCCAAGAACCTATAATATTAGCAGCATACACTTGTGGTCTTTATATGCTTTGAGTTGTTTATCATCAATAGCTATTCTCTTTTCTAACTGAGATCAAGCAAGTTGGGAGCATTAAAGTCCGTTTTGCAGAATATAGTAAAAGAATGATGCATGATAGAATGGCCAGAAAATGAACTTATGGTTACGTATAAAGAAAAGAACTTATGCTTATGGGGATATTTATCGAATCAATACCCTTGAATAAGGAGATTTATGCCTACTCAAGCGTTATGCTTGATTCAGAGTGGAATTTGACACACATTCCACATAATCAGTGTAGTTATGTTTCCACGAATGAGAAAATAAATTATAAACTGACCCTAGATCCTTTTGATTTACTAGATAGTTGTGGTAACACATGAAGTGTCCCAATCTTTATATTTCAATCACGAGACTTCCAAAATTCCATAAAGTGGGATTTGCAGGTGGTGCACCGCCATGAAATTCCCACTAAAACAATTCCTATGGCGACGATTTCCACTCAAGAGACCCTATCTGGCTGACTGAATAAGCCAATATGTTTGTATGGCTGTGTGAATAAGCCCATCAAGCCATTAAACTCGTTAAGCCAAAAGCAAACAGCCCCTAAGGTTGATTCTACCCAAACATACTTCTCCTAATCTAACCCAACTCCTGATTTGCAAAGGAATACTCTGGCTGAACCATTGATGTATTCTGTTGTTTTCACATAGAAGCTTCAGGCATCACCCGCTAATAAAGTTTTCTCTACTTTGGCTTTTAAGAAGTATTAAACTGTTAATTATTGGTCAATTTTGTATACCTTTGTGTATGGCTATTTTGACGATCCAAGTATGCATTTTTATTTTATTTTCCATATATTTGGCATCCGTCTCTTAATGCAGATTGAATATCCTGAAATTGAAGATAATACCAAACCACGGCATCGGTTTATGTCATCCTTTGAGCAGGTATGCCATGTTTTTACTTTTCCACAACTTCTGTAATTGATGACAAAATGCCAATTCCCCTGTGCTCAGTCATTTTACTTACATGTGTGTGTAGGTATGTATGTATATATGATGTCATTTCGTAATACTCCCTGGCCCCAATTTAAATGACCAAATTTTCTAAGGCACTGGGATGGAAGCTTACCTTTACTAATCCTATCTCTATCAGCTTATCGGGATAAGCTCATCCTTTTTTCCCCTGGGTGTGTGTTTTTGTTTGTTATCATGTGTATTGGAAGCATGAAAAATGTTCAACTACCGTAATTTATAAGCTCATCCTTTTTTCCCCTGGGTGTGTTTTAGTTTGTTTGTCACATGGGTATTGGAAGCATGAAAACGATTTATGTTCAACTACAGTAATTTATATTCTAGGTACATGATGCCTAGCTTTGACTGGTTTTCTCAACTATACAGGGGTAAAATTGTTAATCATGGGAAACAAATTACAATAAATGGTGAAGTGGCCATTTATATTGGGGCCACCCGAAAGGACAGTTATGTAGCCTGGACATGGTGAGTATGTTGCAGCATACTTTATCTATTCACAGTCCTAGTCTCCTAGGGTATGGGTGCTAAGATTATTGTTATCATATAAAGTACACACCTTCCTCCGTCCCAAAATGAATGAGCCTTTTGCTCAACATGTAAGAATTTATAGGTTTGCACCACCAAATGTTGATAGGAAAAAATTATTGAATATCTAGTTCCATTTTATCAACAAACATCTTAAAATATTGCCTTTAGATGAATTTGAAGGAAGTAGGAAGCTACTAGGTGTAGAATTCTATAAGGAAAGTCTCCTCTGATGATACTCATTTGATTAACAAAAGAATAATGATAAAACAAGAAATTTTCCCATAAAGAATGTAGAGTTATGATAATGTAATGTATCAGAAATAAATTAAAAACATCGGGTGTATATGTTGCTTAAAATGTAAAAACAAGGAAAAAAGGATCTGTCTCATAAGGCACGTCTAATTTGAGACAGAGAAAGTATAAATTAGGTAATTCTATGAGCAGGATATCATGTAGAAACCTGAAGCCTTAAGAAAGCTCAGTTATTAGCATGCATTTTGCCATTATTCTTGATCGTGTTATCTTCTATTTCCTCCATCCCGTGAAATCATACCACTTTCCTCTCTGAGATGTACGTGTCCCCCAAAAATTGTTAGATTTCCTCCTTAGGCAGTTTTTGTGTTACAGGTACCTTTTTGCCCATTCTAATCATTAGAATCAAATTGATAGTTTTGATATGGGTCCACAAGATTTGTTCATTTTGTTTCTATAGAAGAGTATCTTAGATATAAACTTTGTGTCAAGCCAATCATTACAATTTTTATTAGACGGAGGGATACTTAAGATTCATCCAGTGTCTTTCAGAAATCTGGGTTTGGGTTTGTGATAGGTCAATGAAAATTACTTGGATAAAATGTTGGATTGTGTGAGAACACCTTCCGAAAGTAGTATCTTGACCCTACAGTTGTCTGGGGTTACACGAAATCTACCATGGGATAATCCAAAATCGCACTCTTGTTTTTAGGCAGAAAACGAGAGTACAATACAAAGAATCTGTTGTGTTCTGCATGTTCTAATTGAGATCGAAAATGCTCTATTTATAGATGTTTTCCGACATCTATTCTGGCGAGAAGACAAGTATTTTGGCTCTGACTACAGTTATCCAAATAACTACCAACAAATAAGAATGGTTGCTAAATTTCTTGGTGAACACCCTGATCAGAGTGTGATCAGTGTCATGGAAGACACTTCAGATCAGTGATCCTATTTCAGTCCCCCAGCACTGATGGCAATTCTTAGTGCCTCACTGAAGACATTTCTTCAGAGCCTTAACATTAAAGGCATGCTGAAAGCACTAATCTTGGTGTTAGCTTCTTAAGCATACCATTTATTAGTGACCTTTAAAAGGGGTGCTACCCCCTTGACCCCCGCTATTAGTCGGTTCTGGGATCAAATGAGCTTATACAAGCGTGCTCTCCACACCTTCTAACTATTATAGATTAATTTAAATCTCTTTGGGTCTTGTGCTCTCCACACCTTCTAACTATTATAGATTAATTTAAATCTCTTCGGGTCTTGTGTAAATCTCCATTACACCAAATGTCTGATGCCACTAAACATATCCATTTTGTAGCATATGTTTGTATGTAGTAATTGAAGTCATCAGTTACCCTTTTCAAGTATGTACCACACCCTAATGACTCTTCTCTTTACACTACTTTCGCAGAGAGTCCAATCTTTTGACAAGAATTATCAGTATCTTCTGTTTGCGGCCGAACCATATGAAATCATTGGTTTTAAGGTATTTTCATTCAACCCTTATTTTATTCCTTGCAACTGTGCTGGTGCTGATTTTGAATTCCTATTGTAGGTTCCTAGTACAGAAATTGACAAATCCACCCCCAAGTTCTTCTCTCATTGGGACCCAGATTCCAAGATGTTTACAGTAATTCTTTACACCCTTGAACACTTGTATTACTGTTCAAAAAAACACTTGTAGGTACACTTTGATTCCATGGTCAAAGCAACTAAATTTTATCAAAATAATCTGGATTGCTTTTAGAAAACTCTGATAAATTATATCAAGTATTTTAACAAAAACAGGAGTAGACGAATTGTGTATTAAATTTGTTACCAATCCATATCGGTTTTAAAATTGGGAAGTGATAGCTTTGACCTCAAAAATCAATGTACCTTAATTTAGATTGGCAATAGTTTGTGACAGACCATCAGTACCCTGCTAGTGTGTGTGTGTGTGTGTAAGGTTAATCACTAAAATAGTCATTTTGCTTCAAAATAGCCCTTTGCAAACTCCCCCTTTTTGTGAGATGCACTTTTTGGGCTTAACCAAACGAACCTTTACTAATTTATTGGGGGGAAGTACAAAAGATACTATTTTGCGAACTCATTATTTTGTGAGATCCTTCTTTTTTTTTGGCCCATTTTGCAAAAAAGGGGAGTTCTCAAACGTGCTTATCTTATGGCAAACCTGGAAAAGTTGGCTACTTGGTGATGGCCCCTATCCAAAATGGCTATCTTAGTGATCAAATCATATGTATATTGGCAAGCACATGGAGGTGGAGATAAGAATGGTGATGCAATATCTTCAGACCCATTTTCACGTGGTCGTGCATGTACAGCTTTCTGAATGCTGGTCCAATTTATCATCAATAATGTTCTGATCCTTCTTGGATGTATTATTATTGTACAGTTGCAGCTATACTTCAAAACAAAACCACCAGAGGCAAACAAGCCTTCTGCTGCAACAACTAATGGAACATCAGCTCCTGGTGTTCCACCACCTAGGCCTCTGGCTCCACCACCACAAGCTCCTCCACCACCTCCACCTGCACCACAAGGACCACCACCAGGATCATCTATAGAAAATTCTTCTAGAGGTCCTCTGCCGCCTCCACCTCCAATAGGAAATGGACCGAGGCCTATGCCGCCTGGTGGGAACCTACCTGCCCCACCACCTCCCCCTTTCGGTGGCGGCGGTATGCCAAGCTTCACACCCGGGAACCAGATAGGTAGGCCGATGATGCCACCACCTCCACAAGGTTTTCAAGGGCAGCAAATGCAGAACCAAGGAATGCGCCCTCCACCTCCACTGCCTCAATAATTGGCCAGTTTCTTAAGTTCATGATCTCCAGAATTTGTAATCAGATACTGTATGTACCCGTTGTCGTGTTTTTAGAAACAAAGCAACCACAAATTTCATTTTTTTTTATTGTGCACCAAGTTCGTGTACCGAGAACTTTTGGAATTTTTTGGGTGATTTGCAATTTGGTTGCAAGACTAGTATTCTGTACATGAGTCTGTTCCAAATCTCTTAACAATTCAATCTTGTGGATGTTTTCTTGGCAAGTCATGATTTCTGGATTTAAACATGTAGAGATGCACCAAGAAGTGTCCTTTAAATAGACTGGTTTGGTTCACATGGTGTTATTGTAGGCCTAAAAGTTGATAACGAGATGGTTCGGTATTCAGACATGAGTCATGAGTTTTATCAATAAGACAGCATCTGATGTGCAGACTTGATGAGACAGCACCAGAGAGGATTGATCGTTTGTCCTGTGTGGAATTTTATCTATAAGACACTGTTTGGTGTGTAGAGTACATGAGATGGGATTGGATTTGTCTAGTGTTTGATAAGAGTCTATAATTACATTGCCCTTGAAATTTTATATAAAATTGTATTATTATCTCATATTATATATCATATATATTTATATACAAATATTATATATAAGAGTTGGATTCATACGAAAACAGTAATCAAATTAAAAGAAAAATCTACCACACATTCTATTAAATAATATCTTAAATAAATAATTCTAAAAATAAACAAATAAGGACATCAAAGTAAATTCTTTATATAAAAATTATTAAAAGCATTTATTTAATATTCTATTTTCTTCGTATATGTGATTTTTAATGTGATTTAATTTTTTATTTAAAAAATTATCTTTTATCTAATAATTGTATTTAATTTTAATTTAAAGAATATTTTTTTTATATTTAAGACGGTATTTAAAAAAATTACAAATTTCATTAAAATCATATGAGATTCACTATTACTTGTTTTTTCAATTTTTTTAATCACATGTGATTTAAAGTGTGAAAAACAATGATTCAAATTAAACATAAAGAAATAAAATAAAAACATAATCACATATGATGTTTAACAGAATATATTTAACATGTATAAGGTTATATATACATCTAAAAAGAGTTCATAATTTACAAATATCACATTTAAAGTTATAGATAACTTATTTTTCTTTTTACACTTAAATTTACTATGATCAATAACAAATATGATATTTTGACGAAAATTAACTATTCTATTTTGAAAAAAAAAACATCAATTATTCGTGTATATCACATGTGACTTTTGGCGAACATTATAATTGTTTTTAAATAAAGGAAAAATTGCATCAAAATGGAACTAACTTTCACCTAATTCCTATTTTGGGGAACCAACTTTCAAAATCATCATTTTGGGAAACCAACTTGCACCTGATTCCTATTTTGATGAACCAACTTTCAAAATTGTCATTTTGTGGAACCAACTTGCACCTGAATTCTATTTTAGGGAACCAACTTGCAAAATAATTATAGAAAAATAACTAAAATTCGTTTTTTTCCAAAAATTAATGCAATAAAATCTATTTTACATTTCAAATCTCGTTTTTTTTAATTCAGATATCAAATTGAACATTTTTTTAAAAAATATCCAAATTACCACAATAAAAATTATCTTTTACTAATGCAAAAAAAATCAATTTAATAGATGCAATTGGTTAGATATAAAAATCTTGAATGTGATATTTAATATTTATTTTTTATTGCATCAATTAATTTTTTTCTATTAAATTGATTTTTTTGCATTAGTAGAAAACAATTTTTATTGTGGTAATTTGGATTTTTTTTAAAATGTTCAATTTGATATCTGAATTAAAAAAAAACGATATTTGAAATGAAAAATAGATTTTATTGCATTAATTTTTGGAAAAAAAACGAATTTTAGTTATTTTTCTATAATTATTTTGCAAGTTGGTTCCCCAAAATAACGATTTTGAAAGTTGGTTCCCCAAAATGACGATTYTGAAAGTTGGTTCCCCAAAATAGGAATTAAGTGAAAGTTGGTTTCATTTTGGTGCAATTTTTCCTTAAATAAATTACTTAAATTAAAAAATACTTTAAATGAAAAACTAAATCACGTTTATTTTAAATATCATAAAAAATAAAAAAATGAAAAACTAATCATTCTTAAATCAGGAAAAATGTAAAAAATTCATAAATAAATACCTTAATTAAATGCAATAAATAAACTTTAAATAAATAAATGAATTTCCATATATAATCTGTATGCAACAATAACATATATGCCCTTTCAAACGATTTAAAATAAATTATTTAAACATGATTCAAATAAATGATTGGATCAAAAATATTCTCTTATTTTCTTATTTAATTACCTTTATCTATAAATCTCCCTCTTATATATTATAATATATTGTTTTATAATTCATACACCTATTTTGGATTACGTTAAATCTTTGTAAGATTACGTGAGATCTTCGTATTCATTATTGGATTATGTAAGATCTATAAAAAAGTAAACTCAAATTTTTGCTTATTTTCCCTCAAATCCATTTTCTGTGTTTTTGAACTGTGTCAAGCAACACGAGCAGTGAAAGAAAGATACGCGCTCTTGGTACAGGGCGCTAAATTGATCAGTTGGCTCGTATAGATATCGTGAAGGCTTCAAACTCTTCTTTTGTTGCTGTGATTTAAAGTCTTTTCTAACGGATTCCTTTATCGTGAGGTATATTTTTCAAAACATCCTATTTACATGGGTAATATTACGTTTTTATGTTCTGTTAGGGTGCGTTTGGTACGTTGGACAGGGTGAGACAGAACAGGACAGAACACAATTGTCCTATGTTTGGTGTGGTTTTATGTGGGACTAACTAGAACAAACTAGAACAAGGGTGGGACAAGGTTGTCCACCCTTTACCCATGTAACTAAGTAGAACAAGAAACTTTTTACCACTTTACCCTCAAAAACCTCATACGCATACCTTCCTTCTTCCCCTTCACTCTCCTATCCTCCATCCTTTCCACCGCTCAACCGGCGACCGGTGACTGCGACTTCCGATGGCCGCCGCTGCTGCTTCTCCGATGGCCGCCGCCGCTGCTTCTCCGATGGCCGCCGCCGCTGCTTCTCCGGATGGCCGCCACCGCTGCTTCTCCCTTCGATGACCGTCGCCGCCGCTTCTCCGATGGCCGCCGCCGCTGCTTCTCCGCTGCTGCTTCTCCTGATGGCCGGCCGCTGCTGCTTCTTCCGATGGCCGCCGCTGCTGCTTCTTACAGCAACTACATCATGAATTTGAAGAAACTCTTCAAATACCTTTCTTCTTGTTTCATGCAAGTAAGGAATTATATTTTGATGGTGGTTTCGTACTCGATTTCGCCAACAACTTGATTAATTGAAGTACTTATTAGGGATTTTAATCAAGTATTATGATTTATTTCGAGAGTTTACATTGATTATGATTGCTGAATGTTGTTGTTGTTATTAATGAATTATTAGGGCTGTAGTGGTAGTAGGAYCAGTGTTACCCGAATGCATTTCATAGTGAAAAAACACTAAACAGCTCACTGGGGGTAAATTGGTCATTTTAACCAGTTCTATCCTGTCCTGTCCTGTCTTACCAAACGCTGAACAGCTGTCATGTCCTGTCCTGTCCTGTCCTGTCATGTCCCGTCCTGTCCTGTCCTGTCTGCGCACCAAACGCACCCTTAATATCGAGATCCAATAATCGAACATTTTTCATCATCTGAGACACGTTCCATCTAATCATTGAAGTTGTCCTCTGTTGTTATCATCTTCAAAAGATTTGATGTCTGCAATAATTCAAATCTTTTTATATTATGAGAGAGAAATTATTTTTTTAATAAAAAATTGAGTCAGGTTTTATCGCTGATAAACATCATCTTAAGAGTATCTTCGTTACAAGCTTATTACTATTACAATAAGCTTTTAGACTTGTCACATAATACGTGATTATATTTTAATTAATTAATTCAATCGGGCTTGACAACTTGCCATTATCCGTGCTGTAAATGAGCCGCGCTTGTCCATGGGCTAACGGGCTCAAAAAGTGTAACTCTAAATTGACAAATGTGGAACCAAAAAGTAAAGGAAAAACACCGTTGCAATTAAAACTTTTTAAGCAACTACTGACTCGATCAATTGTTGATCGATTAGAACTTTTTGAGAAAAAAATGTCAACAAAGATAATGTAGAGCCTTTTGAGTTCTCAAGAAAAAACAAAGAGTCTCAACTTCCATCCTATAACTTTAATAATTTAACTTTAAAATATATTAGTGTAATTTTGAATAATGGTAAAAAAATATTAATTATAAAACATAAACGGGCTGGACGGGTCTGTCAATATTTATTTTTATATTATCCATATCCGTCCTATAATTTTAACGAACAAACCCGGGTCCATTCATTTTCTCGATAATAGTTGTCCAAACCCGTATCTTTATTGGGCCGGATGGACTGGGTGTAACGGGTCGTCCCGTCCATGAAAAGCTCTATTATCAGATTTTTATTTATTTTATATTTATCTGATTCACATCGTCTCAAAAAATAAATTGTGACAGGTGAACCAGTTTCGTATAATCAAAGAAAACCAACTTGAGAAACTCCAATGGCTTCCCCTTCTACCAATCTTCACTTCATTTTGTTTCCTCTAATGACTCAAGGCCATATGATACCGATGGTCGACATCGCCCGATTACTAGCGGAACGCGGTGCCACCGTTACCATCATCACGACCCCGGTTAACGCTAACCGCTTTAGATCGGTCATTGATCGTGCAATCGAATCTAACCTCAACATCCAAGTTCTCGAACTCCAACTCCAATTAGCCAGAGTCGGTTTGCCGGAAGGATGCGAGAGTTTCGACTTGCTTCCATTGGCTGCACTTAAGCTCAATCTATTTGACGCGATCGATATGTTAGAAGAACCGGCCGAGAACGTGATCCGGGGACTAACTCCGCCTCCGAGTTGCATAATCTCTGATAACGGTTTACCATGGACTACAGATGTGGCTAAGAGGTTGAATATTCCTCGGCTTGTTTTCTACGGACCGGGATGCTTTGCATTCCTATGCATACACATAGTCACGAATACTAATATACTCGATGAAGTTGAATCCGACTCGGACTACTTTGTGTTGCCCGGTTTACCTGACCGGATTGAAGTTACCAAAGCCCAAGCCTCGGGTTGGGGAAAAGGAGACTCGAAAAGAAGCAAGGAGAGGTTCGAACGTATGCAAGAAGCGGGTAAAGCGTCATACGGGATTGTCGTTAACAGTTTCGACGAGTTGGAGCCTAAGTATGTTGAAGAATTCGCGAAGGCGAAAGGTAAGAAAGTGTGGTGTATCGGCCCGGTTTCACTATGCAACAAAAATTTCCTAGATATGGCCGAGAGGGGCAAAAAGGCTGCGATCAACGAGCATGACTGCTTGAAATGGCTGGATTCGAGGGAGTCGGGTTCCGTGGTCTATGTTTGCTTGGGAAGTTTGTCGAATTCTTGCACCGAACAAGCCATTGAGCTTGCGTTGGGTTTGGAGTTATCGAATGTACCTTTTATATGGTTCACGAGGCACAAAGACGACGAATTTGAGAGGTGGATCTCGAAAGAACGATATGAAGAACGAATAAAAGATAGAGGCCTAATGGTTCACGGTTGGGCACCACAAATCTTGGTGTTGTCACACCAAGCCATTGGTGGTTTCGTGACACATTGTGGGTGGAACTCGACTCTAGAAGGGATTTCGGCTGGAATCCCGATGGTTACATGGCCACATTTCGCGGACCAGTTTCTAAACGAAAGATTTATCGTAGACGTGTTGAAAATTGGAGTGAGAATTGGCGTAGAGGTTCCTGTTCCTTTCGGAGAGCACGATAAGTTTGAAATGACGGTAAAGATGGAAGACGTAAAGAAAGCGGTGGAAAGTTTAATGAACGATGGCGAAGAAAGTAAGACGAGGAGAACGAGGGCCAAGGAGCTCGGGAAAATGGCAAAGAGAGCGATGGAGGACGGAGGTTCATCTCACGCTAACATGACATCGATGATTCAAGCTATTACCGGAAAACTAGCCGAGAACGCTAAAGAAATTTACTTTTAATCGTGTTTTATAACCGCTTCTAAATTTCAAAATAAACGAAGTCAATGGTTGAGATTAGGTTTGTAGGGTTTGTAAGAATTACATGGTTTGTATTTGAAATTTTCATTATATATAATATAAAAACAATATTATATGTCGTCATGGGATTAGTCGGTTTGGATAGCGGGTTGAATATCCAGGTTAATAAAAAAACAATATTATATTAATAGGTGAAGGATTGTATGAAATGTAGAGTTAATGAGAGAAACGCAAGAAAAGATTTGGACCATTGATCGCTTTTAATCTATTTGTCCACCCATGAATTGCGATTCTCATATGAATTGATCCGGTGCATCTCATTTTAATGTGCATCCAAAGATGAAATTTTCTTCTAACGTTTCTCACCTTAACTCATCATTCTCAACCCTCTATATATATATATATATAGAGGGGTGTTATTATACACCCTCTACCATTCATACAACCTATGCAACCTTAATCTAAACCATTCATTTTTTAATCAATGATCCAGATTAAATTCATGGCATAATTGTAATAAAATTAAAGTTGGGAAACACGCGCTGCATATATTGAGGGCAAATAAGGGTAAAATTGGA
>NC_037537.1:26675148-26679821 GCF_001531365.2 Cynara cardunculus var. scolymus
ATTAGCAAATGACAATATTAACCTTTTCATTTAAAAAATAAATTAAAACAAACAAAATTCATTGATTGGTTGAGAGGGAGGTTGCATGGGTTGTATAAATAGGGAGGGTTGTAAAAGAAATATACCCTATATATATATATATATATATATAAAAGCTGAATAAAATATTAATATATTATTATAAAAGCTTAAGGGTTGTTTGTTTACCTCTTAATAGGTTCATTAAGAGGCAACCTTTGAATCGTTTCCTCTGAACAATTTTGTATCCTAGGTCTCCCTTAACCATTCAACGTCCTAATTTCATTATAAACAATTATATTTTATTTTGCATTATATCATGAGAGTCTCTTAATCATTCTGACCACTTAAACATTCTGCACCAAATCATTCAGCAATTACCAAATAACCTCTTATTTTATTGACCTTCAAATATAGAGGTCAACAATTTGCACCTCCATTTTTTTAGCGTTTGGTTGAGGATGAAAAAACCTTCATCTTTATGTTTTTAATATTGTGTAGAAGATGGTCTTACAAAAATCAACATTGTAGAGAGTTTTTCTAAAAATCTCGTATTGCTTTAAGTTTTTGTACAAAAGAATGTATATAAAAAAACTAACAAATCATCACTTTACACCAATTTTAAGGTAAGAACCAATGTTTTTATATAAAGATTCAAAAAGAATGAGGTTCTTATAAAAACTCTTTATAATGTCGATGGTTCTTACAAGAACCTTCTTTTTCTTGCCACTTTAATTCTAACTCGTAAAATTAAAAGCTAACCTACAAGTCCATAATGATAGTTCTTATAAAAACGTCATATTTAAAGCAGTTTTTCAACATTATTAATTATTATAAAATCAATAAATTATATTATAAAAAATTAAAAAAAATTGTTACTTTATGATAAAAACCAAATTCTAATAAAAAAAACTCAAAAATAAAATAAAATTAAATTAAATCTCCACAATACAAAGGAAAACTTGATAACTTAGATATATGTGATGATAAAGGGCGGCATCGATAAGCGCATCATGATAACTAAGTTTTTTAATCCAATTAAAATCTATATTATATTATAAAATATTTGATAAAAAATTTTAAAAACTATTTTTTATAAATTATGTATTATTTATGGATGTATATAACTTAAAATTCAAAATTATAAATAAATTGTGTGTAAGTACAATTGAAAAAGCTCTATATTTGAATTCATATAACTAATTACAGATAAACATAATCAAATAGAGGATAAATATCTCATTTTAAATATAAAAAATCTAAAATATAATATGATAATCATTGAGTCTAACAAAATATTTAATTATTATACTTATAAAAAGTTATATGCAAAAATAAGAAAATTGATTTAAAGAAATTACACAAAAAATAAGAAATTTTAAATTGTTAATTTGATAATAATATCAATATATATATTTCAAAAAAATTTATAATATCTTCGTATTTATATTTTATTTAAAAAAACATTGTTTACTCAAAACCACATAAAACTGTATTATATCATAGACCGAGACCAAAAAAATAAAACGAAACATTAAAATCGAGATGTATTTCGCTGCATTATATGAGTATCCTTCTAGTAAAAAAAAATCAACCCATTTCCAATCCTCGCTTATCGAAACTAAACGAAATCCATTCCTTGATCACCAAAACTCAATCCAAATAAACTAAATCCACGTTTCACTCCATTGGTGAATCAGTAATAAATAAGTCCAGAAACGAAATAAAAGTTATATGATTGGATATGAGTTGATCTAAACCACCAAATAAACTTAGGTGACGTTTGTTTTTAAGAGGTGCTGAAGTCTGAAGTCTGAATTCACTTATGATTTTTAAGAGGAGGTGCTGAAGTCTGAATTCACTTCTGATTTTTAAGAGGTGGTGTTGAAGTCTGAAATCTGAATCAATCAGACTGTTTGTTTTTTGCGTCTGAAATATGAAGTTTGAAGACGAGAGATCGAGAGTTGATATGGATCGAGAGTTGACAGAGTGAGAGATGAGAGATCGAGACAGAAGAGTTGATCCAGATAAATCGAGCGTAAATAGATCAGAGTGTGGTTGGGCACCACAAATCTTGATATTGTCACACCACGCCATCGGGGGTTTTGTAACACATTGTGGATGGAACTCGACTCTAGAAGGGATTTCCGCTGGGATCCCGATGGTCACGTGGCCGCATTTTGCGGAACAATTTCTAAACGAAAGATTTATCGTAGATGTATTGAAAATCGGAGTGAAAATAGGTGCGGAGGTTCCTAGTATTTTCGCAGCGCGAGATCAGTTTAAGCCTGAATTGACGATCAAACGGGAAGATATCAGGACGGCCGTGGAAGGTTTAATGAGCGACGAAGAGGAAGGACAGACGAGGAGAAAACGAGCAAAGGAATATGGGGAAATGGCGAAACGAGCGATGGAGGAAGGGGGATCGTCTCGCGTTAACATGACATCGATGATTCAAGCGATTACAACCGAAGTAACCAACAGGACGAAACCGATTCCCGACATTGTGTAAGTTGTACACCCAACATGATTCTTTCAAGCTGAATCACGATGATTTTTGGGTTGTGATGTTTTGTAATCAATTGCCCGAGAAATCGAGGTTTGAAACAGTTGTCGTTAATATGAGTGGTGATTATAGTATCGGTGACACCGCTTTGGGCTAGTAATCGGGCAATGTCCCGTATAAGTAAGCTTATAAGGCTAGTCTTATAAGTCTTAACAAATTGAACAAGAACCCATCTAAAGGACTTGAATTGGACTAAAAAGGGAAACTTGAATTTATATTTAGGTGCCGTTTATAAAACGTTTACCAGTAAGCACTTACCAAGTCACTTTACTTTACCGGCAGGGCCGTCCCTGGGGGAGGGCGGGCCGGGCGTACGCCCAGGGCCCATAAAAAATAGGGGCCCGATTTTTTTAATATATATAATAGTAGTTCAAAAAAATTAGTAAATAGAAGACACATAAAAAAAATTAGTATCTAATATGACAAGAAATGACTTTTATACTACATTAACTATTAAAGACCCAAACATGTATACATTAAATATATTGAAGAAAAAAAATACATAAATAGATTAATCTGTCGTTCATTATATAATATTATTTAATGTTTTTCTAAGTTTTTTTTAATCTAAAACCGATGTCTAAAACTACTTGCTTCGAAAACTTTGATATTTTCTCTATAATTTATCTTCCATCGACTCTGTTGATTGTTCTATTGTCATGTGAATTCTATTTTTATTTTAGAATATGATTGATTTTCTTGTTATTAGCTAAGAAAATCCCCATCTTTTGAAAAAGTACCAACTATATAAGACGTTACAACTTATATTTATATTTAGAATAATAAAACTATAATTTTTTAATAGTTGTTCTTTATTATCTAATATTGAGTTTATAAATCTTATGTACTATTCTATTTCTAAAAAAAGAATAAGATCTCAAACTATCACCAACATGAGATTTTTAATTTATATAATCGAGGATTCAAGAAAAGTTTGTTTTAACTATAACTCTATGTTCTTGAGTCTTCTTTTACGTAGGAAAGAGAGGAAAGTAATAGGGGAAGAAAAATATTATGTTCTCGAGATTTTTTTAGGGAAAAGAAAATAAAAGGAAAAAAATTATATCAAAATTTATTTTTATTTCATTATTTTTACTTCCTCTCTATTCTTTATTAAAAACACAAATAAAAAACTTTATTTTTCTTCTTTCTTTTTATTTTTTTTTCCTTTCTCATTCTTTCTTTCCTTCCCAAATTCGAAAACATAATATAAAAGTTTAAAAATGGTGTTAATCTTTTCAAATTCGAAAACATAACATAAAAGTTTAAAATAGTGTTAATCTTTCCAAATTTGAAAACATAATATAAAAGTTTAAAATGATGTTAAAAAACATTAACACGAGATGACATGGAAAACCAACMTTTTTATATTGTTTTACATAGTGTCACTCGGAAATCAGAAGAATCCACTTTGTAACCCAAAATGATATCATTTTATGTACCAAAAGTGTATCGTAGGATGTTTTTGATGACGAAACAAATTATTAATACTACATAAAACTGTTCTAGTAGATAATATTAATTTAGAAATGAGTATTGATTGACTTTGCGTCCAGAAATACTCGGAAAAACGGTTTTATATGAATTCAATGTTATTTATGATGATAAAAACAATATATTGAAAAAATATCGTACTTATCAAGGGCCCCCTTTTTTACATCTCGCCCAGGGCCTAAAAAATGTCAGGAACGGGCCTGTTTACCGGATGAATATGACAAGAACTAAGAATCTTACCCGGTAAAAGTAAATGCAAGAATCTCAATTCTTACCCAGTAAGTGAAAACGAAAATTATTACCATGGTTAGCGTTTATCGAGATAAATTATTGCATACGATGCGTTTTAATGAATAAAATCTCTGGTAAGTAAACAATATTGTTGAATTTTATGGATAAACTGTCTTGTGATGAAAGGAATTTAAGTCAAAATTAGCGACTGACTGTATGAACACGTGCACATGGTGCCGTGTTGGGCAAACATATGACGTCGATACTGACGTCATTTCACTTCTACAAATACCCACTTAATTATTTCATACAGAACCACCAAAACCATCTCTTCCAAACCATCAATGGCCTCATCTTCTCTTCA
>NC_037537.1:26681311-26686197 GCF_001531365.2 Cynara cardunculus var. scolymus
TATATATATATATATATAAAATTTCGACACATCACTTGTCCTACATAGGAAGAGTGATAAATTCTTCTTTAGTTTATAATCTATAAAACGTGTAACTTTTTTAAGAGATTAGGCGAGCTAAGGAGGATTTGACCTTGTGTGAGTTGTGCACGAATCACGTCTTAATCATTGTTTTACTGTACTATTTCTCCTATTAATCTATTTTCCAACAGGTATGGTGCATTGGCCCGGTTTCACTACGCAACAGAAGCCTGCTCGATATAGCCGAGAGAGGAAACAAGGCCGGAATCAACGAGCACGATTGCTTAAAATGGCTGAATAAGAAGGATCCAGGGTCTGTAATCTTTGTTTGCTTAGGAAGTATGTCGAGTGTTTCCACAGAACAACTATTCGAGCTCGGGTTGGGATTGGAGTCATCGAACGTGCCGTTTATTTGGTGTATACGACACACAACGGAGGAATCGGAGAGATGGTTGTCGGGATACGAAAAACGGGTAAAAGATCGAGGCCTAATTGTCCGCGGTTGGGCACCGCAAGCCTTGATACTACCGCATAAAGCCATTGGTGGTTTCGTAACTCATTGCGGATGGAACTCGACTCTTGAAGGCATTTCCGCTGGGATCCCGATGGTTACGTGGCCCCAATTCGCGGATCAATTTCTTAATGAAAGATTCATCTTAGACGTATTGAAAATCGGAGTGAGCATCGGCAATGAGGAGGTTGTTGCGGTTGGAGATCAAGATAAGTTTGGAGTGTTGGTAAAGAAGGAAGACATCAAGTCATCTATTGGAAGTATAATGGACAAAGAAGATGAAGGAGAAGCGAGACGAAAGAAAGCGAGAGAGCTCAGAGAAATGGCGAAAAGAGCAATGGAGGAAGCGGGTTCGTCTCATTTCAACACGACAGCAWTGATTGAAGATATTATCGAGCGATTAGGCAAACTAAAGCRATTCAAGATGTTGTCTAGACTAGTGGTTTAATCGTTTACATACGAC
Source organism: Cynara cardunculus var. scolymus (assembly GCF_001531365.2). Taxonomy (NCBI): domain Eukaryota; kingdom Viridiplantae; phylum Streptophyta; class Magnoliopsida; order Asterales; family Asteraceae; genus Cynara; species Cynara cardunculus. The sequence continues at coordinate 26,682,307 of NC_037537.1, forward strand.
TTATGATAAGAAAAACACRATTTCGATCTTGTACATACTCGACAAGGTCGTTTCAACTTGATGGCTCTCGGCTTTTAACATTTGTAAGTTCCATTATATCTTGTATTAATAGTGTCAAGTTCTTGTGAGAAGACCCTTCCGGTTCTACTGCCTTTTTCGCTACCATCCCGACTGCTTTTACTTTCTTTCTTCTCTCGTTTCCTTCGGTTCCAAAATCCATCACCTTCTGTATCGCCTTCAAGACCTGCTCGGTTTTCACTGTTACCCCGTACCTGTCTTCCATACCCCAATGGACAACGTGTTGAGCGCCAACCCCCACGCCAATCCCCAACACTTCGATTACTAGTTTCTCGTTCAAGAACTGCTCAGCAAACAGCGGCCACGTTATCAGTGGCACGCAGGCACAAACTCCTTCAAGGATGGAATTCCAACCGCAGTGAGTCAAGAACCCTCCAACCGAAGGGTGTGATAAGATTAGGAGTTGTGGTGCCCAATCTCTGATCAAAAGTCCTCTATCTTTAGTTCTTTCTTCAAACCCGTTTTCTTTTATCCATTCCTCGATCTCCTTAGCTCTATCACCCGCTCGAATGACCCATATGAATGGGCGGTTAGACGCTTCTAGGCCTAAACCAAGCTCAATCAGTTGTGGAGGGATGACCTGACTACTGCTACCGAAACAGGCATAGATTACGGATCCAGGTTCTTTGGAATCAAGCCAGTTCAAGATACGCTCCTCATTGATAGAGGAGCTGTTTCCTCTTACCGCTTTTCCCAAATCATTATTATTGTTCAATGACAACGGTCCTAAACACCAAACCCGACCATTTTTCAACTTCTTAAACTCGTTAAAGTATTCTTGCTCCAACTCCTCGAAACTATTGATCACCATCCCATAAGCGCTCAACTCGGTTTCTCTCACCCGTTTGAGTTGGTCCCTTGGCGCCATATGATTATGATTGAACTCGGGTGGCAGCTGCAATGTGGTTATCTCAATCCGGTCTGGCAATCCAGGGAGAACAAAAGGTTCTAACTCAGGCAAATCGTCGAACACCWTGGATTCATACAAATGATGACTACATAACTGTTTGAAACAACTCATTCCATCAAAAATGATCCTTGGTATCTGATACTTAGCSGCTGTATCAGCAGTCCAGAGCATGTATTTATCGGATAAAATGCAATTGGGTCGAGGATCCAGCGATTCAAAACGTTGTTCGAGTCTTTGTTGTAACATATCAACTGCAGCTGAAAATTTGGGGACTAAATCTAGAGCATGTATAGCATCTCCACTTTCGCATCCCTCCGGTAGTCCAACCTCAGCCGCCGGAAAAGGAAGTTCAAGAAAACCGACTTGGAGTCCCAATTTGATGGGTTCTTGGAGGTAAGGACCATACCGGATGGCGTTGAGGGGTGTGGTGACGATGGTCACCATCACATTCCGCCGTTGTGCGAGGAGTTTGGCCATGTCGATCATGGGGATGGTGTGGCCAGGGGCTAATAAGGGAATCAAGAGGAAGTGAAGCTGGGAAGCCATGATTTGATTTGATAATACTTGAAACTGATAAATCATTCATTTTTATATAGAAGAATCGTGTATTTTGATTAGGGTTTTGGTTCATGCATCATATATGTACTGATTATGACGAGTTTTCTGCAAAATTTCAGCAAAATGCAAACCTCTTTGTAAGAACTTTTTAACTGTTTTTTTTTTTTTTTAATTTAAGAGGTTATACATTAATTATAATATTAAAATATTTAAGGGTCATTTACCTAAATGTTTATCCGGTAATTGTTTATGGTTAAGAGTCAACACTATAATTTATTTTACCGGATAAAATTGTAGTGCATCAAAATGGATTTCTGCTAGTCATGATAGTTATTTTGTAATTTTAAAACTATCAATTATTTTCAATAAACCACATGGACCAAATTTACAGTTTACTCTAGATTGTTATTGTAGATGCTCAGAATCATGGTTGGTAACTAGGGCAACTTAAAAACTCGACCAATCCAACCCAATCCAATGTGAAATAACTCAACTTGAAGTAATCAGATGTCTAATCGAGTTTGTAAAATTTTCAAACCATAGGTATTGGGAGTTACTATTATTTGAACTCAACCTTATGAACCCGATATCCTTTTATTTCTTGAATTTAATATGATTGTTGAATATCTATTAATATATACATTAGACAATTATACTATTATGCACGTTCTTCGTATACACATATTTTCATTCAATTCACATCTCAATATAACTCATTCGTATATATGTTCAGTAATTGTGAACATATATATGTAAATTGAGAAAATTAATTGTATATGGTATACGTAAGAAGTATTGATAAGTTGTATCAAAGGTTGGTGATGAAAAAGAAATTATGAGTAGAGAAATAACATATTCAAGGTTAGAAGAATGTTTTAATGTACCAAAGTGTCAATCCGACCAACGCATACAGTTTGGGTTGGGTTGAGTTAAAAATTTTAAACCGCAAACATTGAATTACGTTATTCAAATGTTTTCAACCCGATCAACCCTTGGACGGACTACGGAGAGCCATATAAATTAAAATCGTGGTGATCAATGACCAAGGCTCAATCTAGACTATCAGCCAAGATGAAGATGGAGCGTACACGTGTGAAATAAATTCGCACATCATTTTTTTCCGATTAAATGAATTTTTGATTTGGTTATTTTAATAAGGCCTTAAGCATTATCTAACGAGATTTATAGTTTATTTGATCAAATATTCAGATATAATGACTGTTTAATAGTAGTTTAATAATATAAATAAATGATTTTTGTATATATATATATATATATATATATGATTTTTGTAAGTATGGGTTAGCTTAGAAGATTAATGTGAAATAAAAACTTCTATCGACGTTCTATATTCTATTAAAAGTATCAATCTTTCCACAAACAAATTCATTGACGGCATTCCCAATAGCATCAGAAGTTTGAAAGGTATCTAAAAGATTCTTACTGTGTTCTATCTGTTAAACAATTATTGAGATAAATTTCGGCAATGAAATTTTATAAAAATCAAGAGAATTTTGCACCTGATTTAACAAAAACAAACTATTGATTAAAATTTCAGACTTCAGATGTTTGTCAGTTTACAAAAACAAACAATTTTAGTGATTCAAATTTCAGACTTCAACACCACCTGTTATTAATTAGAAGTGAAATAAGACTTCAGACATCAGCACCTCTAAAAAAACAAACACCACTTTAATGTATTAAAGCATTGTTAACAATTTTTTTTTTTTTAAATAGAGAAAATTAATTTTTTGTTTTCTATAAAATGGTACGACAACTTTCCTATTTTCTAAAATAGAGGATGATATAAAATAACTCAAAATTATCTCAATTTTTTTGGAGACCTTGTTACACCCGTACTAAAATTATAAATCGTCTGAAATGAGTAATAAGCAAAATAAAGTAGAAAAGTTCATGTCATATTAAAAATTTACAAATTAAAACAACAAAAATGTTTAAAATGACAAAGTGAGAATAGTATCGAAGAGTCATTTTTGTTTTTGATCGGAAAGTTTTGAAATTAAATAGTTGTTCTTTGAAGTTAAATAAATGTTTTTGATTTTGAAATAAATTAAATTGGTTTTCATTGAGGTGGGTTTAGAGGTTAAACTAATAAATTTGGGACCCAAGCACAAATTAGATTGGCTCCTTAAATGTTAAGACCTATTCAAAAACCCATATTTAACATATTAATAAATGGTCCTAAATTTTTTTTTAAATATAGAGAATTCTTAAAACTCTAAAGAAAGTAGAGATAAATAAGTTTTTATTCATTCTACTGACAGTTAAATTAATATCATTTTATATTAAATTTTCTTTAAAGTATATAAAGGTTATAAAATTGT
>NC_037537.1:26686917-26693073 GCF_001531365.2 Cynara cardunculus var. scolymus
TGTGTGTGTGTGTGTGTTATTATATAACCCTTTACATTTATACAACCAATACGACTCAATCTCAATCGTCCATTTAATTTGATGAATATGTGATTTCATATAAGTTTGTTTTCTAATATAAAGTATTGATTATAATTAATGAACTCTATTCATCTTCTATAAATATTCGAATCATAATAAATAAACTCTCATAATTTCCATAAATATATCAATTTATTGGGTTGCATTGGTTGTACAAATACGATGAGTTGTATTTGAAACTCTCTCTCTCTCTCTCACTATATATATATATATATATATATATATATATATGCTAGTGATGTACCTGCGTGATGCAAAACGGGTGAATCACAATTCTGAAATATTATTTTAGCTTTGAATCATGAGTTTTTGTTGTTATTTTACAAGTCAACTAATATATAAAGTTGAAGGTTAATATGGTGTATTAGTAAGATCGATTGGAAAAGTAGTTGCATACATGTTAAGTTTCTAAATCCATRTAAATTTGAAGGATTGGGGTGGGGTACATGCATGATTTGAAACCCCTYCTGATATTGTTGCTTCAATTTTCACTTTACTTCAAGAGAAAGAAGAATTTTGAATTTGAATTTGAGTTCAAAATAATAAACAAACAAAATGTCAAACAATTTTAGGAAGACCAAACATACCATATTCATGTAAATATGTCTTACTAATTTATGTTTTAAGACTTGTAATTAAGACTTTTGGACTAAATACATATTAATGATATATATTTTGTGGAGATGCTTTATTCCATACCTTATCTTTATTCCAACGCAATATCTTGAACTGATGATTTCCTCCTTGCAACTTGTTCGCTAATATCTTGAACCATGGATGTGAGGTTAAGATAAGACGAACCCCCTTCCTCCATTGCTCTCTTCGACATTTCCCCAAGCGATTCAGCTCTCTTTCTTCTTGCTTTTCCTTCCTCGTCTGTCTCCATTAAGCCCTCCAATGCCGTCTTCACCTCTTCCTTCTTCACCAACACTCCCAACAGTTCCTCCTGTCCAACACGAACAGGAACCTTAATGCCAATTCCCACTCCAATTTTCAGAACATCCACGATGAATCTCTCGTTCATAAACTGATCSGCGAAATGCGGCCATGTAACCATCGGGACTCCGGTCGAAATCCCTTCGAGAGTCGAGTTCCATCCGCAATGCGTCAAAAAACCTCCGATGGTCGGGTGTGACAGAATCAAAACTTGTGGTGCCCAACCCCGGACAATTAAACCCCTATCTTTCACCCGTTCTTCGTATCCTTCTTCCGAGAACCATCTCTCGAGTTCCTCGGTCGTGTGYCTTACGCACCAAATGAATGGCATGTTGGATGACTCCAATCCCAACCCTAGTTCGATATCTTGTTCGGTACAAGCTCGTGTTAGACTTCCCAAGCAAACATAGACCACGGAACCCGGCTCCCTCGAATCTAGCCATTTCAAGCAATCATGTTCATTGAATTCGGCCTTGCTTCCTCTCTCGGATTTATCTWCGGAACTTTTGTTGCATAACGAAACCGGACCGACACACCATACCTTTTTATCTTTCGCTTTCGCAAGTTGTTCAACGTACTYGGCCTCCAACTCATGGAAACTATTAACCACAATCCCATCTGCATCATTCTCCGCTTCTCGCAATCCTTCAAACACACCTGCTGTCGCCTTCTCTAGCGATCTTTCCCAAGCGGAAGCTTGCGCTTTTGTAAGTTCTATCCGGTCAGACAGACCGGGTAGAACAAGGCAKTCCGAGTCACGGACTACTTCATCTAGTATATTAGWATTCATCACAATGTGCATACACATACACGTGAAGCATCCAGGTCCATGGAAAATAAGCCTCGGAATATTGAACTTCTGAGCAAGATCTCTAGTCCAAGGAAATAGATTGTCGGAGATGATGCAACTTGGCGCMGGAGTTAGTCGCCGGAGGATGTTTTCCGATGGTTCCTTTAACATAGCTGCCGCTGCGAATAATTTCATAAAGAGGGCTTCTGATGTAAGCATGTCGAAACACTCGAACCCTTCCGGCAAACCGACTTCTGTTAAYGGGAGTTGGAGCTCAAGTAGTTGGATCTTGAGGTTTTCGTCTTTGATAGCTCGAGAAATGGTGGGTTTGAACCGGTTGGCGTTAACCGGAGTGGTGATTATGGTGACGGTATCCCCGCGGTGTGCTAGTAATCGGGCGATGTCGACCATGGGTATCATATGACCTTGAGCCATTAGAGGGAACAACACAAAGTGAAGAGAAGTCATTAATGGCGGCTGGTTTTGCAGTGAAACTATGGCGAGGAGGGATGTGGAGTTTATGGGAAGCAATCTACAACAATTGATTTCTACGTGAATGCCATCCATCCAATGAACCTCCTGCTATCTGCAATTTACACCTCCCAATTTTTATTAATATGACATTTTTTATGGAAAAAATATAAATAATGATATTATTAGTAATATTATACATTATATTATCTATACTATCTTATAAAATAGATTTGATAAAAGTCTTAAAAACAATTTTAAATACATAAAATACTATTTATTTATGTATAAAATTTTAAAAGGTTTAAAAACAATTAATAAAGCATATTCTACTGATTTTTATGCACAAATAAGAAAGAGAGTAATTAATAATATTGTTTCTATTTATTATTTTGAATTACTTTACATCCTTCAAAATTTGCAGGATTCTAGAATTTAAGTTCCGTGTAAAGACCAAAGAATCTCATAGCAAGGACTTTTCAAAAGCTTGAAATTTCTAAGAACACCAAAAACCAAATCAAGAATCATGATTTTTCTCTATATAAATCCACAATATATCAATCTAAACCATTCCCATATCAAATTCCAGTTCATAATTCGTGAACCCACAATCTCCGCCGGAATTCAGCAATGGCATCGGAACCCATCTCTCGGCTTCACTTTCTCTTGATTCCCTTATTAGCCCCTGGCCACACCATCCCCATGATCGACATGGCCAAACTGCTCGTCCAACGGCCGAATGTGGTGGTGACCATCGTCACCACACCCCTCAATGCCATTCGATATGGTCCTAACCTCCAACAACACATCAACTCCGGACTCCCGGTCCGTTTTCTAGAACTCCCGTTTCCGGCAGCCGAGGCTGGACTACCGGAGGGATGCGAAAGTGCAGATGCTCTACCGGGTCTTCATTTACTCCCAAACTTTTCAGTTGCAATTGGTATGTTGCAAGAAAGACTTGAACAACGGTTCGAATCGCTAGACCCACGACCGAGCTGTATTATATCTGATAGATACATGCTCTGGACTGCTGATACAGCGACTAAGTATGAGATACCAAGGATAATCTTTGATGGAATGAGTTGTTTTAAGCAGTTGTGTACTCATCATTTGTATGCATCCAAGGTGCTTGATGGTTTGCCTGACTCAGAACCTTTTGTTCTCCCTGGATTGCCACACCAGATTGAGATAACCAAAGTGCAGCTGCCACAAGAGTTCAATCCTGTTGATTTAGCCACAAGGGAGCAACTCGAACGAGCGAGGGAACCCGAGTTGAGAGCTTATGGGTTGGTGATCAATAGTTTTGAGGAGTTGGAGCAAGAATATGTTAACGAGCTTAAGAAGTTGAAAAATGGTAGAGTTTGGTGTTTAGGACCTTCGTCATTGATCAATAATAACGATTTCGGAAAAGTGATAAGAGGAAATGGCACCTCAATCAATGAGCAGCGTATCTTGAACTGGCTTGATTCCAAAGAATCTGGATCCGTAATCTATGTCTGTTTCGGTAGCAGTAGTCAGGTCATCCCTCCTCAACTGGTTGAGCTCGGATTAGGCCTAGAAGCATCTAACCACCCATTCATATGGGTGATTCGAGCAGGCGATAGAGCTAAGGAGATCGAGGAATGGATAATAGAAACTGGGTTCGAAGAACGAATGAAAGATAGAGGACTTCTGATCAGAGATTGGGCTCCACAACTCCTAATTTTATCACACCCTTCGACCGGAGGGTTCTTGACTCACTGTGGTTGGAACTCGATCCTCGAAGGAGTTTGTGCCGGTGTGCCACTGATTACGTGGCCGCAGTTTGCTGACCAGTTCTTGAACGAGAAACAAGCAATCCAAGTGTTGGGAATTGGCATGGCCGTTGGGGCTCAACAAGTTGTGCATTGGGGTATCGAAGACAAATTCGGGGTTATGGTGAAAAGCGAGCAGGTTTCGAATGCTATACGCAAAATGATGGATATCGGAACTGAAGGAAACGAGAGAAGAAAGAAAGCGAAACTACTTGCGAAGGTAGCGAACAAAGCAATAGAGGAGGGAGGGTCATCTTACAAGAACTTGACACTACTGATACAAGATATAATGGAACTTGCGAAAGCCAAGAGCCATTGAGTTGAAGCCAACATTGCTCGTGCACCTCTCGGCCATGCAAAAACCCGCGATATACACGATATATGAACCCCGTTAGGGGCGCTGCCCCTAGCACCCCGAAAGGGGTATAGCCCCCTGACTCCTGCTTCATGACGATCTAAAGTGATAGATGTAACATTTGTAGTGTGCATCCTGCATCTCCTAACTCATATATGTTTCTCTCATCGCTTTAATCTATCTCATGTAAATCACAATTACACCAAATACTCGATGACGCTAAAATCACAACATTCTATATTTCGGTTTGTAATACAACTATCATTATTAATACATTCTATATTTCTATTACTCTTTGGGATTAATCGGAGCTCCAACACAATGTTTGACTTAAATAGTTCAGTTAACTGCATAAACATAACTTATTTCATTCAGTTAGTTCTTTTTTACAATTTCGGTTTTTGACTTAAATAATTCGGTTAACCGAATAAAGATAACTTATATTCGGTTCGCTGTTTCGTTTTTACAATTTCAGTTTTTTGACTTAGACAGTTGGGTTAACCGAATAAAAGTAACTTATTCATTATTTACTAGTTGTGTACCCGCGCAATGTAAAAGCTTCATTAAGATTTATCCAATTTCAAAATATCAAAAAAAAATTAAGATGTCAAAAAACGCATTACTTTTGTACCAATGTTATGTATCCGAAATCAATTTTTATTCAAAATTACAAAACTATACATAAACTAATTTTACAAAAAGAATGCGTCTACTCAAAATATATTTTAGCTAAGACTTAGTAAGCAACAGTGATACAAACTCTCAAGGTAGTCTTCACTACGGATTAAAGTAAACCTACACACCAACCATGCATGAAAACAAAGCAATATCCACCTTCATAATCTCATTCTAAAATGCATCATTCCCCCTGCACAACAATCAACACAAGAAACATTGTATGCAACACTAAAACAAAGCTTATATTGCTAAACATTGCCAGGAGCCCTATTTGGAGTGTGTAGATGCACCATATAGAACCTTATCAGAAACACCCATGCAAGGTTGTCAATGCAAGCCAAGAATTAACCACCAAACAGTCCATTAAAGGCCCCTTTTGCTTTATCAAAAAAGTTGTCATACAAATTTGAAACTGTTTCCCAATAGACCTTTTAATGACATCCGCATCAGAATCTATTGTATAATTCAGCCACCTAGATTAAAGATTAAGATTCAAGAAGGTTGTATCTTAGGACACAATGTATTGATATAAGAAACCTAAGTTATCACATTATCCTATTCCTAGAACATGATATTTATGAAGTTTAAAGTACCAAGGCTAACGGGGTAAAATCAAAATCATATCATAAAATAAAGCTTCAATCGATTTGAATTCAACATAAACTTTAATGGTGAAAAGAGTATGCAGGAATTCAAACATGATAAATGATATGAATAAATGTAAAATCATATTGGTAAGAGCTCGCTGTGTCATTTATCTTACCAGATGAACATGGCAAAAGTTGAGAATCTTAACCAGTAAGAGCAACAATGAAAATTAGAGATGGCCAAAATCCGGTCCCGGGCCGGTCCTTAACCGGTCCCTACCGGTCCTAATCAAGACAAAAACCGGCGGTAACCAGTCCTGCCATAACCGGTCCCGGTCCTGGTTCCGATGAAATACCTTGTAACCGGTCAAGCTTACCGGTAATCGGTTAAGGAATCCGGTCCCGGTCCCGGTTCCGGTCCCATAATCGGTCCCATCCGGTCCCGGTCAAATTTTTTTTTTTTTT
>NC_037537.1:26693733-26699529 GCF_001531365.2 Cynara cardunculus var. scolymus
ATGCAATGCAAAGAAAAAGAAAGATTGTAGGAACTCCTATGTTGGTCTTTGATAAACATAAAAATTGTACCTATTTTGGCAAATAAGTACAGCTCACTGGTTTAGCTTACGCTCAAATTTGTCGGGCAACTTAAGCTACATGAGACAGAACTTGGTAATTAAATCACATTATCAAGAGGGGAATGGACAGAACTTGACTGTCGATTCACATGTGTATATGGTTCAAACGAAGAAGGGAATCGTTTCAAATGAGGTCAAATTCTTTAAATAAATCACACTATCAAGAGAAGGGAAGCAAAGCCTTAAATAAATCACACTATCAACAGATGATCAATTAATTACCTTGAATTGAGTGTGGAACAATCGTATGAATCGCGTGAACAATTAATTCTGTTCTACCTATAGATGAGATTCAGCCCTGTAGAGCCATTCACAATAAATAAATAAAACCAATTTGATATGGAGATTCAAAACCACAACATGCAACAAGCATTATGCTTCTGTTTCTTAAACCTGCAAGGCTAATATAATATCTATGCATACACACACAGAGTAGGGCCATTCAATCTTGGACTTAGCTAGTTGACTTAGATTATATACTCTCTATTTAAATAACTTATAGATTGTTAAGTTTTTTATCATATAAAATATATTTGTCAAACAGTGGTTTTTTATTAAAGAAGATTAAAATGGTTTTCTACGATTCAAATTGTTCATTCAGCACAAAAAATAGACTAAGGGGCCGTTTACCAAATACTTACCCARTAAGTGCTTAMCGGTAAAWTTTAACACTACTATTTATTTACCGAGTAAGATTTTAGTCCGCCAAAACGACATCGCATGTAACAATTTACCCGGTAAGTGCTTACCGTGGTAAGAATCGTCGCCCTCCCTTACCGGGTAAGATTCTTGGTCTTTACAATATTCATCCGGTAAGATAATGTAACTTGGTAAGCGCTTACCCGGATAAGCGTTTGGTAAACGGTCCCTAACAGTTGTTCATTTCACCCTTATTCCAGATAAATATCTAATTCACACAGGGCTTAGTGAAAACAAAAAAGAAAAACAAACAATTCACTCGGTCTCGTGGAAGCTTCAGAAATGATGTCACATGCATCAGGTCATAAGGCCACATGCAGATTGGTAAAAATGCTTATAAACATATCACAAAACCATCTGCATTTGGAATTCTACTATTCAGATAAGAGGCTACTATATTGAAAATGAAGTAGCAACACTACAGGGATAAAATGTGAAATTCTTACCAACTCATTGGACATAAAGCAAATTCCTGCAAAAGAAAGTAGATTAGTAAAATTGCAACATATACAAGTTATACAGCAAACTAAAGTACGTATGTAGCAAAGGAAAAACTTCCATGATCCCTACACTTTGAAATCAATCCAATAGATAATAAAATGAAAAAGAACAAATCTATGGCAACAATAACTGACCAATTTCTTCCCCTTTTCGGAGAGAGTGCATAATTGGTAAGAGTTGATTATAGGCAAAACAATGATGGTGAGTTTGTTTGTTGCCACATGTTTGCCCAGTAAAAAACACAGAACTTCAGCCACTCACCAATAAGATATAGTCTTCAACATCAAGRCCAAACTCTGAAGCATTCACTGCATGAACCATCAAAAGCAATAGCACTAATCATGTGCTTGTAAAGCACACATTAAGAAAAAGAGGGAGAGAGGGAGACATGGGGAATTAGCAGTATATATAATAGCCTCTCAAAAGTTAATTAAAGTTTAGGTATGTACATAGTTAAAGGAAAACTTTGAATACGAGATGAGACCCACATGGTGACCAAATAGAAATTTGCTCCACAAAGATTGTTCTAAAACAACACAATCTTCTATGTTGGATGGTTTTTATGACGATTTTTATAGTATGTTGACCAAACAGAAATTTGCTCAAGGACATTGCTACTGAATGAATTAATCCCATATCCTACTATACATGCCTATGATGATTATATCAACACCTTAAAAAAGTATCGACTCAAGAGATATAGCATAATAGTTACTATACAATAATTTGTCATTTCCAACTATCAAATTCAGCTGAGTATAGTATCCTAAAATAGAAACTTTACCCTAGCAAAACATCCTACAAAAAGTTCTGAAATTATTGAAATAGGCAAAGCAACGACAGGTAGAGTAGATAAGCATCGTTCCTAGTTACTATGCAGATTCTATATTCCATCTTTTTCTTATTCATTTGAGTGAATACCTGGTAGCCAATTGATCAGGAATAAGAGTTGCACCAGGACAGATTAGATTCTGTAAGCATTGAAGATTATAGCTTATGGGTGTTAGTGGTATTTGTCTTGGTCCTTCATAGTTTATACATTCTTTCTCAGTAACACACATTATGCTTTCTTGAATGATCTTGAATCAAAGAAATTAGAGACGAAGAAAGCAAAGTGCTTATGATCATTCCAGGCCTGAGATCATGAAACAAGTGAGCAAAGTTTAACATAGGCAATGACATAAAATAAGTGTCTTTCCTGTTACATACCCAAGAAACTGATTTCATGCATAGACAAGCGGAAGACACCTTCTTTATGGTGTGGCTGAAATAACCCTTACTTTTTATTTTATGAAGTTAAAAGGCAAAGGTGGCAGGACCAAGTTAGTTAAAATCCTCATGGAATTCTATTAAGTATCACATGACAGTCCCAGTTTTGCCTGGTAATCTATGATGACTATATAACAACTTCATCCACTATTTATCTGGGCATTTACATCCGATATGAGCTAGCTAAAACGACCCAATGGCAGCCGAGGCATACAAAGTTCAGAAAAAGTTTCTAGGGACAGCACCAAGTCATCCTGTCTGTGGGTTGCACTATACATTTTCTACAGACGCTATGCAATTAGTGGGGGCCGAGAAGAAGAAAATATAGGAAATCCATCCAAATGCAATCTGTTGTGTTCATTTAGAAACTACAGAAATTAAATTAAACAGGAATAGAAAACGAATATGAACCTGTAAACTGCAATCTTTTCCGGTCGCTGCGATTACGAACTAATACCTCCTCTAGATTCTGGATTGACACTGATGGATTGAAGAACATGTCAAATATATATGCATCTCTAGTCGATATCATCTCAAAATATTTAGGGATTAAATCAAATCTGTATTATTCAAACTCTGTTGGCGATGATATCGTTTAGGTTTAGGGTTTATTGGCACCCTGTTATGATGATTGCAAATGCTACGGACAAATCACATCATAATGATTCAAATAACATCATAATCATAACTTCACCTATTAGAGGTAAGGAATAAATACCAAGGCTTTGGCATACAGCTTTTAAGAGGTCAGCTTGAAACCTTTCTTCATCGTCCTCTTCTGCTTGCAACTGCCTCARTGTCTTTGTCCCATTTTCTCCTGAATAAGAACTATCTGTAGTTCAGGCAAAATGAACTCCATTTGATGAGATCATTCTTTACAGAATAAGTTGCAGTAGTAGATATTTTAATGATAAAAACTCTACAAAACCTGGTCTTGTAAGGTTTAGCTGAGCAACCCTAAATCACAAATGATGAAATCTTTTAGATGAAATCGAATTGGGTGTGGGCGAAAAATCGTTTAGATGAAATCGAATTGGGTTGGGGGCTTGGGGGGATAAAAATGGGATTGGGTTTAGGGATGCGCTGAATAGGGATGGCGGGGGTTTAGGGATAGTATAGTAGGTTGTAACTAAAGTTGTGTTTTTAGAGTTTTTAAGAGTTATAATCAAATATTTTATAAGATAATATAGATAAAGTTAATTTAACTAATATTTTTATTAAATAAAATTAAATGAATTTATCCATTATTTATTAAAATTACCGACTTTATCCAAATTATTTTATTTTATTTGTGTTATCTCCGTGCATCTATTTTTTTTAGATTTCAATATTTCGAATTATTATATGAATTTGTTAAACTCTCAATTTAAAACATCATCAACGACCAACAGATTCGATCAAGCATATTTATGAAAATTAAAAGAGTTACAATGCAACAAGATAAATCTTAATTTTAATATTTTATTTTATTATTTATCTCAATCGATATTATAATATGGTTTTATGTGATTTTGAAAAAAACGATGATGTTTTTATTTTTGAATAAAATATGTAAATACATCATAAAAATTTGACAAAAATATATCGATATTAGTATCAAATTAACTATTTAAAATTCATCATTTTTATGTAACTTTTAATTCAATTTTTTTTTAATAATAGTTTAATTTAAGTTCAATAACAAAGTAATTTATATTTGGTTTAATAATATAATTTTCTTATAAAAATAATAGATAATTATTTTATTAAAACTCGATAATTATTCTAATTATATTTAGATTTTTTATATTTTAAAATGAGATGTTTATACTCTATTTGATTATGTATATCCGCAGTTAGTTATACGAATTCAAACATGAAGCTTTAATAAGTTGTATTTGTGCATAATTTACTTGTAATCTTGAATTTTAAGTAATATGCATCAATATGCAGTACTTCATGTATAAAAAAAATGGTTTTTAAGAGTTTTTGTCAAATACTTTATAATATAGTATAAATATAAAATAAATTTATTATTTTTTCTTTTTAATTATTATCATTTATAATTTTCGAAATTTTCAACTATTATGATTTTTATTTATTATAATTATCATTATTGGCTGTGAGTAGGGTGTCAGGCCTAGTGATGGCCAAGCCAGCAACTACCGATACCGACGACACTTACTCATAATATGACGATGATGAGGAACTCGACATTGATGACCTTGATGACCAATAGGCTATTAGAAGAATTCAAGAGACCGGAACTTTTCAAATCAATCCGACATGAGATACCGATGAAGATTGATAAATAAATGTATTTTCAAATAATTTTTATAATTTTTTTTGTAAAACAATATGATTTTAATTATAATAGAACGTAATTTTAAAGTGTATTTGAGTGATCCGTACGATAAATTTAATAACATAGCAAAACTATATATCATTTAAAATTTAAAACAAAATAAAAAATATACTTTTTTTATGGATGAGACCGGTTGGGACCGAGACCGATAGCCTCATAACCGGTTATGAGTCGGTTTGACTGGTTATCACATTCTCGACCGGGACCGGTTATGGTTGGACCGGTTACCGTCGGTTACGAAGAAGGTAAGGCCTGATTAGGACCGGTCCGGCCCGCGACCGATTTTTGGCCATCACTAGTTGGGCCATCGAAGAGAAATAACCAAATCCGTCTGCAAACGAATCTGGATGAAATCAGCACTGGGCTAAAGCGTTTGAAGTTGGGCCTTTATTCGTGAGCTGAATCTGAAGTCGATGCAAGCAGCGGCAGTGGTGTACTCCACGTCCACGGTTTGTCGGTCCATGGCATTTAAAACACCCAACTTAGTTACGGTGGTTTGAGAAAATCTCAATGCAGCCATTTGATTGGTTTACGGGTTGTCATCATTATTTTTAATAAGTACGTTTATTTTTTTATTTTTGGTGACTTAGGTTAGGAGTTTTGTAAATTGCTCGATTTAGTCTTTTATATATACATATATATATACATATATATATATATATATATATATATGACAAAACAAATAGGTAAGAGTGAAATACTGATTTGACAACTGCATACAACAAACTAAGAAATTGTATTAGCAAAAGATGAAACATATTCACATACCAATACTCATATATCATTCACGCAACCAAGATATATATATATATATATATATATATATATATATATATATATATATATATATATATATATATATA
>NC_037537.1:26699699-26702399 GCF_001531365.2 Cynara cardunculus var. scolymus
AAGGTTTTAAAAAGTCACCTTCACAGCATTTTTGCTGTGAAGTTTCAAGTGTAAAATGTTGGTCTCACGGGTCTCACGAAAACAGGCTGGTCTCACATGATCCCAAGTCTATATATATATATATATAGTATAATTATCCATTACTCAGTTTCATACATTTGTATGCATAACATAATCCAATTCTTTTCCTTCTATTAAATTTATGAACGATAACACAAGTACACAAATGTAAATAGATGATGAGAATTAGGCACAAAAATTGAGAAAATCATTCCCCAAAAATGACAAAGAACAAAAATAATATTCAAACTTATCGTATACAAATATAATTTTTTTATTTATTAAAATTATATATTAGCGAAGGGTTGGAAAGAGTTATGCCTAACTCAATTTCAACCTTATTAATTAGTGGTTGGCTGTTGACGGGTTGAATTTAATGGGTTGGGTTGTACGGTTTAACGGTTTTTTGCACGGCCCAATTGCAAGAGCAATGTTGGCTTCAACTCAATGGGTCTTGTCCTTTTCAACTTTCCATGATATCTTGCATTAGTAGTGTCAAGTTCTTGTAAGAAGACCCTCCCTCTTCTATTGCTTTGTTCGCTACCTTCGCAAGTAGTTTCACTTTCTTTCTTCTCTCGTTTCCTTGGGTTCCGACATCCATCGCTTTGTTTATAGCATTTGAAACCTGTTCGCTTCTCACCGTAATCCCAAATTTGTCTTCCATACCCCAATGCACAACTCGTTGAGCCCCAACCGCCACGCCAACCCCCAACACTTTGACTACTAGTTTCTCGTTCAAGAACTGATCACCAAACAGCGGCCACGTAATCAGTGGCACACCTGCACAAACTCCTTCGAGGATCGAGTTCCAACCGCAGTGAGTCGAGAACCCTCGACAGAAGGGTGTGACAAGATTAGGAGTTGTGGAGTCCAAGTCCAATCTCTGATCAAAAGTCCTCTACCGTTTGTTCGTTCTTCGAACCCAGTTTCTTTTATCCATTCCTCGATCTCCTTGGCTCTATCACCCGCTCGAATCACCCATATGAATGGGCGGTTAGATGCTTCTAGGCCTAAACCGAGCTCAATCAGTTGTGGAGGGATGACCTGACTACTGCTACCGAAACAAGCATAGATTACGAATACAGGTTCTTTGGAATCAAGCCAGTTCAAGATACGCTGCTCATCGATGGATGCGTTGTTTCCTCTTACGGCTTTACCCAAATTGTTATCATTGGTCAATGACAACGGTCCTAAACACCAAACCCTACCATTTTTCAACTTCTTAAGCTCATTAACATATTCTTGCTCCAACTCCTCAAAACTATTGATCACCAACCCGTAAGCTCTCAACTCGGTTTCCCTCACTCGTTCGAGTTGCTCCCTTGTGGCTAAATCGACAGGATTGAACTCTTGTGGCAGCTGCACTTTGGTTATCTCAATCTGGTGTGGCAATCCAGGGAGAACAAAAGGTTCTGAGTCAGGCAAACCATCAAGCACCTTGGATGCATACAAATGATGAGTACACAACTGCTTAAAACAACTCATTCCATCAAAGATTATCCTTGGTATCTCGTACTTAGTCCAGAGCATGTATCTATCAGATATAATACAGCTCGTGTAACAACCCGTCCCACATCGGTTGGTGAGGAGAACTAAGCACTCCTTATAAGGGTGTGGATACCTCATCCTAGCATGACCGGTTTTGGGGCTTGCGTTGTGCGGCTGCCAGAAACAAAACCGTGCGACTACTGCTTTGTGGTTGAGCGGGCAGGTTAGTCAAAGCAGACAATATCATTGCTACGGGGTTCTGGGGGTGTTACAGCTCGGTCGTGGGTCTAGCGATTCGAACCGTTGTTCAAGTCTTTCTTGCAACATATCAATTGCAACTGAAAAGTTTGGGAGTAAATGAAGACCCGGTAGAGCATCTGCACTTTCGCATCCCTCCGGTAGTCCAGCCTCGGCTGCCGGAAATGGGAGTCCGGAGTTGATGTGTTGTTGGAGGTTAGGACCATATCGAATGGCATTGAGGGGTGTGGTGACGATGGTCACCACCACATTCGGCCGTTGTGCGAGCAGTTTGGCCATGTCGATCATGGGGATGGTATGACCAGGGGCTAATAAGGGAATCAAGAGGAAGTGAAGCTGGGAGATGGATTCCGATGCCATTGCTGAATCCCGCCGGAGATTGTGGATTGATGAATTATGAATTGGAATTTGATTTGGGAATGGTTTAGATTGATATATTGTGGATTTATATAGATAAGAATCATGATTCTTGATTTGATTTTTTGGTATAACGAGTTTTCTTAGAACTTTCAAGGTTTGGAAATGTGATTGCAAGAGATTCTTGGTCTTTACACGGAAGTAAAATTCTAGAAACCTGGAAGATTTGAAGGATACAATTCAAGATTGCTTCCATGGTTTAATCGGATCGGTTTAGCCACCGGATGTTATTATGCAGAGCCGCCGGAGTTAGAATTTATTTTCTTCATTGGATTGACGGGTTGTTATTATTATTTTAAATAAGTATGTTCTTTCAATTTTTTGTGACTTAGGTTAGGAGTATTGTAAATCGCCCGATTTACCATTTTATGTATGTATATCTATACTATATTATAATGCATTTGGCTAAAACTCTTAAAAACTCTTAAACTCTTAAAACTCTTAAACCTGTTTATCCCTATCCGATTTCATCCCATA
>NC_037537.1:26702499-26777852 GCF_001531365.2 Cynara cardunculus var. scolymus
GAGATTCTCGTTTGAACCTCCACCTATATATATATATATATATATATATATATATATATATATATATATATATATATAAAAGATGATGTTTGGTGAAAAATCAATAACAACGACCGAATAGGATAAATCCCCGACATATGACCGTTAATAACTACGACAAGTGATTATCTAACTACCAAAGACATCATGTGCCAAAAGTCATTCGAGATAACATCTAAACATGTCACAACCATCTATGTTTTGTAGCTTGTCCAAAAACCTTACCCCTGGTCATGGTCAAAAAAGTATGTCTTCTTAAAAGTAATTATTTCTCTTAAATGGAACAATTATAACATCTAATTAATATTCATAAAATTGATAATTATATGAATTGATAATTATGACAATAAATATCATAATTAACCCAAATGTAACTCTTAATATCATAATGATCATGATTGTAACTTTTGCAGGTATCCGAGTATAAATATGAATATCAAATCACCTCAAATAACCTGTCGAACAAATATATTAAAGTTCCGTTTAAAATATTAATGAAATAAATTGTGATTTACGATTTTTTAATATTGTTATATTAATAAATAATTCAGAAAAAATCTAATTAATTTAATATATTTATACATCAAGTAAAAGTTTTTAAACAAATATAATATATTTTTTACAAGATAATATTTTTTTTTGTTAAACAAAAATCATTATTATTTTTCTTTTTTCAAAAAAACACATATTGTTTTAAAAATATTAGCGAGATAAGTTGTCTTCTACTAGTTTTATTGATATTGGTATATTAATGAATAATTTATAATTTTTTTAATTTTTTTAATATATTTATTAAATAACATGTAAAATATCTAAATATTAAAATAAAAAATACAATGTTTAATAAGAACTAGTAGATGTTATAATAAAATAATTTTGAAAGTACAATTATCTAGTAAAAAAGTCACATCACTATTGTACAAGTGAACAATCTACGTGGACAATGAGATAACATGGAAACCTGGTATAATGAGTAATTTAAATTAAAAGATTATCCAATGCTATAATGAATAAATTTTTCAAAGTACAATATTCTAATAAAAAATAGTTTGAAAATACATTATTATAATAAAAAAAACTGAAAGTATAATATTATAATAAATAAATTTATTAAAATAGATTAGTATTTTATACATTTTACTCTATATAATTATAGTTTTTGTTATATAAACCATAGAATGGAATGATAGAATGAGAAAACTGACAGTTGCATAATCACGACTCTCTGTAAACTTCATGACTGTAGATTGCCACGCATAAACTCCACATCCATCCTCCCCATTGTTTCACTGCAAAAACCAACTGCCATTAATGGCTTCTCTTCACTTGTGTTGATCCCTCTAATGGCTCAAGGTCATATGATACCCATGGTCGACATCACCCGATCACTAGCCCACCGTGGTGCTACCGTCACCATAATCACCACTCCAACCGGTTCAAACCCTCGATTGCTCGAGCTATCAAAGACCAAAACCTCAAAATCCCCATTAACAGAAGTTGGTTTGCCTGAAGGATACGAGAGTTTTGACATGCTTTCGTCAACTGCCCTCTTTCTTAAATTCTTAGCAGCCGCAGCTATATTAAAGGAACCGTCGGAAAACATGCTCCGGCGCCAAGCCGTAGCTATGTTGAAGGATTACTATATTGGAACTTGTTGTATAAAGGATTACTGTTGTGTAGAAAGTAATTTTATCATATAAAGCATACAAGAATCGTCAAAGAACAAAATCACGTTAATGGCTGTGAGTTTTACCCACTGTTACATTGTGTTGGAGCTCCGATTAAGCCCATCTTTGGAATCGAAATCTATGGAGGCATGCCCGTTAAGGGTGTCGGGTAGAAGAGAAACAACCCAAACCCGTATGAAAACGGATTAGGATGTTTCTATTGGGCTCACGATTCAATGAAATCAGTACTGGGCTAAAGTGTTTTAAGTTGGCCTTTATTTTTGGGCTGAATCTGAAGTCGATGCAAGCAGCAACAGTGGTGTACTGTACTCTACAGAGTCTACAAATTTTCGGTGTATGTATGGCAGTTAAAAAACCTAAGTGATCTTTAACAATTATTGAATGTTTTTGTGTAAAATGATTAAGAAGTCAGAATAATTAAGAAGTTTTCATGATATAATATAATATAAAAAATAATTTTTTGGTAATTATTAACTATGAAATTAGGGCACTGAATGGTTTAAGGGGCGGCTCCAATATACAAAACCATTAAGAGACAAAAAAAAAATTTGGCAAACAAAATTCACCTCTTAACAATTCAGAGATTACCTTTTAATAAAACTATTAAGAGATAAACAAACAACCCCTCAATCAATCTGTTATAAAGCATAACCCTTGCAGCATTGGATTGACGGGTTGTTATTATTAATTTTAAATAAGTATGTTTTATCGCTTGATTTACTCTTTTATATATATATATATATATATATATATATATATATATTGTATAATTATCTATTATTTAGTTTCATACATTTGTATGCATAACTTAATCCAATTCTTTTCGATAACACAAGTACACAAATGTAAATAAATAATGAAAATTAAGCACAAAAATAGAGAAAATCATGCCCAAAAATGACATACAACAAGAATAATATTCAAACTTATCGTATACAAATATAATTTTTTTTTTATCAAAATTATATATTAGCGATGGGTTGGAAGGAGTTATGCCTAACCAATTTCAACCCTATTTAATGGTGGTTGGTTGTTGACGGGTTGAATTTAATGGGTTGAGTTGTACGGATTGACGGTTTTTTGCACGGCTCGATTGCAAGAGCAATCTTGGCTTCAAGTCAATGGGTCTTGTCCTTTTTAACATTTGCAAGTTCCATTATATCTTGTATTAGTAGTGTCAAGTTCTTGTAAGAAGACCCTCCCTCTTCTATTGCTTTGTTCGCTACCTTCGCAAGTAGTTTCGCTTTCTTTTTTCTCTCGTTTCCTTCGGTTCCGATATCCATCATTTTGCGTATAGCATTCGAAACCTGCTCGCTTTTCACCATAACCCCGAATTTGTCTTCCATACCCCAATGCACAACTCGTTCAGCCCCAACCGCCACGCCAACCCCCAACACTTGGACTACTAGTTTCTCGTTCAAGAACTGATCAGCAAACAGCGGCCACGTAATCAGTGGCACACCTGCACAAACTCCTTCGAGGATCGAGTTCCAACCGCAGTGAGTCAAGAACCCTCCGACAGAAGGGTGTGACAAGATTAGGAGTTGTGGAGCCCAATCTCTGATCAAAAGTCCTCTACCGTTTGTTCGTTCTTCGAACCCAGTTTCTTTTATCCATTCCTCGATCTCCTTAGCTCTATCACCCGCTCGAATCACCCATATGAATGGGCGGTTAGATGCTTCTAGGCCTAAACCGAGCTCAATCAGTTGTGGAGGGATGACTTGACTACTGCTACCGAAACATGCATAGATTACGGATCCTGGTTCTTTAGAATCAAGCCAGTTCACGATTTGCTGCTCGTCGATTGATGTGCTGTTTCCTCTTACGGCTTTACCCAAATTTTTATTATTGGTTAATGACAACGGTCCTAAACACCAAACCCTACCATTTTTCAACTTCTTAAACTCGTTAACATATTCTTGCTCCAACTCCTCAAAACTATTGATCACCAACCCGTAAGCGCTCAGCTCGGTTTCCCTCACTCGTTCGCGTTGCTCCTTCGTGCCTAAACCACCAGGATTGAACTCTTCTGGCAGCTGGACTTTGGTCATCTCAATGTGGTCTGGCAATCCAGGGAGAACAAAAGGTTCCGAGTCAGGCAAACCATCAAGCACCTTGGATGCATACAAATGATGAGTACACAATTGCTTAAAACAATTCATCCCATCAAAGATTATCCTTGGTATCTGATACTTAATCGCTGTATCAGCAGTCCAGAGCATGAATCTATCAGATAAAATACAGCTCGGTCGTGGGTCCAGCGATTCGAACCGTTGTTCAAGTCTTTGTTGTAACATATCAACTGCAGCTGAAAAGTTTGGGATTAAATGAAGACCCGGTAGAGCATCTGCACTTTCGCATCCTTCCGGTAGTCCAGCCTCGGCTGCCGGAAACGGGAGTTCAAGAAAACGGACCGGGAGTCCGGAGTTGATGTGTTGTTGGAGGTTAGGACCATATCGAATGGCATTGAGGGGTGTGGTGACGATGGTCACCACCACATTCGGCCGTTGTGCGAGCAGTTTGGCCATGTCGATCATGGGGATGGTATGGCCAGGGGCTAATAAGGGAATCAAGAGGAAGTGAAGCTGGGAGATGGATTCCGATGCCATTATTGAATCCCACCGGAGATTGTGGATTGATGAATTATGAATTGGAATTTGATTTGAGAATGGTTTCGATTGATATATTGTGGATTTATATAGACAAGAATCATGATTCTAGATTTGATTCTTTGGTGCAATGAGTTTTCTTAGAACTTTCAAGGTTTGGAAAAGTGATTGCAAGAGATTCTTGGTCTTTACACGGAAGTAAAATTCTAGAAAGCTGGAAGATTTGAAGGATGCAATTCAAAATTGCTTCCATGGTTTAATTAGATCTGATCGGTTTAGCCATCGGATGTTATCATGCATATCAAGAGTTATAATTATTATAAATATAAAATTAAAAGCTAAAAACTTGTGTTCATATCATGGTTTCAAAATATATATTGTGACACATAACAAAGTGACCAAATAACATTTTTCATGATCCTACAATTTCCGACACTATAGATTATATTTGATCCAAATAATATTTTAATCCAATCTTCAATCCATTAATCTACCGTCTTAACCAATTATCAATATATTTTCCAAAGAAAGAAAAACCACATGTAATAAAAACACTTAAATTACTCCGTACGTCCCAAAATAACTGTTCACAGTAAAAATGACACAATTTTACTCTTAGCTTATAATAGAGAGATTTTCTCTATCTTATAATTTAAGGTATAATGGGAAAGTAAATTTTTACTTTCAAAAGCGGACAATTATTTTATAACGAACTAAAATAAATACATGGACGCTTATTTTCGGATGAATGAAGTGCATATTTTTATTTATCGGATGGTTATTGGATTGGATCAGGTTGATTTTATTAGATTCTTTACTGATATCCAAAACCGACGAAAAAGTTATGAACTAATAATAGAACTGAAATATAAATTGACTGGTCCAATTTGGATACTGGAATCTTGGATCTGATCTCATCCAATTACGATCAGTTGGTTCTAAGAATATCTAACAGAGGTTTCTATAAAAACCAAATTTCTGTATTTTTTTTCTTGTCAAGTTATTTCTAATTCACTAAACTAATAACCTACATACAACTTTATAATGATAGTTTTTTTTTATTAACCTGGATATCCAATCCGATATACGAGCCGACTAATCCCAGGACGACCACCTGCTTTGCAGATAGTCCGGAGTCACCGCATTTGAACCTCCATAGCCACAAGGGGATTTTTATTCCTCGTTGGATTTAAACTTGAGACCTCCCGGTACTTTTGATCTTTGAAACCAAACTCAAACCAATCAGATACCATAAGTGTGATTTATAAGGACATGTTATTTTTAGTGATCCAATCACATCCCTACGATTCATTGGACGTATAGAAGTCGCATCAACGGTGGTAGATGCTGCCGAACATAAGATGTGGTGACCATGCCTTCCATAACAATCCAATTTTTTGGCCGGCCAACATATGCGAGCCCCATATGTTACTGTATATTTATTTATCATCTCATCTTCATTTTCGATAATTACAAAAATACAAGACACATCGTAAGCATTTACCAATGTTATTTGATATGTATATGTATATATATATATATATATATATATATATCTTCAGTAGTTTCATAGGAACCACCAGAACGAACTTTCTGAACCTCTCCAATGGCTTACCCTCCCACAGGCCTTCATTTTGTCTTATTTCCCCTTATGGCTCAAGGTCATTTGATACCCATGGTGGACATAGCCAAGATACTAGCCCAACGCGGTGCAACAGTTACTATAATCACGACTCCGGTTAACGCGAACCGTTTTAAATCCGGCATTCACCGTGCAATCGAATCTAACCTCAAGATCCAAGTTCTCGAACTCGAACTCGCGTTAGCCGAAGTTGGTTTGCCGGAAGGATGCGAGAATTTCGACTTGCTTCCGACGTCTGCGCATGCTGTCAATATGTTTTTGGCTATGAATTTGTTAGAAGAACCTGCGGAAAAGGTGTTTCGGAGTTTGTGTCCGCCTCCGAGTTGCATCATCTCGGATGGTGGTTTTCCATGGACGTCCGATTTGGCGGAAAGGTTTAACATTCCGAGGCTCGTTTTCTACGGGCCGGGATGTTTCGCTTTCTTGTGTATACACATTGTGACGAATACGAGTATACTAGATGAAATCGACTCCAATTCGGAGTACTTTGTACTTCCTGGCTTGCCCGACCACATTGAAGTCACAAAACCTCAAGCTTCGACTTGGGGAAGAGGAGACACAAAAGAAACCACCGAGATGTTTGATCGAATGCAAGAAGCCGAGAAAACTTCATTCGGGATTGTGGTTAATAGCTTCGAGGAATTGGAGCCAAAGTACGTTGAAGAGTTCGCGAAAGCAAAAGGTAAAAAAGTGTGGTGTATCGGCCCGGTTTCAATGTGCAACAAAAGTGTCCAAGATATAGCCGACAGAGGAAACAAGGCTGCGATCAACGAGCACGATTGCAAGAAATGGCTCGATGCAAAGGAGCCACAGTCCGTAGTTTATGTTTGCCTCGGAAGTCTAGCGGATTCTTCCACGGAACAAGCCATTGAGCTTGGGTTAGGATTGGAGTTATCGAACGTGCCCTTTATTTGGTTCATTAGGCACACAAGTGACGAATTCGAAAGATGGCTCGTAGAAGAAGGATACGAAGAAAGGATAAAAGATAGAGGCCTAATGGTCCGTGGTTGGGCACCACAAATCTTGATATTGTCACACCASGCCATCGGGGGTTTTGTAACACATTGTGGATGGAACTCGACTCTAGAAGGGATTTCCGCTGGGATCCCGATGGTCACGTGGCCGCATTTTGCGGAACAATTTCTAAACGAAAGATTTATCGTAGAYGTATTGAAAATCGGAGTGAAAATAGGTGCGGAGGTTCCTAGTATTTTCGCATTGCGAGATCAGTTTAAGCCTGAATTGACGATCAAACGGGAAGATATCAAGAYGGCCGTGGAAGGTTTAATGAGCGAYGAAGAGGAAGGACASACGAGGAGAAAACGAGCAAAGGAATTTGGGGAAATGGCGAAACGAGCGATGGAGGAAGGGGGATCGTCTCGCGTTAACATGACATCGATGATTCAAGCGATTACAACCGAAGTAACCAACAGGACGAAACCGATTCCAGATATTGTGTAAGTTGTACACCCAACATGATTCTTTTAAGCTGAATCACGATGGTTTTTGGGTTGTGATGTTTTGTAATCAGTTGCCCGAGAAATCGAGGTTTGAAACTGTTGTCGTTAATACGAGTGGTGATTATGGTATCGGTGATGCCGCGTTGGGCTAGTAATCGGGCAATGTCTTGTATAAGTAAGCTTATAAGGCTAGTCTCATAACTCTTAACAAATTGAACAAGAACCCATCTAAGGGACTTGAATTGGACTAAAAAGGGAAACACTTACCAAGTCATTTTATTTTACCAGATGAATATGACAAGAATTAAGAATCTTACACGGTAAGAACAAATGTAAAACTATTACCATGGTTAGCTCTTACCGAAAATAAATTATTAGATACGATACATTTTAAGTGAATAAAATCTTACCCAATAAGTAAACGATATTGTTTAATTTTGCGGATAATTATTTACCGAATAAACTGTATTTTCTTGTGATGGAAGGAATTTAAGTCAAAATTAGCGACTGACTGGATGAACACATGCACATGTTGCCGTGTTGGGCAAACATATGACGTCGATACTGACGTCATTTCACTTCCTACAAATACCCACTTAATTATTTCATACAGAACCACCAAAACCATCTCTTCCAAACCATCAATGGCCTCATCTTCTCTTCACTTCGTCTTGTTTCCTCTAATGCAACAAGGCCACATGATACCCATGGTCGACATTGCTCGAATACTCGCCCACCGCCACCTCACCGTCACCATCATCACAACCCCTGTGAACTCCAACCGTTTCCGACCCGCCATCGATCGAGCAATCCAATCTAACCTCAACATCCAAATACTCGAACTCCAACTCCCATTATCYAAAGTCGGTTTGCCAGAAGGATTCGAGAATTTCGACCTGCTTCCATCGGCTGATCTCCATATCAAACTGTTCGCYGCAATGGACATGTTAGAAGAACCAACGGAGAACCTCCTCCGGCGACTAACTCCGCCACCGAGTTGCATCATCTCCGACAAYCTCTTTCCATGGACCACCGATGTAGCTCGGCGGTTGGGTATTCCGAGGCTCGTTTTCCATGGACCTGGATGCTTCACATACTTGTGCTTACACATAGTGATGAATACTGGTGTATTAGATGAAATTGTCTCCGACTCAGACATGTTTGTGGTTCCTGGGATATTTGATGAGATCAAAGTTACGAAATCGCAGGCGGGAAGTTGGGGGAAAAGAGAGACGAAGGAGATGGTGGATATGTTTCGAAGAATGGATGAAGCTGAGAAAGGTGCTGATGGGATTGTGGTTAATAGTTTCCAGGAGTTGGAACCCAAGTATGTTGAACAACTTGCGAAGGTGAAGGATAAAAAGGTATGGTTGTATATATATTCTTTAGAGAAATTAACAAAAATAGCCGTTTCAGTCGGATAAATTTACCTCTTAGACATTTTTCTCCCAAAATTTCCAAAAAGCCATTGCGCCCGCAAGTTGCATAGGGTCAAAATATATATAAAAAATTTGAACGTGGTTGGTAGGAACCAAATATGTAAATTAGTTTGAACTAATTTACAGATTTGATCCCGGTATTTGCGGACCATGTTCAGATTTTTTTTATATTTTGACTCGTCCACAAGTTGAGGAGTTGCAAACTGCAGAGGTAGTGATTTTTTGAAAATTTTGGAAGAGAAATTGTTAAGAGATAAATATACAAGGCTGAAACGTCTATTTTTGTTAATTTCCCTACTGATACTCTTTACAATTTACACTGAGATTCATAGTGAGGTTTTGTCTCACACAGAAAGCATAGTGAAACTTAGGGTCTGTTTGTTGGCAGCTTAATTAGACTCACAATTTATTCGGCCAGTTATTCATGAATGTTTGGTAAAGACTTAATTAATTATATAGAAAGTGGTTTATCCAATAAGCTTCTAAGAAGAGCTTTATATAAAAATCAAGTTTTTTTTTTCCAAACTTGTCTCTTCGAATTAAAAAAACACACTTCATCCATCTATGAGAAACCCTCTCCAACAAAAACTTTTTCAATATATACTGACAGATTAATCAACACAGATAACTTTATTCATACAAGACTTAATGGAAAACCAATCAAACAGCCCTTAGTTGTACTGGTGAGCTATATATATGAAATTTCGACATATCACTTGTCCCACATAAGAAGAGTGATAAATTCTTCTTTAGTTTATAATCTCTAAAACTTGTAACTTTTTAAAGAGATTAGGCGAGCTAAGGAGGATTTGACCTTGTGTGAGTTGTGCACGAGTTTAATCACGTCTTAATCATTGTTTTACTGTACTATTTCTACTATTAATCTATTTTCTAACAGGTATGGTGCATTGGCCCGGTTTCGCTACGCAACCAAAGTCTGCTCGATATAGCCGAGAGAGGAAACAAGGCCGGAATCAACGAGCACGATTGCTTAAAATGGCTGAATAAGAAGGATCCAGGGTCTGTAATCTTTGTTTGCTTAGGAAGTATGTCGAGTGTTTCCACAGAACAACTATTCGAGCTCGGGTTGGGATTGGAGTCATCGAACGTGCCGTTTATTTGGTGTATACGACACACAACGGAGGAATCGGAGAGRTGGTTGTCGGGATACGAARAACGGGTAAAAGATCGAGGCCTAATTGTCCGCGGTTGGGCACCGCAAGCCTTGATACTMYCGCATAAAGCCATTGGTGGTTTYGTAACTCATTGCGGATGGAACTCGACTCTTGAAGGCATTTCCGCTGGGATCCCGATGGTTACGTGGCCCCAATYCGCGGATCAATTTCTTAAYGAAAGATTYATCWTAGACGTATTGAAAATCGGAGTGAGCATCGGCAATGAGGAGGTTGTTGCGGTTGGAGATCAAGATAAGTTTGGAGTGTTGGTAAAGAAGGAAGACATCAAGTCATCTATTGGAAGTATAATGGACAAAGAAGATGAAGGAGAAGCGAGACGAAAGAAAGCGAGAGAGCTCAGAGAAATGGCGAAAAGAGCAATGGAGGAAGCGGGTTCGTCTCATTTCAACACGACAGCAATGATTGAAGATATTATCGAGCGATTAGGCAAACTAAAGCRATTCAAGATGTTGTCTAGACTAGTGGTTTAATCGTTTACATACGACTTATGATAAGAAAAACACRATTTCGATCTTGTACATACTCGACAAGRTCGTTTCAACTTGATGGCTCTCGGCTTTTAACATTTGYAAGTTCCATTATATCTTGTATTAATAGTGTCAAGTTCTTGTGAGAAGACCCTTCCGGTTCTACTGCCTTTTTCGCTACCATCCCGATTGCTTTTACTTTCTTTCTTCTCTCGTTTCCTTCGGTTCCAAAATCCATCACCTTCTGTATCGCCTTCAAGATCTGCTCGGTTTTCACTGTTACCCCGTACCT
Source organism: Cynara cardunculus var. scolymus (assembly GCF_001531365.2). NCBI lineage: Eukaryota > Viridiplantae > Streptophyta > Magnoliopsida > Asterales > Asteraceae > Cynara > Cynara cardunculus. Next base: position 26,713,332 of record NC_037537.1, read on the forward strand.
GTCTTCCATACCCCAATGGACAACGTGTTGAGCGCCAACCCCCACGCCAATCCCCAACACTTGGACTACTAGTTTCTCGTTCAAGAACTGCTCAGCAAACAGCGGCCACGTTATCAGTGGCACGCMGGCACAAACTCCTTCAAGGATGGAATTCCAACCGCAGTGAGTCAAGAACCCTCCAACCGAAGGGTGTGATAAGATTAGGAGTTGTGGTGCCCAATCTCTGATCAGAAGTCCTCTATCTTTAGTTCTTTCTTCAAACCCGTTTTCTTTTATCCATTCCTCGATCTCCTTAGCTCTATCACCCGCTCGAATCACCCATATGAATGGGTGGTTGGACGCTTCTAGGCCTAAACCGAGCTCAATCAGTTGTGGAGGGATGACCTGACTACTGCTACCGAAACAGGCATAGATTACGGATCCAGGTTCTTTGGAATCAAGCCAGTTCAAGATACGCTCCTCATTGATAGAGGAGCTGTTTCCTCTTACSGCTTTTCCCAAATCATTATTATTGTTCAATGACAACGGTCCTAAACACCAAACCCGACCATTTTTCAACTTCTTAAACTCGTTAAMRTATTCTTGCTCCAACTCCTCGAAACTATTGATCACCATCCCATAAGCGCTCAACTCGGTTTCTCTCACCCGTTTGAGTTGGTCCCTTGGCGCCATATGATTATGATTGAACTCGGGTGGCAGCTGCAATGTGGTTATCTCAATCCGGTCTGGCAATCCAGGGAGAACAAAAGGTTCTAACTCAGGCAAATCGTCGAACACCWTGGATTCATACAAATGATGACTACATAACTGTTTGAAACAACTCATTCCATCAAAAATGATCCTTGGTATCTGATACTTAGCSGCTGTATCAGCAGTCCAGAGCATGTATTTATCGGATAAAATGCAATTGGGTCGAGGATCCAGCGATTCAAAACGTTGTTCGAGTCTTTGTTGTAACATATCAACTGCAGCTGAAAATTTGGGGACTAAATCTAGAGCATGTATAGCATCTCCACTTTCGCATCCCTCCGGTAGTCCAACCTCAGCCGCCGGAAAAGGGAGTTCAAGAAAACCGACTTGCAGTCCCAATTTGATGGGTTCTTGGAGGTAAGGACCATACCGGATGGCGTTGAGGGGTGTGGTGACGATGGTCACCWTCACATTCCGCCGTTGTGCGAGGAGTTTGGCCATGTCGATCATGGGGATGGTGTGGCCAGGGGCTAATAAGGGAATCAACAGGAAGTGAAGCTGGGAAGCCATGATTTGATTTGATAATACTTGAAACTGATAAATCATTCATTTTTATAGAGAAGAATCGCGTATTTTGATTAGGGTTTTGGTTCATGCATCATATATGTACTGATTATGACGAGTTTTCTGCAAAATTTCAGCAAAATGCAAACCTCTTTGTAATAACTTTTTAACAGTTTTTTTTTTTTTTTTTAATCTGGGAAGTAATCATCCTAACTTACCGAGTAAGACTTTTCATCCTTATCATCGTTATTACTGGGTAAGATTCTTGTCCCTTGCCATGTTCATTCGGTGTGAAAAATTGCTCCGTAAGTACTTACCTGATAAGCGTTTAATAAACGGCCCCTAAGTATTTAATTTCAACTCTTTTCTCTAACAAATTAACAATAAGGGCATCTCCAGTGCATGACACTCTACCAGAGTGTCATGGACTGCCACATCAGCATTCCACTCACCATACAACTCTATCATTTTATACCCACACTCCATAAGACTCCAATGAGTTTAATGGATTTCCACATCATATATATATATAATCTATAAATATAATTTTACCAACAAATTTAAAAATCTACTAAAAACAAGGAATAATACATTAAAATGAAAATGAAACGAAATGAAAATACATTTAATAAAAAGCACGAGACTAAAATACATCAGTTAAAAAGTACCAAAGCTAGAAAATGAAATGCTTAAACACCAAATAATTTAAAACTAATTATGTTGTTTTTATAAATTAAGAAAAATAAAAATAAAAATTAATTTATTGATTAATAAATATCATATTATAGTGTGTATATATATATATATATATATCATAATTAAATCCTTACAAATTTAATTATAAAAAAAAATAGTAGGTCCCATCTTCCTCCCATGATACGTGTAATGCCCATTGAACTCCCCCCCCCCCCCATTAAACTCTCCATGACACCTTTCACAATGCATGATGAGTGTCATGGTTCCCATTACTCTCCATGACACCCAATTGGAGATGCCCTTAAGTGCACGCATTAAGCATTTCAAATACCGTGACCGACAAGATTAGAACGAACGTTTGTTGCTTCTCTCCTAAACGCAAATTGCATGCGTCGTTCATTTTACCTTTCAATTTGGGATCGACAACATCAGTAGGAAAGTGATCTACGTAACAATGATACATGTAATAAGTGTTTTTACCTTTTGAGTCTAGAATAAGCAATTTTGTGAAGGCTTGTTGTTAAAGTCTCATATCAGCTAAACTTGGATTATTTAACCTTTATATATATATATATATATATATATATATATATATATTAGAACATTCATTCTTTATTCGTTACCCATTTTGACTTTTTACAAACTTCACGTAAACTATTTTTACGATAAACATGTATGTGTTTCTAAACGTTGTTGATGTCACGAGAAAGCTAGCCATTCCTTTCCATCGACGAAAGAGATGTTCATGTAAGGAGCCGCTTGTTCTAGGTTTAGATGTTTCGCGTATGGGACCCTATATTTTAAATTCGCACCAGGACCCGAGCACTCGTATTGTCCAAAGAAAATTAACCTGAAATACATTTGAATGATACAGATTAAGCGTTAATAACATCGGTTAACATAATTAAGAAACGAAAGGCATGATCAAATATTCTCATTTGATTAATAAAACTTTGAACGTTACATTGTGTTTTTCTGATATTTTGTGATATGTGAAACCCTATCAGATTGCTTTTCAAAAGAGTCAGATCGAGAAGATAAGAAGGTCCATACTCCCTCCGTCCTAAAATAAGTGTCCACAGTAGACATGACATAAATAGTGATGTGGGTACTTATTTTAAGAACGAAGGGAGTATTAGCAGTATCCAGTAACCAAACCTTCTTCCAACCTGTATCTATATCTGTGTCAGCTAGATTTGGACACTTTCTCTTCAATATATGTTCGACCCCTCAACTGCTATTTTGAAAAGTAATCTGATGGGGTTCTACATATTCTGACATTATTATTTGAGTAGGGAAGATGAATTAAGATGGCCATAACTGATCTCTATTGGGGTCTCTCCAGTTATTCCAACCTTCAGGAGAAACAATTTCAGACATGAAAGTTTTAGAGAAGACAACAGTTGCATGTAGACCCCAAGCCCTCCCAAGCCACACCTTACCGCGGCCTCCGATCCTACAATTCACAAACGAAAACCCCGTTTTCTCGTTCTTTGAGTTCCTCCCTTGTGCTGTTATCGCTCCACTGATCCCACGACCAGTTCCTACTGAGTTCAGCGTACAAGTCTGTAACGAAAGGTGAAGTTAACCGGAAGTTCTTGCTATAACAAAACGGGGTTTATAAGATGCCAAAAATGTCTAAGTATCCTAATAGACTGCTTTATATAAGACGCTTAAACATTTTAGGTGTCCTATAAACCCAATTTTGTTGTAGTGTGTCACAAGACATGGTTACAACGCCCAAAAAGCGTACGTTGTGATCGTTACCTTATAGAGTGATCTACCATTTCCAAAGACAAAATCAATTGATCCTTGAATGAAACATTCTTTGAAATAATGTCTTCCTGCATCATCATGAAGAGTGTCTTGAAACCCATAAAATCCACACCCATAAAAAGCTGCTTGATCACCTGCGATCCTTAGTGCCACTGCCTGAAGTCCAGCTGCTTCAGGAACCGTGTTCTTCGCAAACACAGCAACCGTTCGTATCAATTTTCAGAAGAAAAGGAAAAGAAAAGAAGTATCATGACAACAGAATCGGGTTTATAGTATACCAAAAGTGTTTGAACGTCATAATAGTGTAATTTATAGGACATATATAAGTTTCTAGGACCAAACACTTGTGTCTACTATCTATCTGATAGTGTTGTAATAAGTTTATGTGACGTCTCTAAAAAGGTTGTTAAGACGCGCAAAAGCGTCCTATAAGCTTATTACAACACTTTTAGATAGAACACACATGCTAAACTTAAGTCCTATAAAGCAGTGTATTAGAATTAGGATACTCTTATATCGATCTTTAGTGTCCTGTAAACCCGAATTTGTTGTAGTGTATCTTTAATTTGCAATTATGTAATTATGATTTAATTACTTGCATTACCTTAAAACTAATGTTGTAAGCAATGAACTTCGGAGCAAAAATGCCAACCGAGTAGCTGTAAACGGTGCCTCGGGCTGATTTTGCAGTGTCATTCCAAGCGATTTCGGTGTTGAGATAACCCTGGCCTTGAACTATCAAATTGGTCTTATTATGGTGCACCACCACTTTCTCCCTGCCACAACAGTCACATATACTAAAGGGTTATTGGCCTAGCGGTACTCGGGTTACTAGCATAGCCTAGCCGTACGCCTGTACTCGGGTTACTAAGGGCATAGCCTCCCATAAGGTCAAGGGTTCAAACATCACCAAATTAGAGAGGTGTGCATTACAATAAAATTGAGTTTATAGGACACCAAAAATGTCTAGCTTTGTACAACTTAACCATATAGGACCAAACGATAAAGGTTACTATCTAAAAGTGTTGCAATAAGTTTACATGACGCTTTTGAGCATCTTAACAAACTTTTTAGGACAATTTTATAATAAAACGTCGTATTAACTATATGACATTATTTAAAAAAGTGTTCTATAAAAACAAGTGCCCTATAAAAAAGATGTGTTTGTAGATTACTTCTCAAAAGTGTCATATAAAATAGCTAATATGACGTTTTATTCTAAAATGTTCTAAAAAATTGTCCAAAAGCGTCATATGAACTTATTATAACACTTTTAAATATGTAACTTTATCGTTTGGTCCTATAAATATTATAAATAAACTCACACACCCTCCTCATCTTTGTGAGATTTGAACCATTGACCTCCTAGAAGGCCGAAGACTCACATACCGCTAGACAAAAGGCCTTTTGGTTCCTTAGACATTGTTGACGTCCTATAAATCGGATTTTGTTTCAGTGGTGTGTGAATATTTGTTATATAAAAGTATTATAACAAGTGTAAGCTCTTGGATTTTACATGCATTGACCACAACCAATGAGGCATAAATTTAAAGGTTAGCTCAATCGGCAAAATAGAGGGATTTTACTGACCGTTATCTTTAGGTCCCATGAGATTAGTCGAGGCGCAGACAAACTGATCCGGATATCCACAGTTACCAAAAACTACAAAAAAAGATTGCATGATGAGGAAACGTTACCTGTATGTGCCTGAATCAAGTATGATAAGTGTTGCTTTTTGGCTAAAATCAGGAACAGCATTCACTGCCTTCTGCAAACTGTTGAATTTTCCGCAACCCTTATGATCAACGGTCAGAACAAGCAACACTTTGTATTTCGATATGAGCGGCGACTTCCACTTGCTCTCATCACAAGTGACCTCACGCGGCCTACGGTGGTGGCGGTGGCGGTGGCTACGACCTGTATGCAGGCCAAAATTTTGGGTGTAGAAAGAGAGAATGATGGAAAGTAGAGCAATGGCAACAGTTGCAAACAGCCAAAACCGTAGGGTTCTTTTGGTGTTCATATCGTTGGACTAATTGTGGTATTTCGTTATGAATTGTTGTGGGGATCACCTACTCTTATATATACATATACAGGAAAAGATTCATTTGATAAAGTGGTAAATATTTGAAAAGTAAAGAAGTGATAATAACTGATCTCTTTATCATGTCAACATTTACGATTTTGACTGTGAAGTTCCGGATAATTCTTCGTATGAGTATGCGGAAGATATAGAGGTAGTTTCGATATGTGGACTCCTTAATTAGTTCACATGTGAACTATTTAACTGTTTTATATATGAACTCACATGTTCATATATGAATCAGTTAATTAGTTCATATGTGAATCACACGGATACATATGTGAATTAGTTAATTAGTTCATATATGAATCAGTTAAAAATAGTTCATATGTGAATTACACGTGAATCACATAGGTTCATATATGAACTCATTTGCCTCATATTTATAAAAGTTATGAAACTACGACCACCTCTATTTTTTGCATAACATTTTTTACCAGTCAAAAAATTTAAGTGTTCTAATAGACCACTTTAATTATAAAACTTTATTTAGAGAACCAAAAAATAAAACGTCATATCTTAATATGTTGTAATAAGTTTATATGACGTATGTGGGTGTCATAACAAGTTTCTAGGACATTTTTATGAAGAAAAAAACATCGTATTAGATATTTTATAAGAAAATATTGAAAAAATGTCTTATAAAAACAAGTATCCTGTAAAAAAGGCGACACTTTATACTAAAAGTGTCCTCAAAAACTTACTAAGACGTCCAAAAGCTTCCTATAAATTAATTACGTTGTCTTTAGATAGTACATTTTATTTTATTTTTTATATAAATTAAGTCTTGTAAAGCAGTCTATGATGACGCTTAGAAATCAATGATGTACTGTAAACCGTATTAAGACGTTTGAAATAAAGCTTATCAGAATCATTTTTCATTCGGTATTAATAATCGGTCACCTTCAACGCCAATCATTTTGTTTCGTCAAACGAAAAACAGTCATGGATATGAACATTGAACACTGCCATGGCAAGAAAACTACTTATTATCGATGTTCCTATCGATTCTTCTCATCTATATACTACTCGATCGCTTATTACTGAAAGTTGATCGTCTTCTAAAACCGACCACGACCCGTTTTGATCGTCAAGTCGTACGTTATGTTGATCAACTTTGACTTGGCACAACCAGCTGTCCTATAAGGTAAGGCGAGTAACGCCATAAATCCGAATTTGTGTTTCTAAATGTCGTTGATGTTGCGAGAAAGCCATTCCTGTCCATCAATGAAAGAGATATCCATGTAAGGAGTAGCTTCGTCTAAATTTAGTTGTTTCGCGTATGAAACCCTAAACGTGTTGTTTGCCCCCGGACCCGAGCATCCGTATTCTCCAAAGAAAACCGTCCTGAAATACATTTGACCGTTAGAGTACACGAAATGTTAATAATCCGTATTCCCCAAATGAATTTTAAATGAGTTTTCAGTCACAAGTATAAAATAATTTTTTATCTCCATCCACTACAACAAAATCGGTTTTACATGACATCTAGATTGTCTTAACGTCCTAATAGAATATTTTATAGAGCTTAGCTTTATAGGACCAAACTATAAAGCGTCATATCTAAAAGCGTTACAATAGGCTTATAGGACGTTTTTAGGCGTTTTAACAAGTTTTTAGAATAAAATGTCCTATTGGCTATTTTATAGAGCATTTTTGAAAAATGTTCTATAAACCCATCTTTTCATATGACGTTTTTCAAATAGTGTTGTATAAAATAGTTAATGTGACACCTTATTTTAAAAGCGTCTTATAAACCTATTGTAACACTTTTAGATAAGACCTTTTTTTAGTTTGGTCGTATAAACTTAAGTCCTATAAAGTATTTTTTTAGGACGCTTCTAAATTAGAAATACGTTAAATGGTCATTTTGCGGAACGAGCTTATGAAGAAGGTCATTGATGTAAATAGCTCGATTTGGGTAAGAGTGAAAAGACTAAAATGCCCATAACTGATCTCTAGAAGGGTCTCTCCAGTCATTCCAGCCATCAGCAGAAACAACTTCAGACATATAAGTTTTTATGAAGACCACAGTTGCATATGCACCCCAAGCCCTTCCAAGCCACACCCTACCACTTCCTCCAATACTACAATACAGAAACGAAAATCCCGATTTCTCGTTCACCGAGCTCCGTCCCTGTGCTGTTATTGCTCCACTGATCCCGCCACCAGTAGGGACATCACTCGCTATCGAGTTCAGCGTAGAATCCTGAAAGAAAATGGTGGTGGTTTAGACCGGATCCTTTGGTTGGATGACTTTAATTAAATGAGTTCTCAATTAGGAGCATAACGTTATGAATTCCTTCTTTTTAACTCAATAACCTTCATCTGTATACATACATACATACATACATACATACATACATATACATATATATATATATATGAGTGTGTGTGTGTGTGTGTTTGTATGCGTATGATTACCTGATAGAGTGATCTAGCGTTTCCAAATATGAAATCTATGGATCCTTGAATGAAACATTCCTTGAAAAAATGTCTTCCTCGATCATCATGAAGAGTATCTTGAGCTCCATAAAAACCACACCCATAAAAGGCTGCTTGATCACCTGCAATCCTCAGTGCCACTGCCTGTGCTCCAACTGCACCTTGGCTTGGAGGAGGAGCTGTGTTCTTTGCCAATATAAACCAACCATATCAATTTTTATAGCACGCATCATTTAAGTGTGTATATATATATATATATATATATATATATAAAGACTTTATTTAAAATTGTCCCTTGTTAGGACTTCCAAAAACATGCTATCAACTTATTGTAACACTTTTACATAGGATAAATAACTGATCTTAAAAACTTCTTTTTAACGAAGAACCCTAAAAATTGAAGTCCCTATAAAACAGTCTATTAGGACATTTTGACATGCTATAAATGAGTTATAGTGCTTATTTATGATTTACTTGAATTAATACCTTGAAGCTGATATTGTAAGCAATGAAATTTGGAGCAAAAATGGAGACTGTGGAGCTGTACACAGTGCCTCCAGTTGAATTTGCAGTGTCATTCCAAGTGATCTCTGTGTTGAGATAACCCTGACCTTGAATTATCAAATTCGTCTTTTCCTGGTTCACCGACACTTTCTCCCTGTAACAACCCGTTTTACATGGATAGAAAATTAGATTCCTAGTCTCGTTTAAGCTCAAAGTTATGGTCACCGGCCAGACTGCCACTTTGGGCGATGGCACATCACACTAACAGTTCACTTTCCTAGTTAACTTATCATGCGTCGAGTACACCTACTGCAACGAAATCGAGTTTATAGGACGCCAAAAATGTTTAAGGGGCTTAACATATATACTACTTTATAGGACTCAAGTTTATAGGTCGACCAAACATTTGTATGTCCTATCTAAAAGCGTTGTAATAAGTTTATATGAAGGTTTTGGCTTCTTAACAAACTTTTTAGGACACTTTTATGAAGTGTCTTGTACACAGTTTTTTACAGGACATTTGTTTTATAATACACCTTTTCTCAATAGTGTGCTATAAAAAAAAACTTTTTAAGACGTCTAAAAACGTCATATAAATTTATTTCAACATCTTTAGATATGACACATAAGTGTTCGGTCTTATAAAGTTAAGTCTTATAAATTAGTTTATTAGGACATTTAAACATTTTTGGTGTCCTATGAACACATCTTTTTATAGGATCCTTGTTTTATAAGACTTTTTTTTTCAAATAATATCGTATAAAAGGGCTAATAGGATACTTTGTTTCAAAAGTGTCCTGAAAAGCCTTTGAAGACACCTAAAAACGTCATTTAAACTTATTATAACACCGCAGAACACATCAAGTGTTTCGCCCTATAAACTTATGTCCTATAAAGTAATCTATTATGACACTCAGATATTTCATTGTTGGTGTCCTATAAACCCAATTTTGTTATATTGAACTAAAGAAGAAGAATTACCTATATGTGCCAGAATCAAGTATGATAAGAGTGGCCTTAAGGCTAGATTCAGGAACTGCATCAACTGCGCTCTGCAAACTGCTAAAGTTCCCGCAGCCCTTTTGATCAACAGTCAAAACAAGCAGAACTCCGTATTCTGATATGAGCCAAGAGTTCCACTTGGTGGAATCGCAACTGACCTTACGCCGCCTATGGTGGTGATGATGGTGGGGGTGGTGATGGTGGTGGTGGTGGCCATGCCTTGTTAGGCCAGAAATTTGGGCTGTGAAAGAGAAGAAGTCATAAATTCCAGTTTGGTCAACAACCCTTTTGAGGAAAGTGAGTTGAAAGGCAGGTATGGCTGAATTGGTGGTGTAGAAAGAGAGTATGATTGAAAGGAGAGCAATGGTAATAACAGATAGCCAAAAGCAGATGGTTTTGTTGGTGGTCATGCCTTTGGTTCTCAAAGGAACATTTAGAGGTATTTTGTGTTAAGAATTGTTGTGGAATGACTTGTTATTTATACACCCATGCTTAATGGGAATAATCATCTTTTCCAACACTCTAAGAACTTGTCTAAATACAGTAGAGGGTCTTTGACCTGGCAGTATCTGATCTTTTGATTTCCCGATTCCTACTGATTTAGAAAATATCGATTTTTAGGCACAACTTTTTGTATGAAATGTCTTTTTGTTTATGAGTCGTATATATTATACGGGTCGATTCAAGTAACAAGGCTAAATATCGTGAGAAAGGAAGGTAAGAGAAGGTTCATATGTGAATAATTAAAAAAAAGACGCGCATGTCAACCAACGTTATAGATACTTCATATGGATTTACATACGTATCTATAAATGAAAAAAAAATTCAATGACATTCACGTATGAATCTTTCGTTCTTATCTTTTATATTTATCCTTCTTATCTAAATCTTCCAATATAGACTTAGGATCATGTGAGACAAGACTGTTTTCCTAAGACGTGCGTGATCACGTAAGATGCACTAAACCTTTATAGTAAAACACTGTGAAGGTTACATTCACAGTATTTTTGATGTGAGGGTTCGTTGTTTTCATACCTTCACAATGGATCGATGTGAAGTTTCGATACTATTTTGTGGTCTCGTGAAAACAAGTTGGTTCCACGTGAATCCAACCCTTCGTAGATATATATATATATATATATATATATATAATTGATTTGTTAATTTGAAGGATGCAATCTTGGGAGTTAAGGGAAGTGAAAGGGGGGATGATTGCATAATGGCATGGAGGCGATTAATAAACGGAGGAAGATTGACCCACACGCCAAGTTCATGAAACCATGATGAAAGTTGAAAGGTGGGTGGAGTTTTAACACTAATTTTTTCCTAAATTTATTTATTTTTAGAATATTTTATTTAAAATAATTTCTTCTTTTTTGGAATTAGACATTCTTTTATCTTTTATCTACCTTATCTTTTATCGTTATCTGTCTTATCTTTTGTATCCAAGCTCTAAATACAAGAGGAAAGGCATTAGTCAAAAATCAAAAACCTTTATTAACTGGTTTAAATTTTTTATTTGTACCTTCATCTTGCATGGGTTTTTTCCAATCCCATATGGCTATATGCTTCTCTACCCCAAGTCACATCCAACGTGCCCCCACCCCATTAATTTTCTGAATCCGCCACTGCTTTTGTCTACCCGTATTCATATACTTCAATGTACCTCGTGCATATTTTATTACCTATAACTCCATGACTGAAACTTCAACAAATTCATGCATATATGAATGAATGTATGTATGCATGTGAAAGTAGACAGATGTGGTTGGAAATATGTAAAAGCAGAAGAATGTGACTGAAGGTCCACGTTTTGTGTGAACCGTCATATGAAGGTTGGTATTTTTTGTGAGCTATCGGATAAAAGAAAACAATTCCAAAACTCAAGATTTTCATCGTTCTCATTTCTCACTAGAACTCATTTGTTGTTACATGATCTCAACTTTCATTAGCAATTCATTAAACATGACATTAATTGAAAATCTTTCAAGAAGGTTTATACAACTTGAATTTTCCCAATAACCATTGGGTTAAGTTTAACAATAACTGCATGAAGGATCAATGGTTCAGATGGTTTTACATTTGGAAAAGCCAAAAAAGAAAAAAAAATGAAAAAAAGAACTAAGACATACAAAGGACGATCACTTGCTTACAATAAAGTGTTTGTTTGTTAAAGAGCTTAATGGGACTCGTAGCTTATGTGGTCAATTATGTGTAACTCTTTAGTAGTGATTTAATGATATAGAAATTGACTAATTCAGCAAGTCCTAGAGGGACCTTGATGCAAAAAGCCTAAAGAATTTCAAACTAGCCCCTCCAATTAAAAATTATATATACCCATTCCATCTATGAAAAAAAATCATCCCAAAACAAAAACTTCCCCAAATCCCAATCTATACAAACAGACTGATGTACACATACATCTTTTTCCATAAATGACTTAATGAAAAATCAACCAAACACCCCTAAGACTTGCTCATTGACCACATGAAAAAGCCATCCAGACCAGGCCAATAAACCCAATCAGGCCAAGTATTTTCTCAAAGACCCAAACAGGGTAAATTATAACACCCAAAACCTGACTCAGCCCCAAAAAAACCCAGATCGTGTGCATCCCTAGCATAAATTGACCCAGACGCCCAGAGAGTGGCGCTCACATCACCCGGTTAGAACGGGTAAGAACACAGGTCCTTTTCATTTCATTCTCTGGTGAAGTTTATACATAATGAGATGAGAACCAGAAAAGCAAATGAAAGAATAAACACATATGAAACCAGTCAGAACACCAGAAAGACATTGCTAAAACTAATCATTTCATCCATCATAACCGGTGGCCAATATTCATTGTTTAAAACAACTAAAAACATAAAAAGAAAACTTCCAAAGATTGCTCTCTCTATATATATAGTCTACCATCAACTATAATTACCTAAGCCCCATAAACAAGCTTAAGCTTCTCCGCCAAAAAAGCAAAAAAAAATGGGGATTCATTACCCAACTATTCCACAAAAAGGTTGAAAATGCCATCACCTGCATCTGTAACACCATTCTCAGCTTCAGGAACTTCTTTTTGTAGCATGGATGTTCCTTTAAATGTCATCATAGCCGAGCATGTTTGCCGCATGTCGCCAAGCTGAAACCCAAACAAATAACATACAAATGTGATTCAAGTTAGGGTTTTAATGAACCAAACAGAAGAAAGCAGCAAGCTCCAGGGGAAGACTGAAATGAGAACCATAAATACTTTGAGAAATGTGAGAACCAGAAATATGCATATACACTGTATGAATTTCAGTGAGTTAATGGGCCAATGCATATATAGTGCCTGTATAGTAAATATACATATTTGATGGTCTATATGCATCAATGCATATATATAGAGTCAAGTTCAGTGGAAACCGTAAAAAAAAGTTGAGGAACACCCTGATAATCGTTCATTTAGAAGATATGCACATGTGCATACAAGTAATTTGTTCATAACAACAAAGGAACAACTTCAATTACTTGTATGCACATGTGCATCCGTCCAAATGAAAACACACACACACACACATATATATACATGTGTGTATGTATATATGTATATATATATATATATCTATATATATGTGCATATACTGGTTTTCACAGTTCTCAAAACATTCGTGGTTCTCATTGAAACTTTTCCCTCAAGCTCCCCAATTTAACACGATCAGGGGAAAAGGCAAGAGTTTTGGACACTGAAATTTCCATGTTTCGCAATAATTAACTGTCATATAAACCAAACCAACCCAATATACACGGTCTTTCCTCTGCCCAAAGAGTGAGACTGTTTAAATGATAACTCACCCACAAAATTAACTTTCATATGTTAATATAATCTAAAGATAAATATATTTCTATATTTTAAAATAAACCTCTTAATCAGAGTTGCAAAGAATCAAACCCATGCTAGTTCACTCAAGCACCTATCTCTACTTAACGCTCATAGAGGACATTTACCTGTTCTGGTGCTATCGTTTGAAAACCAAATTTTTTGGTCCATATGGATTTAGCTTCCTCTGCAGCTGGAAGCACAATCTTCTTTATTTTCAAAGACGAAAGTAATCTCTCGATGCAAGTAAATAATAGTTGAAAGTAGCCCTGCCAATGTACAGTAAAGCCAATAAAATCACTAAAGATAGAGATCACCAAGATAAACTACTTGAAGCAAGTATTTAATGGAACAACATTCACATACAGATTGCTTCATGACTTTAGTAACTCAAAGGATAAAAAACCTACCCCCTCCCTCTCATGAAAAATTGCAAAACTGACCATTTTTGGAAGGCTTATAATTACATTTACATATTTGTCCAATGGCCTCATTACAATATGTTGATTTTGATCCACAAGATTTCTTTAGTTTGTCATCGTTGAAGCTACTTTTAGGTGTATGACAAATACCTAAACATGTTAAATTATGTGCTCGAGTCAAATGCTATAATTGTACATCTGGGCAAAATTTATTACTTATTCTTTCAGGATAAATGTCGAAGAAAATCTTTTATCTCCCATGGGGTTGCAGGATATTAGAAACAAATCAAATTAGGCAGAAGTTAACTCTAGCATTGGAGGAGAGAGTGGATTCAGAAGCTCTGAGAAGTAAGAGATGCTAAAAGCGCTCACATATATAGGGGCATGCAAAGTGCAACTACAATGGTCTGAGCTCGGAAAGTTTTTTCAAGGGAATATATTCCTCACCTTCCCCTGGTTACATTTACTTGTAGCAACAATTGGGAGCTCCGCTATGTCCTGTCCAAAAACTCGAAGGGTTCCAGCTGTTACTACATTTGAGCTGCACAATCAGAATAAGAAACCATTAACGTCATCACTCCTAAATACAACCACTTAAACAAACACCTAGGCATAACCATCTCCCTTATTCTAGCAACTAATTGTTGAATAAGCATTCCAAAAAAACTGGGTGGGGATCGTTGGATTTTTCTCAAATTGTGTTCATTAATTGACTTCTCCCAACTAGTAGGTAATCTTTCCAATCCTCTATTGTAAAATTAAATTAGTCACATAAGCAAATGTACCAAAATAATGTAGTATCAAACGTTATTCTCATATGTGTACATAATCCTATAATAACTATCTAAATAAACCGCTTATGCGTCCACTTAACAAGCTGCTTAATCCACCCCAAGGCGATGAGCGCTAGAAGGGCCAATACCGCTACTTGAAGGTCTTAAGTCTTCCCTTAGATTATTCTCTAGATTAGGAGGTGAGATAATCTAGAGCATAATCAAAAGGAAGATCAAGACTTCAAATCATTGAAGAGGAGCCCTGCCTGCTATAATGTGAAAGTCATATCATAATGCGTACCTATTGTGCATGTAATAAATTTAGAACTGCTATTTTGCCAGAAGAAAAAACTGTATATGCAAAACAAACACAAAACATATACAAAATAAAACAGAATGTCCTTACTCCATTATCAATATTGCACAAAGCATTCCTGCAAAATCTTGGCTCCAAATTTTCCTTCTGTTGAGAAGAATCATGGGGGAGATGTTTTAGGTAATAAATAACAAAGAGAAGTAACTATTTAATATACATTCTGTTTATGCTTACCCATACACCATTGACGGAATAAAGTCACGTCCAGTTGTTGCATCAATAATAGGGTCAAAGCATTCCTATTAGCATGAAAAAAGAGAGAAAAAATGGTTATCGGCAGCTCATTGTGCTAGTCCATGTATTCAAAGCGAGACAGACAATTCTTTCATGTGTCTGCCCCCATACATGTTCAATGTGGCTAGATTGAAAGACAAGAAAAATTAATTCGTTGAAGATGACCTAGGAGTCACTATGGCTTCACGAATGCATCCAACCAGACCCGATGGGGGCTTATTCTCTTTTAGAGAGTAATGTTTGTTAATGCTCCAGGTTTCAGGAAAATTATTACTTGATCATAATAATAGTGTTCTCACTAGCAAAGTAAAGAAGCTTAACGACCCTATTAGCCTCTGTAGTTATTCTTCTACAAGAATTACAAAAACCAGGGAAATCTGTTAGCAACTCACTACAACTGAAAATATGCTTTTTCTCTGCTTAATCTAGTAAGCTATCGAGAAGACAATAATTCACAGGAAGAAACCCCATATATTAATAACTCAAGATATCACCCCAACATGTTCCACTTAGAACCATCTTCTGACTTCAATATAAGGGGTCCCCTTAGTTTTCATCCTCCTTGATTTATCCAATTTTCATATGCTCCTATCTGTTACTCTCTTAATTTCTAAGGGTCACCATTCCAAAAATAAGTTGCTGCATACTACTTCCTCCTTCCCAAACTAAGTGTCCACCTTTCTATTTTAGTTTGTCCCAAAAATAACCACTTTCAAAAGTAAGTTTTCACTTTCCCATTTTACCCTTAATTATCATATCGAGAGTTTCTCTCTCTATTATTAAGGGTAAAAGTGTCATTTAGTTATTTAAAAAATGTAATAATCACATACTCTTAAAATTGTGTCATTTTCATTGTAGACATTTATTTTGGGACGGAGGGAGTACTACCCTACCACAATCATACATCGCTTAGAGGCAACAAAAGTGCATCAAAAATCAATAACAGTATTGTCTCTCTAGGTGAACACCATATTACTAAAAGAAATGCTATTCTTATTCTTGATATGTATTGTGTGAGAGCTCCCATTTATGCTCTAATACCATGGCGCGCAGTCTCTGATCTAGACAACACCCTGGATGAGAAATTGTAAGCACTAACATGCATAACACTCTAGAATCAAAGCAGTACTCACATGAAAGATATCGACAGTTTGTGCCAGCAACGATCTGGTCTCACGAGAAGCATTCTTGCCACTGAGAAGCATAAACCTCATTTCAGATTTAGCAATGCCGTCTATCCCGTTATCCTTTTGCTTCTCCCTTGCTAAAGCCAATAGAGCATCAGGGAGCATCTCTGGTTCACGAGTTAGCAAATTCTTCAAAATGGAATGAATTCTCTCACAACCCATGCAGCAGAACCACTTCCCCTTTGGCAATGCCTATAAGATGTGAATAATAATACTATGTCACATGACAAAGTCCGATCTATGCAGAACTGATCGTTTCCACTGGTAAGAAGAAAACACTAGGAAAAGTAGATGAAGAAAAGTAGTTGCATATATACACCTTCAAATCAGCCATATTATGTTCCTTCAGACAGCCAATATGATATTCCTTTTCACACTGAGAAGGTCATGAACAATGCATAATGATTAGGTTAACTGAAAGTGATGGATACAGAGTCCAGAAGCCAATTTCTATTTAGCAACTCCATTAGAGAAGTGACTGCAGAAAAAGTTCAGTTACCTGATCACAAACTATAACTGTTCGATCATTAAAGACATGTTTGCTGAAATCATGGCATCTGCACACAACAAAGTTTCTCAGACAGGATTGTATCAGTTGAAGATATGTCATAATATTCTGCAAACAGCATTACCTGCACAAAACACATGCAACAAGATCATTGTTTTCTGGGTTCTTCACTATACGAATGCAACGCTTTGTTATCTGCTCTATAGGATCAATCCCTGTAACCCTTCCAGCTGCTACAGCGTTGACACTTTCTCCCACAAACTTCAGTGAGTGTTGGCAATATTTGCAATACCATTTTCCACGAGGGATGCTCAGTTCAGATGCACATTCTGTGTGCACCAACAGAAAGCATATTAGACCATTACCATTGCATTCAGCAGCCAATTTGTGGACATTTCATCACCAATGCAGGACATTCTTTGGTAAATATTAACCTGGCTTCTCAGATATCTCTTACGAACATGTTACTATACAAATGTACAATCTCTACTCGATAGAAAGTTATACCCTCCATCCACATCTACCGTGAACACTCTTTCCTTCCATCTCCTTCCTATCTCTTTTATATTTTCTGGTTTCTCACAAGTACCTTTTCAGGATATCGTATTTTGATTGGGGCATTCCCTTAGTTCTATACTTCTCTAAAGCGTGTAAAAAATGAATATGCATTGCCTATGGAAACCTCATGAAGAGAAGATACATGTGTCAACTGAGCAGAAGATGATTTGTAAGAAAGTACACAGCACGAACAGAATCAAGACTCTTAGCAAGTTCACACGAGTCAGTTGGACAACCAGGCAAAATGGAGGTAAGCAAGTGGAAAGTTTTAATGGCAGGGTCATTTGTTTCTTAACTAAGTTCCAGCCTCCAATTGAATGACAAGCTGGGAGTTCACAGGTAACAGGTGAACTTCTAAAAACATCCATTTAGAATCGCTAACAGGATGTCAATCAGATCCAGTATAAAGATATGGTCGGTATTTATTGTCCAGAACTCATGTATAATTAATACCTTCCTGATCACATTTTTTAAGTCTATTGCAATTACTAACATAAATAAATGAAATAAACATGTTAACAATGGCAATACCTATTGATTTATGCTACTTCGACCCTAATTACCAAAATGCCCAGAACTCAAAGACTACAGAATGATATTCAATTCACTCTGAACAATATTATGATGAGAAAAAGACACACCAATCATATATTGGCATTGTCTCTTGATAGGGAATATGAATCAAACAATCAAATATAGCCATATCTCTGTTGCAGAGTGAATTACATGAGTGGAGAGGATTGCAGAAAGCAATTAAGGAGAAATTGGACAAGAGACAGATAGCGAGAAGATGGAGGAACAGTGTTTCTGATTGTAAATATTCGATGGTGGCTTCATCAACGAAGAACTATTTAAAGCACTCAAACCAAATGACTAGCACATTAAAAATATTAACACTCAGTTTTAAATTTGACCTTGATGAAACGACCTAGGGCATCCATCACAAAGCAAGAGATTTCCACCATCCCCACAAATTCTACACAGATCATCATTAAACTTCACAGGACATCTGCGGTTTTTCTTTAAGGAGACTGCATATTCATGGAGAGACACTCCGTTTGAGATGTAAATGTTTTCATAGCTGCCAAGATTTGGAACATGAAAGTCAGTAAAAGCAACACTTGTACAGAGAAACTAGAAGAAAACATCTGCATGCATTTTAGAGACAACTCACGGTTTTTTGCGTGAGGCCCAACCAGCATGAGCTTCAAACTGCGAGGCACTGACCTAGCATGGATGTATAAAATTATTGCACCCTCTATATTCAAACAGTCTTAGGCTCAGAATGGGAATTACCTCAGTGTTGCAGCAGAAACAATATATTCCACGGCCCAACTTATAACCATCTAGAAGTTTCTGTCAATAAGAGAATGTTAGATTCCTTTCAAGAGAATTATATGACGGTATATATGTTATAAATCCTTTCAAGAGAATTATATGACGGTATATATGTTATAAACGCGCCACCTTTCCATGACTAACATAAGTTAGTTCAGTTCCATCAGGTAATCCTCCATCCTCAAAAACTGACCAATGCATCCCCTGATTCCTGGATAACATCAGAAGACCCAAAAAAAGGTTATTTTCATGCAAGCTATGGGAAGGAATTCCATTACAGTTAGAGACCAACTTCATTGTTAGCTTTGTTCGATTCTTCTGTTGAGAGGAGGTACATTTAGTAGCACTTTCAATGGACCTTGGTAGAGAAGCGGACCTTGATGACCTGAATCACCCAAATTATATTAGTACTTCTAAAGCAAGAACTAAGTTTGCCAGATCTTTACTATTGGAGAGTTGAGACCAAAGAAAAAAAGAATTTGGATTAAGTGCCAAAACCAAGGACGTTGTACACTTGTACCAACCTTTTTAATATCTTCACTTTTATCTTATTACGTAACAATTTACAACTTGCAGCACTTTTCGATGACTTCAGATCTGCCTTTGATGACCTGCAACGTCATGTGATAAATCTGTCATATACGGGAGGGACATTACCTACCTCAAGCTCAAAACTCGAAAAAGAATATCATTCAACATTATATGAATCGACAGGATAACCCACTTCATTGCCATCTTCCGTTCACTCTTCTCATGCAACAGATCAGACTTGGTATGACTTCTAGGAGATGTCAATCCCCCAATGTAAAATAAAGTGAATTAGTCTTCTAACCATCGTAAGTGTAGTTTTGTGGCAAAACAAACACCAGTATACTTGCTAAAATGCAGAACCAGATTAAAGATACAAGATAAACAATAAACTAAATCGAATTGAAGTATGTTGGAACGATTGCTATCAGCATTTTCCTATGGTTATTTTGCATTGAAATGAGAAGTAAACGGGTTAGAATCGTTCACCCTGACATGCATTTAGCAAATATAATGGTTAGTTGAAAATAAAAGTACAAGTAAGATGAGTATCACTATTTACTTGTAATATACAAACAAGAAGAATAATATAAGAGAGATATCCAAACAGCTGAGCAGAGTTAAAAATGTTATCTTCAGCAAAACGAAAAAAGGGATGGAAAAGTATTAGCCAAAATAGATACTCACTTTCTTTTTCTCCCTCGTCGACTCTTCTTATTTGACGAAATTGGAATAAGGGTACTTGCAAAGGCCTTCCGAACTGGACTTGATGTCCTAAGAGTAAAGGAGTTGGACAATAAATTTCCCGTTAGAACTAAAAAGCAAGTAAAATTAATTACACTCGTCCAAATACATTAATGATAAAAATCCTAGATCTCATGATCAATGACAAAGACATAATCTTTTCCTGATTGGCCTAGAGCTACAATATAAATGAAGATATAGCTGCTGAGGCTACATGTAGAGTTGATCCTCCCTCAAAGATGAGCATTAATTTAAACTCCATGTTGTAGAAGTGACTTACATTACTTTATGAGGGCAATCTACCAACCCTCTTAACATTCACAAAGTATACAAAATAAGTATTTGGAAGAAGATCGATCTTACCATTTATTATTTCAGTTCATACAGACACCCAGTAATTTGGGTACCTCCTTGATACAGTCTTTATTCTATGGGCATGGACAGAAGAGGAGCGTTGTTTCAATTGTGTAAATGGATAAGATAGGGGTTTCCAATTTTTATTTACAATGAAAGTGAAAAATAGTAATAATAAAGAGAGCACAAAAGATAATAGTAACAATAGAAAGAGCAAGTAGCCTTGGGAGTGCATGAGAGATGCAACCATTAAGATGATAGGATCTTTTAAGCAGTATCTGGCCAATATGGAAAAAAAATAAGTTCAACTATTAATTCAATCACAATTTCTAAATCATACAACTTTGTTAAGAACATGAAGCAAACGAAAAAATAACAAGAACAAACAAAATCATGATGTACCATATTAGACAAAACTTTTAAGGTGATTTACCCTAAATCTCTTACTAAATTGGTTTCCACTGGTGGTTCTGGTGCAACTTCTCATGGCAGCAGCTCAGATGAGGTTGCCATAATCTTTTCTTACCATGTTAGTTCTTTTGTTTTAGGATTGCAATACAACATACAATACTGATATTCTCTAATACGCTGTAGAACATTTGAAGATTGCAACTAGGGTAAACTCAGCTAATATCCCCACCCAAATGTTTTCTTGAATATCTCAAGATGCATCGATACCAACAATATTAGAATGTTGACATGGAAGATTGAGCATTACAGTTATTGAGATAGATCAATGAATACTAGAAGTACACATATGTATAAGCAACATGTTCGATAGATACACATGTCAAATAATACGCACCTTACTTCCCCACAAATTGCAATCTTTTCTCCAGCTTGCACCACGCAAGAATCACAAATTAACAAATTCCCAGTAGAGGATGGTTCAATGGAGCCTAAAAAAGAATGCCATGGTTCAGAAAAGATAATAGCCAAAGTTGTATAACAAGCTATATCTGTTAGATCATTGCTCACCTTTGCATCTTGTACACATGGAAGGTCCCTTCTCAGGAAATGAACTAATTACAGCCTGAAATGCTACTTCTAGTGTTTCCAACGCCGATGCTTTACATACTTCGATCACCTCAAGGAGGCTTTTCCCATTTTCAAGGCAGATATGCTTTATCGCATGTCTGTAAGATTTGCGTGCATGCATTTCAAATTGAGAGGGTGAAATAACCTGCCATTAGACAAGCAAATAAAACTCAAATGTGTGCTTAAAGACGTTAAAGAGAATACATGTCATATGAGATCACGTCATGTTAGGATTATCATAACTCACTTTGGTACCCTCACACAAATTGCAAGAACACAGTATGCCAGCACCTCTGATTAGCCCTTGTAGATTTCTTCCCTGTAATGAAGACAATGAAAACCACATTTATTTATGCATGGTTCAACAGAATAGAAAAGATTGGGATTCATTGCCACAAAAGTACCACCAACCAAATCTGGTAACTCATTTTAATATATATGGATTGCTTGAGTTAATGGGGACTAAATTGACAAAATAAAATCTGAACAAGGTCTGGGATGCCATTCTAAATTGCTTAAACAAACGCTCAACTAATATAGAGACAAGTTGTCTAGAATTAGAATCTGGGTTGCCATGAGATTTATGACCTACTCGTTGATAGTTTGTTCTGAAACGATGTTTCAACTTAAACATGGATTCCGTTCCCTTGCATAATTTAATAACTATTACGTTAATGAAAAACAACACTAACATAGCACATGCATGAAATAATTTCCATAAAAACTCATGAAGATGCCAAAAAGTTGCTCTATAGTCTATGTACATTGAGAACCAGCATCTGAATCTATTATACCAATCATCTTGGTCACAAAGAATCAATAGAAACCTTAAATTCACTCAATTATCAGCTTTTTTATATTTGTCTTAGACTCTTGGTACCAATAGCCTACACACACCATTGCCATTCCATGATGAAACTCAGGCTGCATGCTAGTAATGATAATGAAAAGAAAGCCCTAAGGACACTTACACAAGAGGGATGGCACCTTTAATGATCAGTCCGTGCTAATATGAATTCCTTCCCTAAGCAAATAATTGTCAAATCTCATCGAATATTCTTTCCTTTGTACCTTATTTGGCTCAAATCAGATTCAAAACACAAACGGTCTTCCTAATTACCAAATGCTAAACATAACATCCAAAAGAAATAAATGAAACAACTTGAAACAAATTATGATCTATTATTAAGCAGCCTACCTCGTTATCGAAATCGTAGAAAACACGGAAACCCTCTAGCATACCAGTCTCAAGAAGCTCCCTCATATTAGTCGGCATTCTACCCAACCCAATCTTCTTAGACATTTTCAATTCCATCTTCTTCCTGGTTGGAGTCCCCAATTCTTCCACATTCTCCTCCTTCTCCTTCACTGCTGATCGCGTAAATCTCTTAAGAGTACTGTCATTCACTTGTTTTTTTCTGTTTTTACGCTTCACGTACACCTGCGCCAATTTTGTATCCTTTTCTACGCCCTTGGCTACTTCCGCGGTGGGCGATTCTTCTTCACCCTTGGCTACTTCCACGGTGGCCAATTCTTCTTCGCCCTTGGCTACTTCCACGGTGGCCGATTCTTCTTCGCCCTTGGCTACTTTAACCGTGGCTGATTGATCGTCCCCCTTTGATTTATCAACATTTATCGAATCGCCATCCGGAATCCCAGTTTTAGCCCTTTTCCTCCGTCTACTCACATGAACTTCATCAATCAAATTCTCAGAAAGATCAATGGATGATCGCACTTTATTCTTCCTTCTAGTATTACTGAACTGAAGTGATGGACTTTTCGAAGATCGTGTCCGACCATAGAAGCAAGCGAACTGAGATCGAGCCTCCAATGCGAAAGCTAGCTCTCTCTTCATTCTTGATTTCAATGGCGATTGATTGTCAAGTTTAGGTTTCAAAAAAAAAACAAAATTCAACTATATTATCTGTGAGAATGTGCGATATGAAGGAACCCAATTGAAAACCCAAGATTCTTTTCAACAACGAAATCCTCGCTAGGTTTGAGGTTTCAGAGTTTACCTGATCTGGTGCTCTCTCAAAAAATAACCCTAGATTTCCTGCAGGTACAGAAACAGGGGCCCTGTATTTGTGTGAACTGAATCACAAAAAAAATTAAAAATTAAAAATTAAAAAATTAAAAATTACAACCATTTTTCTTACTTTTTTCTAACCAGTCAACCACCCAACGGAAGGGGTATTGACTTCTTTTAAAATGTGTTTTTATTTTTATTTTTATTTTTATTTTTATTTTTATTTTTATTTTGTCAAACAAAGTTTAAAACCGAAAGGAGCTGGTCTTCTCTGTTAGCAATCAACGTTGTAATTATCACTACATAATTTTTAACATCCAACTGATGTCGGGTTTTTGGGTTCCGTCACGGTCAAAATGTCTTAGACTTCATGGCTTTTAGGGAACTTCGGTTATGATGGTTATGTATAGGTCGTCACCGAGGTCACGAGTTGCTTGACCACTCGGTTTATATCTCTTTGGTGGCTAGGATCGGTTGTAAAAGAACATAGTTCAATTAGAACCGGTCAAAGGCCGGTTCAGTTAACCAATTTGCTCATATTTATCGTCCCTACCTATGAATTCCGTTCTTAACTAACGTTTTACATTTTCAATGTCTGATTTGACTTAATTCTGACTTAAACAGAGTGTATATAGCAATCCCCTTATCGAAGACCTTCCACCCTTCATTATCAATACAAATCTTAACTTCCGTCGAAACAAGAAAGACCAACATGTGCTCTCCGATCTACTGTCGCATCAATCGTATTCGATATTAACTCATTTGGTTAACATGCTTCTCGATTCAAATTAACCAACTCGTTAAAATACAACGATACCTTACCTCGCGCTCTACAAGTTCAATTACGAAAAATACAAAAAAAATGGATATACGTATAGATTTACGATGAATCCCTGTGCGTACACGAACTACATTGAAGACATCGTTGTGGAATTTATTTGACGCTCTCTGATTTTCATGTACAAACCCTGCAAAAACCCAGAAACGTTTAGTTTCATGTCTCGAAAAAGAGATTGAGCTAAAATATACATTTTTGGCCGGAAAATGGAAGCAATGGCAAATACGATAGGAACAAGAGGTATAGCGGGCGAATAATTTTCTGGCCAAATATACGATAAAAAGATTGGCGTGAGAAAATTACGTTTGTTGTGTGAATCGTGGCGCCCGTTGTCATGTTAATCTTTTGATTCGGAACCAACTCGAAGTCCATGTTCTGCAAAAAGATTGCAAGAGCAACAATCGCTTCCAGCATGGCGAACTGATCACCTACGCATTTACGTGGGCCGCCGCTGAACGGGATGAACCTACAACGAAATAGGACATGATCTAACCGAAGGAAGAGATGGAATTGGATTTTTAAGGTCAAACACCTCGTTTTCAAACTTCAGAATAGATACAAGAGGGGAAAGTTCATTCAGAAATTGTAAATAATTTGAGAACCGTGAGAACTAACTATTCATGAATTATTCATAATAAATGTATCCAAATATTCATGAATATTATGCATTTTCAATTTTTCATCACCATATTCATTATGAATAGTTGGTTCTCAAATGAACTTTCCCCTACCAGATAATGCGATATACAAAAAGTTGACCCGAAACCTGTAAAAAATAAGCACGTTACGAAAAAGACACAAAATTACTTGTAATCGGTGTTCGTTTCATTTGGCACGGGCCCATCCAAGCCAAATCTTTCGGGTATGAATTCTTCAGCCCTTTCCCAGACCTTTAAAATTTTCAATGGGAAAAGTAGAATTCAGAATCACATCCATGTCTGAAATCAGAATAACAAAACAAAAAGCAGAAACCTTTATTTGTAACGTATCGTATAATCACACCTCGGATGAATGATGGATGTTATACACCGATATCATAATATCTTGACCAGGATTGACTTTGTAATTTCCAGGAAGCTCGTCTGCAACTTGAGCTCTTCTTATCAACACCTAACGAAGATGGTCTCAGAGAATTGTGGAATAATTTGGTAAACCTTAATTAAAAAGTGATTCTAGCCGAGGTGGGACTCTAACACGAGACAAAGATGTATGAGAGTGTCGTGTCCCAGGCAAAGATGCCCCGGATGATAGGCATTGGCTCAGATACCATGTTAGAATATGTGGAACCCCAATAGATTACTCTTCAAAAGAGCCCCTTAAGGAGTAACGGTGTAATCTCAGGCCAACCGTATCAGATATTGTCTGCTTTATCCACAGACTCACGGTTAAAAACGAGTCTGATAGAGGAGGTATCAAAACCCCTTGTAAAGGCTTTGTTCCCCTCCCCAACCAGTGAGGGATCTTACAATTTACCCCCTTGGGAGACCCGAACACCGGTTTGGTTCCTGACTCTAATACCATTTCTAACATCCCTAGTCAACCGTACCGGATAGTGTCCACTTTGTCCACACACCTGGACTCACGGCTTTTAAAACGCGTTTGATAGAGGAGGTATCAAGTTCCTTATAAAGGCAACCTTTGTTCCTTCCCCAACCAATGTGGGATCTAATAGTAATGGAGGTTCCAACATATATTGAAGAGAAAGTGTCCAAGTTAAGCCGATGTGGGACTCTAACACGCCCCTTCCATCGGAGGCTAGACTGACAAAGATGTCCAAGAGTGTCAAGTCCCAAGCAAAAAATTTCCCAGATGATAGATATTGGCTATGATACTATGTTAAAATATGTGGAACCCATTAGACTACTCTTCAAAAGAGCCCCTTAAGGAGTAACAGAGGTTCCAACATATATTGAAGAGTAAGTGTCCAAGTTTTGCCAAGGTGGGACTCTAGCACGCCCCCTCCAACTGAGGCTAAACAGACAAAGATGTTTGAGAGTGTCGAGTCCCGGGCAAAGATGTCCCAAATGGTAGACATTGGCTCTGATACCATGTTAAAATATGTGGAACCCATTAGATTACTCATCAAAAGAGCCCCTTATGAAGTGAAGGAGGTTCCAATCAATGTGGACAAATGTGAACTAAGGAGCTTTGAGTTATCGTTAGCAAGTCATCACTCGTGTGAGCCTAGTTTAGCATGGAAATAATGGTGTTTTACCAACCGGAGGATGCGGGTAGAGACGCATTGACTCATTTATGCATCGTGTCAGGAACTTGAGGTTCTTTATGTCTTCATAAGTCGGTCGGCGGCCTTGTAACACTCTGTCAACTTCTTCTTGCGCCTTCATTAAAGAAGATGGATCCTGCATAATCGAACATAACGATCCAAATTAAATGTATCAAAATCTTAAAGGTCAATAATGCACTCGTATAAAAGAGCATAGCTGTCCAAATATCCGAAAGTAAGATCTCGGAGGGGTAGCATGTACTCATCCCCTACCTCCCCAGGATGGAGAGGTTGTTTTTGTGAAGACCCCCGGTTTGGGCACGACGCAAAGTGTTATATATTTATATTTATAGGGTTGGGTTCAGGGGAAAACCACAAAAAAAATGGAAAACCGAGAAACACCCTAATAACCATTCATTTGTCCGTTATGCACGTGTGCATAAAAGTAATTGAAAATGTTTCCTGGTTTCTATGCTCAAATCACAAGTTTGCCGAATTGGTGAGGGGATACCTTACTTAAAAGATATGTAGTCCACGTTAACACTGAACCAGTGGTCTCGTGTCCAGCAACCAACATCGACAAAAGGTCATCACGTAGTTGTTCACTCGAAACCTAAGTGTAAAACAGAGAAAGAAGATTAACCATTAACAGAGACCAATATATATATACACACACATATGGTCAGGTTCAGGGAAAAACCACAAAAAAAATGAAAAAATGGAGGAACACCCTAGTAACCGTTCATCTAGACAATATGCACATGTGCATACAAAATAATTTGTAAGCAATTTGTCCGGTATGCACATGTATATAACATGCACAAGTGCATAGAAACCAAGAAATAGCTTCAATTACTTGTATGCACATGCGAATATTGTATAGATCGATTTAGATCACTGCTTTGACTAGAAAATCAAATAACAGACACGAAAACAATCAAGGTGCACCATGGTCCCTCAGTTTTTTTAGGATTAGGAAGTCTTTGTATGCAATTTTTCCGTTAAATGTACAAGGGACAATAAATTAGTTTGCAGACCTCCTCCCTGCTAGCAAGCAAGAATCGGAGGATGCTTGGATCTGCGTCGTTCACATAATCTTCCTCATTGATTCTTTCCCCTTCTTTTTCAACAATCTCCTTGCATTTCAAAATAAGCTCTTCCACAGTTTCTCTAATCACAGTAACTGCTTGTTCGGCTTTTATTTGTCTTGGAATGATCTTACATAATGCTTTAATCTGCATCAAAACCAAGCAGTCAAAATCGGCAACGAAACTAAAGCAAAAGAAGATGACAACCAAAGAGGTGTAAAATATTCGACTATTTGCTAAATATTTAAAATAACATTTAATCAACCAAATAAACCCCAATATATCCCACTTGGAGGTGGGACGGGACGTAAGCAGACCTGTCCTCTACCTCATATAGTAGAGCGGCTGTTTCTGTGAAGCCCTTCGTGGATAAAACTTGCTTAAAATTTTGTTGAGAAAGAAATAAGAAGAACATGAAAATAAGAAAAGGCAACGCTTAAAATAGCCTTTAATATAAACCAAATAGTAGAATTTTATGCCCCCAAATCAGAACTGCAAATTATGAATAGTGATCATGGTGTTAAACTAGGTCATTTTAACATCAAATTTCCCCCAAAAGGAGATGTTGCAATTAGTATGAGACATCCCGAAAAGAAAATGCGAGCAATTTGAGTGAGACGGAGGAAGTATTAGTTATCTTGTTGCATTCCCAAAAGTTTAAAGATCCACAAAACATTGTAGTTAAATAGTATTCCCTTCATCCCCAAATAAATACAGTGTTCTAACTAGATTCCATATCTGTAAGAGTCCATCTGTGTGGAGAAAACGGACAATATCTGATAAAGTCTATGCTTTTCATTGCGGTTCAATAGCAGTTATCGGTCATAAGCAAAATAACGGTGGTAGAATTGCAGTGGAAATTGCGGTTTTGATAATAGCACCGTAATTTACCACTATTGCACCGATATATGAGGTAAATAGCGGTTTGCTATACCCATATTTTCAGACTTTTGAATCTAATGCATACATTTTTGTCTTTTTTTTGCTTTTATTTTGATTTGGGCCCTTATTTTATTTTAATCCATTAATAGTCAACGAATATCATCCAACATCCAGTTTAGAAATTCTTAGAATCTTAGGTTTTCAATTTCTTCTATCATCGTCGATAGTCAACCTTCTTCGACATTTTTCGAGTTTTCTATCATTGTTTATGAACACTTTTCCTATTTTGTTTTGTGAAACTTGTTTAAGTTGATGTTTTGATGTTGAAACTATATTTTTAATTAATGCACATAATATGTTTATGTATGCATACATATATATTATATATATATATAATTCTAAGAAATATTATATGAACCATTATTTTTGGACCGCGATAACCGCTATTTCAAATATCAGTCTTGACTGCTATTTTATATTTTGACTGTTGTAACAACATAAGGTACAGTTGACCTGTGATGTTACAGATGGTCTCAGAGCCGGGAACCGGACTAGTGTGGGATCCCAAGGGGGGTGGATTGTAAAATTCCACATTGGTTGGGGACGGAAACGAAAGTTCCCTTATAAGGGACTGGATCAGACGTGTTTTAAAACCATGAGTCCAGGTGTGTGGACAAAGCGGATAATTTCCGGTATGGCTGACATGAGATGTTACAATATCAAACCAAAGGAAATGTTGCATTTATTTGGGAAGGCGAGAATAAATGCTAACTGGTTTGACCTCAAAAGTCAAAACAATGGCAACCATTTTTCGAAGTACATAAAACATGGTAGCTATAAGAACTTGCCTTCCAATATGGTAAGAGGTCGGTTGAACGGGCTTCGGCTTCTTTCAGTGCGGTGTAAACAGATTCAATCACAGGACTATCAGTAGTGAGGGAATCAAAATTGTAGTTAAATACTGCCAGACCAATAACATCAAGGGTTAATTGAGAAAACTGCTCCTCCATGTTAACAGAAGTGCCATTGAGTGCTAACGATTTGAGCTTGTCCACAAACCTCTGGGAACATTTGCAAAATACTCGATCAACTATTACTGATAAGTACTTCTTGTGAAGTGATGGAACTACAGCCCTCCGCCTTGCCTGTAAAGAATTAGAGTTTGCACTTTAAACTGAGATAGTAAAGTTCAAGTCTTTTTTTGGTTCTGATTTGAAAGAATCAAATAGGTTCACTAAAACTCCTTCGTATATATGACCAATATGCCTGAAAAACAATTGAATTCAACAAATAGTAACCGTTTCAAGGGGACAATCTATCAAAAACTAAAAATTATGTACAACCCATAAAAGCTTTTTCGCATTAAAATTAAGTTATGACAATTGTCCAGAGGAAAACCCAGAAAAATGAAAAACTGAGGAACACATTGGTAATTTTTCATCTGGACCTTATGCACATGTGAATACAAATAATTGAAGTTGTTTCTTGGTTTTTATACACATGTACATACCGGAAAAATTGCTTGCAAATTACTTATATGCATATGTGAATACCGACCGAATGGGTTACCAGGGTGTTTCCTAGTTTTTTATTTTTAGATGAACTATTACCATTTTTGGTTAGTGGGTGTTCCTTAGTTTTTCATTTTTTAGCGGTTTTCTGCTGAATATGACCCTAGTGTTTGTTTCCTACAGGCTACAGGTGTCTTCTTACAACAATTAACTTTCTAAGATCAAAAAGCATTAGCCTATGAAACATATGATTGTAAAGCAAAATATGTTCAACTGAAATTATCATCACAAGAACAACAACCAACCAAGAAAACCTACAACTACCACACAAACCAACACCAATTTCTGGTATAAATATCATATGCACCGATTATACGAACAAAACAGAAAGCAAAATTTACCGTCCAAAGTGAACCTTCAGCAATGGCGAAACCAGAACCAAACAAGAACTCAGACACCTCAGCAACAAGACCTTTAGCATACTTAGTTCCATAATTCCTCAAAACATGCTTGGCAATTAATGGATCACTAACAATCACGAAATTCCTTGGCCCAGCTGCTAATCTATAAATAGGTCCGTACTCATTCATCCATTTGAACAACGGAAGAAAAAGGGCTCCACCCAGAAGGTCCGATACATCTTCCAGCTTAGCATTTGCAATGGGTATGTTTGAATCGTCGGATTGGGTGGTGGAAAGGGAGCGAGTCAAGGCGGTGAGCCAATCTGGGCTGACCCATGACCCGTTTTTCGCGATGGAGCCGGGTTTGGATTTGGGTTTGTTCTCAATTGAAGATTTGATTGTTAGAGATCGATGGTTTGTAAATTGAATTGGAGAGTTCGATGGTACGGAGGAGAAACGGTGGCGGTTGTGGTGGAGAGTGGTGGTTGATAAAGAAGATAGTACGGAAGGCATGGTGTGAGGATGAAATCGTCCGTCTGCTCCCCACAAAAACAATATTTTCCACTTTTCGTTATTTACCGTTTTTGTTAATTTCCAGTAAATTACAAATCAGTCCTTCAACTATTTCTCACCGTCATAATTGATCCTTTAACTTTTACAATGCTCACAATTTCTACAAATTTTCCCTAGTTTAATCTCTGTGTCGATTCTCCTGAGTCCGATAACTTTAATCAAAAAGTAAAACTCGAAAACATAGACAACCTTTCATTGTTGGGATTTACAGTTGAATATTAAAGAGTCCATCCTCTCGGACTACTGAGTGGACATCTCAACCTGGGAGGGTGTGAGATCACGGCTAAGGAATCGGACGGTGTCACCATCATCCGACTCTACCTCAATCATATCTTCCTCAATATCCTTCGAAGTCCGCAGGGTAGATGGTTGTTTTTTTAATTTTCAATACTAAACCATTTGTTATGTTAATACGAGTCATGCCCTCGCATTTCTTTGATAACAACTAAATAGAAAATGTTTGTTATCTGGACCTAACATCAACACATGTGATGATCAACAGGTTTTACTTATGACATAGGAATTAAATATTGTTTTTTTGGATCAAATATCACTTTTGCATTTGATTTTGAATGTGAATATAAATTCAAGTGAAAGTTTCGGATATAATTAATATTTAGGTCATGTTTGATAATCATAAGTTATCTTATGAGCTAATTCATTTTCTTACTTTTTTAAAAAGAATCTGTTTAGATGATTATAAGCTAGTTTATTAAAACATTGGTTAGAATTACGTTTTAATAAGCTCCAAAGGTCAAAAGTGCCTGGAGACCCAGATTCGAATCCAAAGAGGAATAAAAATCTTCTTATGGTTACGGAGGTTCAAATGTAGTGACTTCGGGCTATCCGTGAAAGAGGTGGTCATTCTGGGATTAATCAGCTCAAATAACGGGTTGGATATCCAGATGAATAAAAAAAGATCATAAGCTTTATCATTATTATTTGTTATTAATTATTATAATACAAAGAATTTGGTTGGGTTTTTGGAACAATTAGAAAGTATGTGGTGGCCCATGTGGATAAACTTTCCATCTAGACATGGGCCTCCTTAAGCCCTATTATCAAGCCCATTAATTCAAGCAGGAAGTCCAGTCCAGGAGCAATAGACTTTGGCGCTTTTTTTATATTTAAAAGGATTATATTTAATTCCAACTGTTTATAATTTAAAAATTATATTTAATTCCAATGGTTTTATATTTTAAAATTTTTAATATAAATTATATTATTAAAATATTTAATACATATAATATCTTATAAAACTTTTAAATAAATTTCATATAAAATGATAATGTAATTTAACTTTATTGATTAAAATAAATGTTGAAAGCGAGTTTGATAAAGTCACGACAAGTTTGACTTTGACTTTGATGAACTTGTACACGATGTTGCAAGTGTACAGTTTTGACAGATCGAGAGTTTATGTATGTGGTTTATAAAAGGGCGTGACAACTGAGGCATTTCTCAAACAATCGAAGAGCATACATGATTAAAAAAGGGTTTTATATACCGTTGTGACATCATTTCCAGAACGGAGATATATGAAAAAAAGAGGTGCCTTCGGGAATGCGGACACAAGTGATGCATGACTGTCGTCAGCTCGTGCCGTAAGATAATGAGTTAAGTCCCACAACAAACGTAACCCTCGTGTTTAGTTTTCATCATTGAGTTTGGAATTGAACCATGTAGTATTGATGAATGATGAATGATGAATGATGAAACTTGGGAGCCGTTTACTAAGGTTTATTCGGTAAGTGCTTACCGGACAATTTTTTTCACCGGATGAATATAGCAAGGGCCAAGAATCTTATCTGGTAAGAACGATGATTATGATAGAGAGTCTTACCCGGTAAGTGAAGATGACGACTCTTACCCGGAGAAACGCTTATCGGATAAATTGTTGCATAGGATATTGTTTTGATTTACTACAGCCTTATCCGATAAAAATAAATTATAATATTGATTCTTACTGGTAATAACTTACCAAGTAAGCATTTAGGTAAACGATACTTTTGGTTGTCAAAAATTGATCAGATAAAGAACAAGTATAGAAAGTTATCAATACTTAACACTAAAATACTTGAATGGCAAAACAAGCCCCTAAACTATACATAATTTACAAGAACCACAAAAGGGAAATCTTGTAGCTTCAGAAATGATCCATACGGTGATCGATGTGATGCTAAGATGGGTACTGCTTCTCACATTGATTGAAGAAGGATATCAATGCATGTCGTGACGATGATTGCCCAAACTCGATCAATAGT
This sequence comes from Cynara cardunculus var. scolymus, assembly GCF_001531365.2. Classification (NCBI taxonomy): domain Eukaryota; kingdom Viridiplantae; phylum Streptophyta; class Magnoliopsida; order Asterales; family Asteraceae; genus Cynara; species Cynara cardunculus. The sequence goes on from NC_037537.1 coordinate 26,746,815, forward strand.
CGCACAATTTACCAGATAATCATGAAACCAGTATATTTTAACGCTTCAGATGATGACATCATATTTTTTTTAACAGAATTGCACAATTAACAACTTACCGAAGCTCGAAAACTAAAGAAACCATATCTAAGATGACGAACTCGGTCATCTGTTTATTGACGTATCCCGAGTAATTCACTCGGTGATATCATTTACGTTATGAATTTACAAAAACTAGAGCCGAAGGGCGATCGGGTTTGTTTACAAGAATTAGCAATCTCCCATTTGTAATCCTAGATTCGATATTATATTTAGAATCGTCGAAAAATGTATATCTATCGATCTCAATACGGAAGAATCCCACTCCCTTGTTCTACACACATTCGAGAAATCGATTGCTTCACCTTCGACGATACACGTTGAAAACGCTTAACCGGTTCGTCTCTAAACGAGAAATAATACGAACAATCTCTTCCCACATTATTGTCTACATGGATATCGATCGTTACACAACTACTTTCCCCCATCGATAACGATCGTTTCAACTCCATTCCCGATAACCTCCCTTTCGTCTCCCTCGGCAAAACCAAAGAATTACAATGCCGAAGAACCATGCGCGGTCCGGATGCGGATTCATCCACAGATCCATCCGCATTCCTATCCCCATCCGAAACCTCGATCGTGGCATCGGTTTGATCATCACATTCTTGTTCCGGTCCAGAACCAACAGACCGATCGTCCGACGACGCTCCGACGGACGATCGGCAAATCGGACAATTCCGAACCTCGTCATCCGGTGCAACCACCGAGACTCGACAAACCGGACAACTCGTGTGAGCGACGAACCATTCATCGATACACGAAACATGAAACACATGCTTACAATTCGGCAACAACCGAACCTGATCCCGGTTTTCAACATCCCCTAAACAAACCGCACATTCGCATTGATCGGAGTTCGAATCAGTCTTGATGTACGTGATTATCGGGATATTCAAAAGGGTCTTTTCATCAACTCCGGTGGGTACTCCGGCACCGGCGAAAGCCTGCAACGACGCCATTCTTGCAGCATGCGTTCTCATACAGTATCGAACCACAAGAAGATGATACATAAGTATGGCTAAAGCAGTAGCACCGATACCCATAATGGAGATAAGTAAAGGAGTAAAGAAGGAATTTGTGGAAAGGGTTTGTGAGGTTGAAGATGATATCTCTTCCATCGCCATTAATGGATGTAACAATTAAGCTTAAGATCTATGGATGGATGGAAATGTGGTGGTTTAGTGGTTTGAAAATGGAGGTGTATGGCAATTGGGCCTATGAATTTAAGTATGGTAGAAGATGGGTAGTTTTGATGGGAAACAGGTGGCGATTTTGAAGGGGAAAAAGGGGTTGGTTGTATCATGTATGTTGTTGATGATGGTGAGGTTTGTGGTGAAGAAATAGCCAGGTGGCATGATTTCAAAGAGGGGTGGAGTGAGTTGGCCTATTATAAAGATAGAAATATTGATGCTTTCTACTTTCGATTATCGCTCACAGAAAAGATTGCCGCCGGTTATGTGTAACCGGGTAGTCTATGAACCCATGTCACATGATTTCAAGTATACGTGTTTATGTGTGGGGCGAACCGTTATACCCGGTCCATTCGATCTATTAGAAATACGAGTTTCAACAATCATTATCGAGAAATAGATGAATCCCGGTTTACTCGTTAAAATTAGGGATGGCCAAATCAGTCCGGTCCGGGTAAGGACCGGTTATGGGACCGAAAACCGGGACCAGTTGGGGTTTTTGGTAGTTTCGGGGGACCGGGACCGGTTATGGGATCGGCCCGGCCCGAATATTCAAATAATTTTATAAATAAATGTATTTTCAAATAATTTTATGATGTATTTTTATAAGACAATGTAATTTTAATTATATTAAAACGTATTTTTAAAGTGTATTTGAGTGACACAATTGTAAATTTTATAATGTATTAAAAATATATATCATTAAAAAACTTATTTTTTAATGCCGGGACTGGCGGCCCATAACCGGTTATGAAGTACCTTGACCAGTCCTATCATTTTCGACCGGGACCGGTTATGAGAAAGTTTGAGACCGATTAGGCATGGCCCGATCGGCCCGGTACCGGTTTTTGGCCATCACTAGTTAAATTTGACGGACGGACATACACAATGTAAAAATAAATATGGATAGGTCCGTCCAACCTGTTTATATTTTATAATTAATATTTTTTTACCATCAAATAAAATTATACTAGTATATTTTAAATTAAATTATTAAATATATAAGATGAAATTCTTTAGTTATTCTTGAGAACTCAAAGGGCTAAAGAGATGTTTGTTTATCTCTTAATGATCTCATAAGAGGTCCAACTCTTAATTTTATTTTTCATTTTTTTTTTCAACTTGTTGAGATCCATGTGTTATTTTAGTTTGCTTAAAATTTTAATTGCAAAACGATGTTTTTTCTTTATTTTTCGATTCCATGATTATTAATTAATTGTTAGTGATCAAGTTTATAGATTTATAAGAGTTATATTTTTTAAGTCTGTTAGCTCGTGGACAAGTCCGACCCGTTTATAGGACGGGGCAATGGCAAGTTGTCAAACCCGAAAAAAAAATGTTTGGGTTTATAATATTAGGCTCGTTGACAAAAAAAAGTTAGGCCCGACACGGATCCAACCCAGACCTACAAATGATCACCTTTAATTTCACGTGAGTTAATTAAATGATATTAAATGAGTTTTTAATTAAATTCATGATTTTATGATTATATAAGAAAAATAGGTTTATACTTATTAAAAGATTATGGATTTAATTAAAATCTCATTTAAGGTTATATACTTAAAATTTTCCTATAGTGATTTCTCGTCAAAGAATAAATGTATATAATAAAAATGATATACAATTTTATATTTTTATATATAAATACTATATTATAATATATTTAATAAAAACACTTAAAAATCATTTTTTATGCATTAAGTATTGGTTATTGATGCATATTAAAACATTTGACAAAAACTCTTAAAAACAATTTTTTATGCACGAAGTATTGGTTATTGATGCATATTAAAACATTTGACAAAAACTCTTAAAAACAATTTTTTATGCACGAAGTATTGGTTATTGATGCATATTACTTAAAATTCAAGATTACAAGTAAATTGTACATAAATACAACTTATTAAACCTCAATTTTTGAATTCGTGTAACTAACTGCATATAAGCATAATCATATAAGAATAAACATGTCATTTTAAATATAAAGAATCTAAAATATAACTAGGATAATTATTGAATTATAACAAAATATTTAGTTATCATCTTTATAAAAAATTATATTATTAAACCAAAAAGAAATTGTTTCGTTATAATAACGAAATTAAATTGTAACAAAAAATTTGAATCAATAAATTACACAAAAACGAAAACTTGTAAATAGTTAATTTGATACTAATACAAATATATTTTTTCAAAATTTTAATTATAGTATCTTAAAATTTATAATTTATTTAAAAATAAAAATATTATCATGTTCTCAAAACCACATAAAACTGTATTATATCGACAGAGACAAAGAATAAAATTAAACAATAAAAGCGAGATGTATCTTGCTGTATTGCGTGAGTACTCTTCTAGTATGTATATACATGTATGTGTGTGTGTATGTATGTATATGTATACATATACACACATGGATTTAATTTAAAATCTCATTTAAAGATCATATACCTAAAAATCTCTTGTGGTGATTTCTCGTCAAAGAATAAATGTATATAATAAAAATGATATGCAATTTTATATATAACATTTTCAATAGTTATATTAAAATAGAAAAAAAGTGTTTTTAACAACTTTTTTACTTTAACAACTATATTATCTTATATCCTGTAANATATATATATATATATATAACATTTTCAATAGTTATATTAAAATAGAAAAAAAGTGTTTTTAACAACTTTTTTACTTTAACAACTATATTATCTTATATCCTGTAAAAATCTGTAACTAGAGATAGAAATTATTATTTTAATATTTCCATCAATAAAAGGTTTTGAAAATAAATGTTTAGTAGAGAGAATACAATTTTATTAAATGTATTGAATATTTTAATAATATGATTAATGTTATAATTGCTAAAATAGAATATTTTTTGGAGTTTAATGCAATTTTTTAGAGATTTTGATCTTTAATACTCTATTTTAGAAGAAAAATAATATAGCATAGCTGTTGGAGACGCTCTAATGTTCTTTTTTTTTCTTCCTATTTTGTTAAATCTTTATTTTAACATAGCTGTTAGAGATGCTATATTATACTTTTTAAGTAACTAGATTTTGGTGACACTTTACCCTTTGATAACAAAGAGAGATTTTTTCATCTCATAATTAAGGTAGAATGAGAAAATAAAAACTTGCGGTTAAAAATGAATACTTATTCTGAGACAAATAAAAATAGAAATGTGAACATTAAATTTGGGACGGAAAAAGTAGTTTTACACTTCATCCGTCCCAAAATAAATATTCACAATAAAAAGGCATACAGTTTTAAAAAGATGTAATCTTTACAATTTTAATTTATTTTAACTAATTATGAAATGAACTTTATTCGAAAATTCAACTAACTTTTTTAAAAATTGGTATTTTCCATAAATGATAATTTTCAACAATTTTTTTTTTTAAATTTTATTGAAAATATATAAAGATTAAAAAGATAAAATTACAATCAATGCCTAATTTGAAGAATGACTCGAGTGATAAAATAAATGAAAAAAAAATCCATAAAAGTCTAAACAACTTTTTACATTATGATTTGATTATGTTTTTAATAATGAAAAAGTTAAATGTAACACTTTATTCCATACTTGAATTTAATCAACATATTTCATATAATATTAAATATAATAATTACACACTCGTCACATACATCCAAATTACTACATATAAAAGCAGCTACAATTTTTTCATTTACACCAAGTAAATGACTTGCAGATATAATAAGTTTTTAAGTACATGCATAATAACAGCTTCCCAAAATTTTACAGATGTAAAGTAATCATAATTTCTTTCACATATTCCTCTTTCCCTTACTCTTCATACGTGTCTGACATGTGATGCACATTTTTAAACACAAAATGAGAGTTAGATTTAGAGATCAATCGCAAAGAAAACCGTTTTTGACATGTAACTCAGTTGGTAAAAAAGTGAGACGAGTTTACTCAAATACAAGCCAAGTGTTGGGTTCGATCCCAACCCCCCTCGTTAGCCTCAACTACTGAGTGAGTCAAAAAAATGTCTTTTACATTGATATCCTTAAAGACATGTTTCATATGAATTTTTTTTGAGGTCGTCGATAATCCAATTTTTGCATGATCTGCAAAGAAACTAATTATAAAACATAAACGTAGATCTTCTAATCAACGACAATCTCAGTCAAACTTTTACCCGATTAGTTAATCATCAATTCTTAAAATCACAATGAACACCTGATAACTAATGCTTTTAGCAAGGAGTTGTTATAAAAAAATATTTTTATAAGAATATCTCTAGCAGTTTTTTCGTAATTATTTTAAAATAATAAAGAAAAAGTCATAATTTTTAAAAAATATATATAACTTTAACAGTTTCTCGTTTCACAAATTCCAACATTAATTTTATTATTAAAATATTTATCTTTTTATCTTCAAAAAACTTTTTGTATTTAATAGACAGTTAGATAAAAGAAAATACTTTATCTCGCTCTCTCTTGAAAGAGAAGAAAATAAATAAATTTTTATGTTTTTAAGCGACAGAAAAATGAACGAAAATATATCATTTTGCAAAAGGCAAATTGCATGAAAAAGTAACGTACTTTAATTTGATTCTTATTTTGGGTAACGTACTTTCAAAACTTTCATTTTGGTACCTAAGATGTAAAATTTTAAACATTTAAGTACCCGGGTAACTGGTTGAAGTATTAACCGATTATCATGCTGATGTGACGAGTGATGTGGTATTCAACTTGGTATTATTTGCTGACGTGGTCAGTGACGTGAATTTTTTAAATATAAAATTAGTCTTTTTTTAATATAATTTTAGTCTTCAAGTAGTTACCCGGGTACTTAAATGTTAAAATTTTACATCTTTAGGTATCAAAATAGAAGTTTTGAAAGTACGTTACCCAAAATATAAATCAAGTTAAAGTACGTTATTTTTCATGTAATTTGCCCTTTTACAAATGAGCTAAATAAAGTAGCAACATACTTTCATAAATTTTCTTATTATAACATTCTACTTTTATTTTTCTACAACAATGTACTTTTAAATTATTTTTTATTAAAACATTACACTTTAAAAAATCTACCAATTATAGCAATTAGTAACATGTTACATTTTAAACCGGTTAACCCATTGACTTTTTTTTTGCTTGTGTGGCTTTAATAAAGTGATGTGGATGACACATCAATTTGATGACTTAATAAAAATAAAAATAAAAACATATTTCAAATAATTATTAGTGATTTTTATTTTTTATTACTATGATTTAAAAAGCCATTTAATTTTTTTTATTAAGTTGCAAACAAATTAAATATTTTAGAATAAAATATTTTTAATTAAATATGCTATATTATTTTCGAAATACATTTTATTTGTAAAAAAATAACACTTTTTATTTTATATTGTTCAAAAAACTTTTTAAAAAATAATATTTTTTTGATAAAAAAGAACGATTATTATTTTCTTAAAAAAAAAAACACATATTTTTGTAAAAATTATTAGCGAGATAAGTCATCTTATACTAATTTTTTTAATATTGGTATATTAATGAACAATTTAGAATTTTCTTAATTCATTTAACATATTTATTAAATAAAATGTAAAATATATAAATATTAAAATTAATAGTATATTGTTTAATAAGAACTAGTAGATGTTATAATAAAATATTTTTGAAAGTACAATGTTGTAATAAGAAAATCACATCACTATAATACATGTGAACTACCTGCGTGGACAATGAGGTGACATAGAAACCTGATATATAATGGGTAAATTTAAATTAATAGGTTACCTAATGCTATAATGAGTAAATTTTTCAAAGTACAATGTTCTAATAAAAAATAGTTTAAAAGTTTATTGCTGCAATAAGAAAACTAGAAGTATAATGCTATAATAAAGAAATTTATGAAAATAGATTGTTATTTTGTATATTTTGTTCTTTTACAAATATACCTTTATTTATTTTATAGTGAAATGTATTAATGAGTAGATGAGTAATTTTATAATTTTTTTTAATTATTATAATTTTTTTTCTTTTATTTCCTTCTCTTTCCTTCTACATTTAGGAATAAACTTTTGGGAGGAAAGTCAACATGATTTTCTTTCTTTTTCCGGTTTCCCTTCCATAAAAACTCGAGAACACAAGATTTTTTTTCTTTACTCTGCTATTTTTCTTCCCTCCCCCTTTTTTAAGAAATAGAGTTGAAATTTACCGTTAAACGCTCATCGAGTAAGTGTTTAGATAAACGGTTCCTTAATTAGACTTGTTTGAGTAACTTTGATTTTTTAAGCATAAATTATGTTCCTTACGTCTCAAAATAAATGTTGACAAGAAAAACGACACGAGTTTTTAAATACATAATTGTTATATTTTTTTAAATAACTAAATGAAACTATGTTGTAAATAGGCATACAACAAAATTTCCAATGGCGTGGTTATTCGTTTCCAAAAAGGTGTAGGGGTCAAAATGAAAATGATAATAGTATAAGGACCGAAAATGCCATTTTATCATAAAATAAGGGGCTACAATTATTTTGTTAATAATAGAGAAGGGTGCTTCCTTTTGTCCATTATCTATTACAGGATTATTTTGTTGATGACTTCTAGGTTACAAGTTGTTTATAGTCTCCCTCTCTCTCTCTCTCTCTTCTCTCTCTCTAAACTTTCCATCTTTCTCTCTCTAACAAAATTTCTGAACAATCTTCCTTTTTTCTGATCGGTGCACGTACGAGCTTCAACAATCCATAACGATTCCTCGATTTCCCAATGGTAATGTGTATATATCACTAACTGATTATGTGTATGTGTGTGTTTTGCGATGATGAATCTGTGGTTTAATCGATCGGCGGATCAATGCGCAGCAGCAACTGGTGCAGCCATGGCTGGAGAAGCTGCTATCGACGGAATTCTTCTCGGTGTGCCGGACGCACGGAGACGCCGCTAGAAGTGAGCGCAATATGTTCTGTTTAGATTGCAATGACGAAGCATTCTGCTTCTACTGTCGATCTTCTCGTCACAAAGAGCATAAAGTCATTCAGGTCGGTGTGTGTTCCCTGCGTTAATTTCTCATTGTTTGCTCTCTTTTTTCACGCATTCATAAACTGAAAATCTCAGGCGTTCGATGATTTTACTTGCAATGTAGCATAACAATGTTATCGATCTCCATGACTATAATTTCTCGCATTTCTCGAATTAGTCAATTCGTAGTTATATGATAACGAGGTGTGTGTTTGTTTATTTTGAGAAATCAATCTGGAAATTGAGTTATTTTCTCCCAAAATTGAACGAATGCACAGATAAGAAGATCGTCGTATCATGATGTTGTGAGAGTTTCAGAGATCGAAAAGGTGTTGGATATCGGTGGTGTTCAAACATATGTGATAAACAGTGCGAAAGTCTTATTTCTAAACGAGAGGCCGCAACCGAAATCAGGGAAAGGGGTTTCTCGCATTTGCGAAACTTGTGGGAGGAACCTCTTGGATACTTTTCGTTTCTGTTCACTCGGCTGTAAGGTTAGCCTAATCTCCAACTCTCAATTACTTAATTATTATTAATTAATTTTATCAATAGTTAATTGTCTTTGCTTCACATTGTTAGACATCACAACTCACAATATGAATTGGCATTCACTCATTATGCTCATCACTTTATCATACATATTTATATGTACATATCATAAGCCAATCCATCATCCACCAATGATACATAATTTTATATATATAATCATACATGCATTGTTTATTACTCTTTTTATCCTTAACAAAAAAAATAAGAGGTGTATAAAATTTATTTAAAAAATACAATGTTTTCTTTTATGATAAGTTTTTAATGCAGATTTATTTATTTTTTGTCATTAATTAATAATAAATGTTTGACATTACTAACTTTGATTTTCACCCACGAAAGTATCTTTTACTCTGGCACGTGTAATTGAATGAGTATTTCTTGAAGACGACGATGAATAAATATATTACATTATGTCAATATTTAGTCTTTTATCATCTATTATAGTAATTTCTTAATCACCTTTTAGGAATTTTTTTAAGGATCTGTTTAACAAATATTTACCCGGTAAGTGTTTATCGGTAAAATTTAACCTTATCATTGACTTACCAGGTAAGATTTTAGTCCACAAAAACGGTATCGTATGCAACAATTTACCGGTAAACGCTTAACGTGGTAAGAGTCGTCGCCCTCACTTACCGGGTAAGACTCTTGGTCCTTGTGTTACTCTTACCGGATAAGATTTTTGGTTCTTTCCATATTCATCTGGTAAGGTAATGTGACTTGGTGTTCACTTACCCGAATAAGCATTTGGTAAACGGCCCCTAAATAATACATAAGATTTCTTAATAAAAAATTATAATGATTCTAAATATGAATAAGAATTTTAAAAGGAAATTGCTATAATATCACATCAACATTTTTTTGTCGATGTAACAGTGAATAATATATAAGAAATTGTATGTTGTAATTTCTTAACATGAATTCTATTCGGTATTTAATACCCCTTTTTATAAGGAGGTATGTATGTGAGTAAGGGAGGGTTTAAATAGAATCCATTTTTAATAAGAAATTGTTTTATATCACATTATATTTTTTTGATGTTTTTAAAAGTTTATAAAAATTGTATGAATAATTTTTTTCAGATAAGATTTTAGTTATAAAAAATAAATAAATAATCTAATCATTAATTGTAAAGGATTTAACATTAATATATTGACAAATATTAAAAAATGTAAAATATAATAAAAATATATTACATAATAAAAATACAAGTTTTAACACATATATAATTACATCATTATTGATTTAATTTTTTAATGCATACTTGAAAACACATGTCAAATAATTAAAATATTTTATAAACTAAAATAAAATATTTAATTTAATTTATTTATTTTATAACAATTATTTAACTAATAAATTATTTGATATTAAGTTAATTAAAATAAAATTTTATATGATAAGGTGCATCTAAAAATTTGGTTACAAATATATATATATATATATAATAATAAAAAATAATTTGTAGATGATTTTTAAAGATAGAATTTAACGGTTAAGAAATTGTGGTGCGGTGGATGGTAATAATTAGTTCACCCGTATGGATACAAAATCTCAACAAATATTGGTTGATCTAAAAACCACATCTGAATAATTGAATTAATAGGTGTTTCTCCCAACTTTATGGCAATCAGCATAGTGATGGATAATGATTCGACATCATACCCTTTTGGTTTCACTTTGACTTAATAATGCATAACTAGTACTTTTTATTCACGACTTTTTTTTTTTTTTTGCCTTTTTTACTTCAAATGTAAAAGTTTTTTCTTTTTCATTCAAAGTTACTATTGATATTTTTACTTCGGTTGTAAAAGTTTATTTCAATATAGAGTTATTATAAAAAAAATAAACTAATCAATGGTTATTTAGAAGCAGATAACATATTCTAATTTTCATTTTGATAGTAAAATTTAACTGATATTAAGATGGGGGTATTTATTTATGTTTTAAATTATTTATATATATAGCTTGTTGGGATAAAGAGAAATGGAAATGCAAGCTTTATGTTAGAAGGGGTATCATCAACAACAAGAGGAGTAATGTCATCATCCACAACAAGAACAAGAAGAAGAGGGATGATGATGGATGAAGAAGAACAACACATTTACCCTGCCACACCTCCTTCTTCCACTAGGAGAAGAAAAGGGGTTCCTCATAGGGCTCCTAATTAAGAGAAGCATAAGCATAACATATAACCAACTAAATTACTCAAATACCCCTCAAAAGCAAAAAAAAAGAAGCAAATTAAATACCCTACTCATCGCCATTGACAATCTCATTCACCATCTCCTTTCTACCCCACCATTTATTCTTATTCTCAACTTATTGTATTATTTGATTTGGGGAGAAAGGTGAAATATGGTAAAACTATGAAATAATCAAACCAAGTGCTTTCATTTTGATTCTTTGTGTATTTGGTTTTTAGTATAAAATAGAATCTGTTTCTAAACATTAAGTATTCTTTTTTATTATTACTGAAGTTTCTTCCGAATTGGATCCTTTTATTTAACATTATCATGTGATGTTTAAATATGAGCATGTTGAAGACCGATCCAGGTTTGTTCGAAAAAGCCCAAACCTAGTAGTCCCGTGAAGCTCGGTCTAGGCCAGCTAAATTTTTTTTGGTAGCCTAATCTAGAAAAGTTTTAAAAAGTGTAGTTAAGCCGATTAAGCTTGAATTGGAAAGGTCTGATCGAGCATTTTTTTTCAACCCCAAAAGCTAGCTCGGGTCTTATTTTTTGTTTGCTAAAAACATTCTTGGAAGCCCAGTTCCAACCTGTAAAGACCTAAGCCTTGTGCATCTCTATCTTTGAGAGAGGAAGAGCGAGTCTTTAACTAAAAGTGTCATTTAAATAGTTGAGATTTATTCGGGTGCAACTAAAAATCAATGAGTTTGATTTTTTTACATTCATGATTGTTTAATGAATTAATGTTCAAATGAAAACTATAATTATTATAGTAATTTAGAACCAACTATTTCATGTATGTATTATACATGATGAATATCATGTATTCTTATTAATAATGATATCATCCATTTTCGTCATGAAAATCATGTAATTTTATTATGAATAAATTTCGGGATTAATATTTGTCCCGACATCATCATGAATACACACATGAATAGTTGCTCCGAGGTTATCATTAATGGTTTTCATTTGAACATTCCCTATATATCCATTTTAATAAGATAAAATGACATGACAAGATATATGACGATACACAAGGAGTTATGGCATGGACGGACCCATAGAAAGGCATACGGTGGTACACGCCACCATATTATCTCTCTACTGAAAAGTTAAAATTTTTACGTTTATGAAAGATGCAACCGTATCTTTTTCTCAATTATCAAATACAAATTGTTATAAATTTGTAATAGAAAAAAAAAACCAATAAGAAATATATTTTATTTGCCTTTTTACAATTTAACAATACACAAATCACTTAATAAAAAAGAAAAATATTAAATAAAATTGTAATTTGGTGTTGCCTCCCTTAAATTGAGTTGTAAATAGCAATTAATAATATCTTTAGATTCTGTCGTATGAGTTGTAAATAGCAATTAAGAATATCTTCAGATTCTTTATAACAGATATTTTACTGTAATAGATTCTTTATATTGTTATTTAAAATTGAGAATAAAAAAAACTTAAAGTTCATATGCTTCTCTAAATTTAAGATAAGGAGAAAAAAATGATTTTTTATTTAATTCTTATAAGATTAAATTATTATTATTTCATATAAAGTTTTTCAAAAAAAAAAAAGTCAAATGGACTTTGACTTAGTGATACGTGAGTCTTTAGCCTCATAACAAGTCAGAGGATCAAACCTCATTAAAGGTGAGGAGGGTGTGTGGATTTATTTATTCTATTTACTGTGTATATAAACATTATATACTTAAAAAAAAGGTTTTCGAAAAAATTGATAAAAATGCATAATCCTTTAAATATATGATTATTGACTAAATCTTTAAAATAAAGACAAAACTAAATGTAAAATTTTCTACATTTTTTAAAAAAATATAAAAAAATATGTGAAAAAAATAAAAGGAAAGTGTATGAGAGAGTCCATGTTCCATTAGCCCACCAACCCACATGGGCCTTTTACATCCATAAAGAAAGAAACACCTTTTCTTATTAAATTTAATTAAACATAAATAAAGAAAAAGTAGGCACTTTCTATGATGGCTACCAACCTACTTCCCTTCCGATTGCCTTCACCTTCTTGTCGCATTTCCTTCCCTTTTCTTCTTCAATGTTTAACCAAATTCATATCTAATTAAATATAACTTCAAAAACATGTCTCATTCTTTATTTTTTGTTTTTATTCTTAAAATATAATATTTATACACGACAAATAGAACAAAATAATTCGCACACCATCCTCATCTTTGGTGAGGTTTAAACCCCTAATCTGCTAAGATGTCAAAGACTCACATACCGCTAGGACAAAAACCTTTTGGTATTTGCTTACGCCTTCATTCTTTACTTTTATAAATCTTTAAATGAATTCTAATCCGACTTTAATATATATATATATATATATGTGTGTGTGTGTGTGTGTGTTTTTTTTTTTTTTTGGTACGGGAATAAGAATCATAATAATCATATAAATAAATCTTTAATTTGGTAGCCTTTTACATGTTGGGTTGTAAAAAGTGGAGAAAATATTTAATGGAAGTATTGTCCAAAAGTGTATGATTCTTTGTATGTAAAAGCACAAATACATTAGCTTTTACGTATAAACATGATTTGTAGTGTACATAAATGTGTTTGTGATGATGATATTAAAGACAAAATTATATTTGCTACAAATGAACATGGAGGAGGAACAATGGTTCCTATGTCTTTATGTGATATGTTAATACAGAAAAGGAAAGGATTTTCATTCAAATTTTGGGAAAAAGTTGATTGTAAGTAATTCTAACCGGCCTTATACGTAACCACTTCCAAAAACACTTTTTGTTTTGCTTACTCAACGGTTGAGGCTAGCGAGACGAGGGGGGCTGGGATTGTACCCAAGGGCAAGGGTCAGGATCTGTCTTGTATTTGGATGAAATTACTCTACCCTTTTCGCCAACTGAGTTATAAGCGAGAAGCTCGTTTGAGAATTGGTTGTTTTCTTTAGTTTAAAGAGGAACTTTCTTTTCGTTAAAATCAAGTTATCTTGAGTTACGAAAGTCCTTTAAGATTTTGAGTTAAAAACAATCTTTTGATAGATGATTATTAACATTGTTCAAAATTATAGCATATATATTTTTGGTCATTTATATTTTATGTTGAAGTTGTTGCTTTTAATTTTCAATAAATTAACTTTCAAGTCATTTACCATATCGAGTAATAAGATTCTTGGTCATTAGTATGCTTCTTACCGAGTAAGATTCTTAATCTTTAAGTGATAAGATAATTGACCAAGTGAACTCTTATCCGTTGATTTGAGATCATGTGAGACTAACATGTTTTCATGAGACCATAAAAATAACATTGGACCTTCATAGCAAAGCATAGGTAAACCTTCATGGTGTTTTTGCTATGAAGGTTCAGTGTCACGGATATCACAAAAATAAGTTGGTCTGACATGAACTCAACCACTAACTCATAAGTATTTGATATATATGCCGTAGACTTGGGATCATGTGAGACTAATGGTTTTCTGTGAGACTCGTAAGACCAATTCTCAACCCTTGGATTAGATTTACAATCGTCAGATCTGAACATTTATAAACGCCACGAGACTTCTTACTAATTACGAAATTGCCACCTTGCAACTTTGCAACCATTAGATCATTAATTCATAAATTTGATCAATGAACATAAATTGGTCTTACGGGTCTCACGAAAAATCCTTGGTCTCACGTGAACTCAACCCATATGCCGTAAGTTTAAGTTTAAAATGATTGATATAGGTGTTCAGAAAGCCCAGAAACCAACTTAAATACACTTCAGCAAATCCCAAAAGGCCCAAAAGGCCCAAAAGTTGAGTTAATAGTCAGAAAAATCTGCAACGTCTCTAAAAGAACTCAATTTAAGTAGTTCTTGAAGAACCAGTTTAGTCCACCGCTTCCTTTTGTATTTTATCATCGAGGAACAACAGTATAAGACAAGGCGACATCAAAATTCTAAACCCTAACCCGAAACCCAATTTGTTACATAATAAACGAGATGTACGCAATCTGAAGTGGACCAACACTAGTGTCGAGTCTAACAGAGACCAACGAAACCAAACGGACCAGTAAATCTAGGGGGTTGAGATGTATGCAAACGACAAACCCATTATGAAGACCTCCTGCCTTGTGCAAAAGCATGAGAAACAACAGATTGTACTAAAACACAATTGCTGAACTAGTGATTCTCATAAAGCATGAATACAAGTGTAAGTAACACCAGAAAGACCTGATCAAACTGGAGGTTCCAAAAGGGTCTTTACATAGATGCCAATCTCGCACATTTAAGATACGTAAACAACAATCTCAATCTAGTCGTACACAAAACTGATCCGATAAACAGCAGTTTAGGCAAAATATATTAAATCTTTACATCAAACCAGCTTTCTTCAATGCATCCTCAAACTGTTCATCACTATCCCAGGAGGGCACCTACAAGATGCACACAAATATTTAGCATAACAAATGTACCGAATAACAAGTTTATAATGATAAACTTTAACATCCATAAATATCTAAAAGCCTCGTAAAAAACCAGCAAAGAAATGTTTACCTCGGTAACATAATGGTTAAAGTGCCTCTCGATTTTTTCCATGATCATGGCGTCTCTATTATCACACAGCAAGTTGAATACAGCTCCTGTAACATTATAAAGCGTTTGTAAGGATATCAGCTACTAAACTCATCCTCTCTACAATCACAACTTGCCATAGGATTAGTCTGGGAGAAGCCTGACTAACCGTACCAGATATCATCCACTTTGTCCACACACCTAACGGTTTTAAAATGCTTTTGGTAGAGGAGGTGTCAAGTTCCTTATAAGGCAACCTTTGTTCCCCTCCCCAACCGATGTGGGATCTTACATGGGATCACTCATTTTCAAAAAGAAAGCTACACTTTCCTTTTTTCTAGGGACAAAGAGAGTGAGAAATAAGAGCATGGCTATTCATAGTAAGATTGTAAGATCAAAATCCACAGAGATTTTGGTATTCTAGTTTCTCATAGCCCTCTCTGGTTATAAATGCAGCACACTCTTCGCTTTGATAATAAATAAAGTATAAAGATCATGTAAAATGGTCCATGAAACCCGAAAATTAAAGCATGGCAACCCATAAGCGATAATAACAGTGTACCTCTATGAACGAAAATTTTACAAACTCTGAAGGAGGATGTATTGATTCACACCCTTTAGTAAAGTTACAATAATAACTTGGACAGGACTTAGCTGGATTCGATGCAGCTCCATTTATTTAGTCTTATATGGTGTGAAAACTGAAGATGTGATTGTGGGTTTCACTTCTATGAGAAGAATTCAGATGGACCAGCAAGTTTTTTTTATGGAAAATGTGGGTAAATTGAGAAAACTTTTCAACCCTCACTTGTTTAGTTACTTGTCTATTCTATTTAACACACACACTGTTCAACTCAAACCACATGGTGTCGGCATTCCACCAATTACCAAAGGATGAGAAGGTTATTGATAATTTCAGGAAGGAGAAAACCATCGATAAAAAGCCTTACCCTTGCGGCCAAACCGTCCTGCTCTACCTATCCGGTGCAAGTATACTTCATAGTCAGGCTCTGACGGAAAATCATGTCTTATTGGCAGATCAAAATTAACTACCAAATTAACCTGGTGAGAAGGGGAAAACATAATTAGATAAAAACCAAACACAAAACTAAGAGGAAAGCAGAAGGATACAAACCTGTGATTGATCAAACCCCCGAGCAAGAACATCGGTTGATATTAAAACTTGAGTCATCCCATCTTTGAACTCCTTCACTATCTTATCTCTATCTTCTTGATTAAGAGCACCTTGAATTGTTGTTACCTCATAGCCATACTTACTAAGTTCCTCATGCAACATACCAGCACTTCTTCTTGTCCGAACAAATATAATCGTCTGCCCAACCTTTTGTCCTAATTCCATTATTTTGTCCTTAATAACCATAATCTTTGAAGGCTCGTTAGGTACTTTGACTTTATACTGCTTGACGGAATCCAAAGACAGTTCTTCCTTCTTTACGAACAATTGATTGTATTCTTGTACAAAAAGATCTTTCACAATTTTCGATACAAAAGCCTTCACAGTGTCATTAAAGGTAGCAGAAAATAGTAGCACCTGTGCATTTTTTTGTATAGGTCAGAGATAAAAACAATGCATTCTACATTCAAAATAGTGCTCATAGTCAAAAATCAAATTTGCATCAAAGAACAAAATCAGACTTTCTATTACACTTTCAAGCAGATAAGATAAAAAATCACACAATCAAAAATAAATAGTATAATTCAATCAAAATAATCACTAATCATCATCATATAAACCTGGCATCTGGAACTGCTTTTGACGATGTCCCTCATTATCCTCAAGGAATCTTCTTTAAAACCGCCCTAAACCAAAATAAACTAGATGAGTAATCACCAACTATAACAAAGCCCAAAAGCCAATTAAATAAAAAGGCTGAGCTCAATCAACAGCAAGTTTCAATAAAAAGATCACTTCACATCTGAATGAAATGCAAGTTTTACATTGATGAAGTAATAGAAAGATTGCACAAACTGTTGTCAGATATTTCATTGCAAACTAAATAACTGTACAGAAGAGTCCTTAGCTGTCAAGATTTGTAGAAGTTTAGAAACCCTGTATATAAGGCATGTGGTTCACACATTTTGGTATACATATCATACAAAGAGCAGTGAATAAGAAGATTAGCAGGTAAAGGCAAGTACAGTTCAATACCCTAAGCAAGCAAATGAAATAAGCTACACAATCAAATTGCAAGGTCCTCCTTCAAGACACTAGCATGTAACTTCAAAATTTTGCAAAATATGCTTCCCCAAAAAAAATATTGCAATATGATTTATGCCAATTGGCAACCTGATCTCATATTTAACATCCCCAAATATTTATATCTCTGTTATGCCAGTCTTAAGCATAAAAACAGTTGCAAGATCCATGATGAATGCAGCACCAATGTTCCATTTGGATCCCAATATGCATCCAGGACTCTTATATTACATGATCTGTGCCAACCAACGTCCCTTGAGAATTCTATTCCATCAATAATCCAGTTGCAATCTCAAAGACAACAGGATTTTGCAAATGAGACGGAATGGATAAATCAAAGATTTGGTTATCAACTAATATTTAGATAAATTAAGAACAAAAAGGATAATAGTGCAGAAACTAATAATGTATCCAATTAAAACACCTTCAGGCTTGACACTTTTGCACTTTAGAAGTTGATTCTTGTCATATAGTGGTAATTAGTAATGTGCATCATTACTATAATCTAAACCAGCATCTAAGACCTCTAAAGAACAAGTGAAAATTCTACTAAATTTTGGAAAAGAACAGAGGGAATACTAATTTAGAATTTAGACAAAAAAGAGCACCATTTAGAAGATGCTGAACAAACAAGTTCCTAATTCGTATATTTATCTCAAGAACTGTCAGGCTCATTCTATAATAAAAAGACCACTGCAACAGAAAATGATAAAAAGCAAAAGGCAGACTCAAGGGGACATACAAACAATTTTCAGAAGCAAGTAATGCAATATAGCAACAGCTAGCATAATCTCATTCACAATAATGCAATATAGCAACAGCTAGCATAATCTCATTCACAATAAATACGCAGCAGTGATAAGATAGTTGTTGCCACCTGATAGCCAAGTAGCCTAAAAGGCACAACAGGGCACAGGCTAATCTAAGACGAATAGCAAGATTCAGAGTCTGGCTAAAATCAATGTTGCCATATTCCTCCACATATATATATATATTTTTTTTCGAACCCTTTTATGTGTGCTTATGCAAACCAACTTGTCATAATGAACAAATCCAAATCACTAGGAAAAAGTACAGCACAAACACATACTTCCAATCAAATTCAAGCATGAAGGGGGGAAATGTGGATAATGTATCTAGATATATCTTCCACAATTACTCGATGCATCTTCTTTGAATTAGGAATTGCGGAAGGATTTGTGTATGGTGGAAGAAGAGAGGTAAAAAAATGTACAACAAAAGAGAGAGACTAGTAAAGGATAGGAGACAGAATGTTGACGCTTAAATAAAACTGAAAAAGTACATAACTTTTTAGCACCAAAATAAGTTCTTTCTTTTGAGGGGGGGGGGGATTTGTTGGTTTTCTATGTCGCCCACATATTCTAAACTTCAATGCAACCTAACCTAAACTTAATAAGATGTTAATCTGTAATAAATAATAATAAATTCACAGCTTGTCAACTCCTTTTAAGAAAACTTATGACCTATTTGACAGAATCCACAGAACTATAAGCATGTAAATACAGAGCCAATTGTTTTCTTTTATAAAAACAAAGATTTCATATTCCTTAATTATAAACTCTGTAATTATAACTTATACTTTTGAATTGATTGCCAACCAATTATCTCTACACAAATAGATATATGAAGATTCACTTGACTGATTATATTGTATACATATTTTACTAGTGGTCATTGGTACCCAACTTTTCCTTCAAGATTATGTGTCCATGTAATGTATCTAAAGTATTCCAATAATCACATATGGTGTACGAAAATAATGTACCTAACAAGACCACCAATCAAGAACCACATACCACCAACTATATGTGCTATGCACCCATACCCATACAAGCACCATTGTGTACCCCAAATTGGCTAAAATGAGAAGATTCCACACATAAAAATGAATAAGCAGAAGGGGTATGTTTATCAATTTTTTGGAACACATGATTAGTAATTATGTATGAACGTTTTCTTGAAGACGCAGTTAAGAAATCCGTATTGTACTATAATAGAAAGGAACAAAACGAAAACAAATATCCACAAGATCACCTCTGCCAGCATATGGTCCGCCTCATCAAACACAAGAATCTTCAAATTAGATGTAGCCAGCCTCTTGATTGCAATCCATTTATTAATTGTACCAGGTGTGCCAATAATTACTTGCGCTGTCACTGGTGTCTTGTAGGTCGATCTATAATTAGCTTTATCTGCAGGAAGACCTAATTCCGATGTTATCCCAGTAAACTTTCCCATCTTCAATAGCACTTCCATATTCTGCACAATCATTAAGATAATATGAGATAATATTGTATCAACTTGAGCAAGGATTGACGATTACAAAGATATAGGAGGTCCTGCAGAGACCCTCAAATATAGGCAGGAAACTGTTGAAAAGTAGCAATGAAACTTGTATCATATTTGACGTTCTTCTTTGATTTAGCATATCTATCTAGTAACACTATGTAAACTTCTTCATACCATTTATCTTTTAGTCGTCTAGTCCAATGCAATCATAAGAAATTTTAAATCCATCTTAATTGCACCAAAAAGTAAAACCTGAATCCATCCCCTAAGTCAGCTATTCTAAGCTGCAGCCCTATGTTACTTCCTATAAAATAAATAACCTTCATATAATTGGTATAACAGGACCTAACAAAAACTTGAAGTTGAATTACCTGGATTGCCAATTCTCTGGTTGGGCATATACAAAGTGCTTGAGGATAAGGTAGCTTCGGATCAACGCGACTCAACATACCCAGAACGAAACAAGTTGTCTTGCCAGAACCATTGTGCGCCTGAGCAATCAAATTCTTGAAAGGTGGAGTTAGTATCATTGGCAAACTTATTGATTGAATCTTACTCGGCCTCTCAAACTTCATCTCGACGTATAATCCTTTCAATAACTCCGGAGAAATATTCAATTCCTCAAATCTCATAGCAGAAGTATACGGTGTCTCTCCGGCGGTAACCTAAAATCAATTAAAAAACCCTAGCTCAATAAAATATATTCAAAATTCAAAAACTATACAAATGAGGGAGTGTGTTTCTTTTACAGCTTGAATGTTGGAATCTTCAGGATCATCGAGGAAATTGTTAACTTTTTTAGACTCATCGATTGAGAGAGAGCCCAGTTCAGCGGTAGCGGTGTCCGAGGAAGTGGACGGTGCTTCAGGCTCCTCCGGGACGTCGTCGGGCTCGTCAGCCCATCTTCGAACTTCAGGGGATTTGGGGATCGGAGAGGCTGCTGCGGTAGCGGTAGCGGTGGAGGTGGAATCGTTGTCGGCCATGGTGGAGTTGAGTTGACTGTGATCGGAGATGTGCGGAGCCGATTCGAGATGTAACGGAGGTTAAATTATCTAAAAGCTTACAAGGGTTATATACAGGGAAGTTTAAAGGGCTAACAGGTCATTTAAAAATATAAAATATCAAAATCAATCAAATAATATTAGTTGTTTATCCATGCAATACCACAACAACCATTAATTTTAACGATTTTGAAGTTTCACGGGTTTTATTAGAGAAGATTTAACGATGATATAAGTTATACTTGCTATTTACATATTAATACAATTTGAATAAATAAGAGTTATGGTTTCATTTACATTGATGAAAAAAATTGTATGACAGTTTAAAATTCAACTTATTTAAACAACTCCACAAATGTATTCAATTTACATGAAGAACAAAGAATCAAAAGATCGAAAGCGAGACCGAGAGTTTTAGAGCAATTGAATGTGAGATGAATAAGAAAACTTTAATAATTCATGATGAATATCAGTTTGAATCAATAAATTTATATTTTATTCAAAAAATTAAAAACATTATCGTTTTTTCATACCATATAAGATCGTATTATAACATCGACGGAGACATAATAAAACGAACATTAAAATCGAGATGTATCTCGCTCTATTGCACGAGTACCATTCTAATTATATTATAATTTTTTATGCATGAAGTACTGTTTATTGATGCATGTTACTTAAAATTCAATATTACAAGTAAATTATACATAAATACAACTTATTAAACATTAAGACTTTTTGTAAAATGTTTTATAATACTAGAAGTGTACCTGTGCAATGCAGCGAGATAAATCTCGATATTAATGTTTAGTTTTTATTCTTTGTCTCTATCGATATAATAAGATTTTATGTGGTTTTGATGTATTTATTTTTGAATGAAATATAAATTTGAAGATAGAATAAAAAATTATAAAAAAATTAATCGATATTAGTATCAAATTAACTATTTAATAATTCTCGTTTTTTGTGTAACTTCTTTAATTTTTCATTATAATTTAATTACAAAGTAATTTATTTTTGGTGTAATAATATAATTTTTTATAAAGATAATAATTAAACATTTTGTTAGAACTCAATAATTATCTTAATTATATTTTTGATTTTTTTTATTTAAAATTAATGTTTATCTTATATTTGATTATTTTTATATGCAGTTAGTTACACGAATTTAAAAATGAAGTTTTAACAAATTGTACTTACGTAAAATTACTTGTAATAATTAATTTTAAGTAATATGCATCAATAAACAATACTTCATTTATAAAAAATAGTTTTTAAGAGTTTTTATCAAATGTTTTATAATATGTTATAAATAAAATTACATATACAAGTGAACAAACTTTAATAAATAAAGTCATATATTTTGAATTTAAATTAAAGTTTATTTCTATTTTAGAGATTAGGGCGAAACCAGAGGTCTTTTTTATATCTGTTTCGCAAGGACCACAGTCAACTTTTGTAGAATCATAGATGAGAACGCGAAAAAAACAGTAGAGTAATTTACATATTTGGTCCTTGTGGTTTTAAGGTTATTTAGGTTTTAGTCCCTACATTTCCCTATTTCAAAAGAACCCTCATAAAATGTTTTTTGACGTGTTTTGGTCTCTCCTATTAATACTGTTAAAAAGTATCCGTTAAGTGATGGCTATATTGTTCCTTCGTATCTTTGTCGTTTTACTCTCATCTGACCACCCATCGTCCATTGATCCCACCTTTTTTTATTAACATGGATATCCAATTCGCTATGCGAGCCGACTAATTTCAGGACGACCACCTGCTTTGCAGATAGTCCGGAGTCACCGCATTTGAACCTCTGTGGCCACAAGAAGATTTTTTATTCCTCCTTAGATTTGAACTTGAGACCTCCTGGTACTTTTAACCTTTGGAGTCAAGCTCAAATCAATCAGGCACCACCTTTGTGGTTAATTGATCCCACCTTAATTGATTGCTGAAATGGAAGTTATAGATAATAAACAGCGGTGGCGAATAAGAGGGGACGATGTTACTTTTGAACAATGGAAAAGAAGAGGGAAGGGGAATATGATGGCGGTGATAGGATTTTTGTTTCCAATTGAGTTATATGTTTATTTTGGACCAAAAATCAAGAAGGTGTAGTGGTGGTGCTTAGTACATCAGAAGTGTTGTGATGATAAGGAGTGGTTGCGGAAGGTCAAGCAATGGTGGTGGAGGTGGTCGTTGCTGAAGGAGAAACGGGAAGATGCATTGGTGGTGGCCCATGGAATTGAGAGAAGAAGATGATGGTTTGAGAGGTGGGTAGGAAGAGGAGAAGGAGGTCGCTAAAGGGGCGAAAAGGGTCGACCGAGGTGGGAGGGGGAGAGAAGGGATGACACATGTCTTATTTTGGTTGGTTGTAATTATAATAAAAACGGAGAAAACTAAAATGCTTTTCATTTTAACAGATTTTTTTAACAGTGTAAGAGGGAAAGACCAAAACATGTCAAGAAAGTATATTATAAAGGTTCTCTTTTGGAAATAAAAATTGTAGGAACTAAAATCAAGACAATCTTAAAACCACAAGGACCAAACCCGTATTTTATTCTAAGGAATATCATAAATCAAACATCAAAGATTGCCTCTTAATAATTCAGATGATGTCTTTTAATAGAACTATTAAAAGGCAATCCTTGATGTTTGATTTATGAATTATTAAGAGCTGAATCTTGTTTGGTAAAAAAAATGTTTGTCTTTTAATCGTTCTAAAATTATCTGAATGATTTTGTATCTTGGGTCTTTCTTAACCATTCAACGTCCTAATTTCATTCTAAATAATTACCAAATAATTATATTTTATTTTACATTATATCATAATTTTTTTTAATTATTTTAATCATTTAATTATTTTTATACCAAATCATTGGGCAACTATCAAATAATCCATAATTTAAAGAAAAAAAGAAGGGGAATTAATGAAAATAAGAATAAAGACGACAGTCAAAATAAAGACGACTTCCGCAAGTTTCACAACATTGCAGTCAGTCTACAACTTTTGCTTCTGCCTCTCTCTCTTCTCTCCCTCCGATAATGCTGTGAGCAACCGCTTATCTAATTCGATTCAAGTATATATATACCCACAATATCGCTATATATTGATCTCTATGGTTATTGTTGCATAGCAAAATTGAAAAACAGGAAGCATTTGGGGTTAATTCGTTGTAGAAATGCCGGTGAAACCTGGTGTTGTGTTATTGATCGTCTTCTTGGTGGCGGTTACAGCGGTTTCGGTGGCGTATGAGAGCAGAAGTGAATATTCGACGAGGATTTTAACTCTGGCGAGGGCCTTTCCGGCGAACGAGACAGTTGAGTTGGAAATCCTCAAGGCACGTGACCATGTCAGACACTCCCGAATCCTGCAAGGCTTCGCCGGCGGCGTTGTTGACTTCAATGTTTTCGGTACCTCCGATCCTTACTACGGCGGGTAATTTATTGAAATCCCAAAAAGAAAATTATTCTAGTTATTCATATCACCTTTTTTTCAAATGAAACAGCCGTAAACATTTCACTTTTTTTGTGTCAGTTCTTCCCTCTTTTGGTGTCTTAATTCCTTCTATTAATCTTGAATAACTCATTTGAGCTCTGGATTTCTTTCTTCCTTATTTAGTTGATTTTAATCTTTATTTAATCATCCAACCTATGGAATTTTGTTGTTCTTTGTTCTTGGGTCAATGAACACCATGTGTTTGTTTGTTTG
The DNA here is from genome assembly GCF_001531365.2 of Cynara cardunculus var. scolymus. NCBI lineage: Eukaryota > Viridiplantae > Streptophyta > Magnoliopsida > Asterales > Asteraceae > Cynara > Cynara cardunculus. The sequence continues at coordinate 26,771,606 of NC_037537.1, forward strand.
CTTCTCTTATTTCTTTACTCAGTAATGCCCATCAAATATGTTTTCCAAAATTCAACATTTTGTAAGCAAATTTCATGGGTTTTGCATTAAATAGTATCTTATCTATAACCATGTTCTGTAGATCGTGGTCTTGTCTCTTGATTTTCTATTTGGTTATCATCTAATTTATTCATTTTATGGTAGGACAATACATTCAGAAGTTTTCGATTGTCTTCTCTATGTGGGAATAGCCTTTAAGCAGCTTCTATGGTTACTCTTTTGACCTCTCTGGGTCCACTAATGGAAGTGTGTTTCATAATTGAAAAAGGTTTAGTTTAGGAAATTAGATTTAATCATAATGATTAGAGACTATAATGTCATAATCTAGCTTAACTCTGAGACCATATAGTGGGTATTATACTATTATATATGTAACAACTCATCCCACGTAGATAGAAAGTTAGATTTGTGAGTTCTTATAAGCTCAAAGTTGTGGGCTATCAATAACTTCTACCATGGTTTTAAGTTGAATCGGGGTTATTAGGCTAGTCTGTTGCTTTGGGCTACGAGGTGTTACAAAATTAAAATATACATAGGTAGAGTCAGTTCAGGGAGAAAACATCAAAAAAATGAAAAACTAAGGAACACTCTGGTAACCGTTCATCTGGATGGTATGCACATGCAAATACAAGTAAGCTATAAGCAATTTATCCGGTATACACATGTGTAGAACATGGACACGCGAATAAAAACCAAAAAACAACTTCAATTACTTGTATGTACATGTGCATACCATCCAAATGAATGGTTACCGGGTGTTCCCCAATTTTTCATTTTTTCATTTTTTGGGGGTTTTCTCCAGAACTTTCCTCTACGTTAGTATATTACTAAAATTATTGATTTTTTTGTGACCTTGATTGTATTGTAGATTGTACTTTACAAAAGTGAAGTTAGGCTCTCCTCCAAGAGAATTCAACGTGCAGATTGATACTGGAAGTGACATCTTATGGGTTTCTTGTAGTTCTTGCAGTGGTTGTCCTGAAACAAGTGGATTTGGTGTATGTTTCTTTCCATTTAGATCTTCTAAAGATTGTTAGACTTGTTATATGCTTGAATGATTCCTAATGCATCCCATTTTTCATTTCTAGTTTCCGCTCAATTTCTTTGATGCTCCAAGTTCTTCAACTGCTTCCATGGTGTCCTGTTCAGATTCCATGTGTTCTTCTAATATCAAAACTGTGGATGCTTTATGTTCTGATCAAGGCGATCAATGTGGTTACGAGTTTCAGTATGCAGATGATAGTGGGACTTCTGGTTATTATGTTACCGATTTGCTATATTTTGATACAGTTGTGGACCCTTCCATGATTACCAACTCTTCAGCTTCTGTTACTTTTGGGTGAGCTTTTCCATCACTTTTGTGACAATTTTTCTTTAACTGTACACCAACACAATCATCCAAAATGAGCATGCCCTCCAACAATCATGCCATCTAGCATTACTTATGGTAACTTTGGTTGAATTCATGATCCTAATCAATGAATATGAAAAGGATTTGTTCCCATTTAGAACAGATTTAAGACTTTCCTGAAAGTATCCTCTGCTTAATTGCAGCAGGGTTCAGCTTTAACATAGTGACTGCTGCAGATGTTGTACATGAGACCTCAATTCTACTGCCAGATGAAGATTTGATTCATTTTATAATGACTTAGGGCCTGTTTGTTAGCAGCTTAATGGACTCAGCTTGTTCGGTCAGCTACACTGTGCATGACTGTTTGGTAGTGGCTTAATGATATAGAAAAATGACTTATTCAATAAGCTTCTAGGGGCAGCTTTATACAGAAAACAAAGTTTTTCTAAGCTTGCACATCCCAAACAAAAAACCCTCTTCTGCCATCTATGAAAAAACACTTCCAAACAAAAACATTCCCAAATCTATAAAGACAGATTAATCCACACAGACAACTTTATCTATAAATGACTTAATGGAAAACCAAGCAAACATCCCCTTAGGATATGTTTGGCAAATTAGCTGATAAACTACTTGTGGTAGCTAAAAAGCTAGATGTTGGCTAATAGGCTAGCCGATAAACTAGTAATGTTTGGTAAAAACTAGCTTATAAGCCACATGAAAAAATATAAGGGGTATACTTGGAAGAAATGGAAGAAACACCCTTGTAGCTTATTGAAATGCTACTTGAAGTAGCTTTTCAAAAAACTAGCTTATGGCTAACAAAACATCTAACTTATGGTTGTGAAACATGTTAATCCTTGTATGAGGTTTGTGGTTTTGGTGACAGGTGCAGTACCTATCAATCTGGTAGCTTAACTAAATCAGATAAAGCGATGGATGGGATTTTTGGATTCGGGCAACATAGTCTATCTATTATATCACAACTATCCTCTCAAGGGATCACTCCAAAAGTATTCTCCCACTGTTTACGAGGAGATGGAAATGGCGGTGGCAAACTTGTTCTTGGTGAGATATTGGCTCCAACCATGGTTTATAGTCCCCTTGTCCCATCACAGTACGTATTATTTTTTTGAAGTATATAGTATTTATATACGGCAAACCTCATACACATTTCTCACCTTTGGTGAGTCTTGATCCCTTGACCTCCAGGGAGGTCGGGATCTCTCGGTTACCCGGGTACCGCAGGGCCAATGACTCTTTGGTCTAAGAACGTATTATGTGGAGTATGAAACTTTCCATTATCTCAGTAATAGTCTTTTCGTATGCACATTTTTCACTTAAATTACTTCATTACCATCAAATTGCACAAGGGTCGAGTCAAATGAAGGGCATTAAGAAAATCGGGTCTTCAAAAAGAAACAAAGAAGGAAGAAACAAGAGGGATAATGGTTTACGATTCTAATTTTCAGGCCTCATTACAATCTGGATCTGCAGAGCATCAGTGTCGGCGAGCAGTTGTTGCCAATTGATGGAGCAGTTTTTGCAACGTCCGATGATCAAGGAACCATTGTCGATACTGGAACAACATTGACATATCTTGTTGCCCAAGCATTTGATCCGTTTGTTGATGCTGTTAGTTCTCGGTTTCTGCTTTTCAAAATATAACTATTATTTCATTCGTTTTGATCGTATCCCGATCTCAGTTCCCAAGTTGGAGTTAAATTGTAGTTTCGACTTTTATGCACTACAAGAAAACCGGCTTTATAGGACATCAAATATGCCTAAACGAGTCATTTAGATAAGTTTATGCTTTTTGACTGCAGATAACTGCTGCTGTTTCGCAATCAGTAACTCCGATCCTTTCAAAGGGGATCCAATGCTATTTAGTGGCATCAAGATCAAGGTACTTCCCAAACTTGGTTTTTATTTGGATCGTTCTACCGTGAAAGCCATGTCATCATCGAGACACATAAGCGATCCTTTATGGTTTTTCATGAACAGTTTAACTGCGATATTTCCGAAGGTTTCCTTAAACTTTGCAGGCAGCGCATCCATGATTCTTAAACCAGAGAACTACCTTGTACTAGGGGATCCTGTTGTGAGTTTATAATCTCGTCCCTTGTTTACTTGGTCATTCCATAATTTCTTGGCAGACACAACTTGTCCCGAAATAAATGCTACGTTTTATTTTCTGGTGAAATCTAAGTCCAAGATTACCTCTTTGTCATTGGTTAGCGTTGTAAAACGCTGATTGAATGCATTTTGGTCCGTAAGATGTTGGGTATTTTTAGTCTTTTTGACCAATACGAACAAATTTGTACAGGAGGGTGGTATTCCGTGGTGCATTGGCTTTCAGAAAGCGACTAATGGGGTAACGGTTCTTGGAGGTAAGTTCAAAAGGTGTCATTTTACAATAATTTGCCACATATACGTGCATATAGAGTGGATTCTATAATAGAGCGCGCACCGTAAAACCTTAAAAAGACTATTTTACCCTCAAGGTCCGACAATTGTCTATACCCTTTCACGGAGGGGACTGGACAGTTTGGACTAGACGGGCGAGAGTATGGTAAGTAGGTGAAAATTTTTTGTGTGGTTTTAGGTTTTCAATTTTTGACATGGGTAGGTTAGTAATTTATCAATCTTGTCCCATTTTCGCTATTTTTTGCTCCACCACTTTGGCGGGACAGGAAAAATGCATAGTTGTCCCACTCAGGTAAGTTGCGACAAGCATAGGACAACTTTTGTCCTGTCCAATTTTGTCCCAACGCACCTTTCGTGAGAAATGCAACATCGGAGATTTTGAAACGTCCACCATTCTATTTATATCATATGATTGTTTAAATCTGATTATTGACCCTCTAAGCTCATCGAGTTCGTTATAATTGCAGATCTTGTTCTTAAAGATAAGATATTTGTTTATGATTTATCGAGAAAACGAATTGGATGGACCGATTACGATTGTAAGCACAATACTTTCCCTTGTATGCGTGCTTGTGACACACTCGTTTGTTGAGTTTGATCATTGTATTGTTACACTTTATTCAGGTTCGGCGGATGTAAATGTCTCCATAAAGTCCAACAAGAACGAATACGTCAATGCAGAGTTGAACGAGAGCATATCATCGAGTTTTACGAGTCTTGAAGCTCTTTTGATGTTTATACTAGTAGCATCATTTTGGTCTTTATTATGGTGAACCGAAACACGATCTTCGGTCAAGAACTCCTTCATTTTTTAGCTTTACACGTCGATTCGATTGGCCGTTCTTCAATCGGGCTATCGAGATGCCACTGTTTTACGCCTTAGAGCCTTCGAGGTCTAAATTTATCCGAGTGTCTCTCTTTTAATTTCCTGAATTAATCGACTTTGTAAGAGGACAACTTAATATTAATCATATAGTTTTTTTTTTTATTAACCTGGATATTCAGCCCGTTATGCGAGTCGACTAATCTCAGGGCGACCACCTGCTTTGCAGGTAGCCCGTAGTCACCGCATTTGAACCTCCGTAGCTACAAGAGGATTTTTGTTTCTTCTTGGATTTGAACCTGAGACCTCCAAACACTTTTGACCTTTGGAGCCAAACTCAAACCAATCAAACACTATTCTTGTAGTTATTAATCGTATAGTTTTTATCTGTTTTTGATAGATTTATTTTAAAGTAAAGTTCAATTTTGGTCCACAGTTTGCATTTTTGAACGGATAGTGCTTTTAAATTTTAAAAACCCGGATTTAATGTATCATTTTTGTCAATTATAAACAGTTTTAGTTCATCTTCTAACGATTGTTAACGTTCTCTGTTTAACCCAATTAAATGAGAGGTATTTTAATTATTTTAATTATTTTTTAATTTTATATTAAAATTAAAAAAAATTATAATCTAAATTTTAAATGGTAAAACAAAAAAGAAATGAGCTTTTTTAAAACTAAAAATATAGTATGTTCTTCCCTCTTTTTCCATTGTTTTACAAATTAATTTAATTTTAATATAAAATTAAGAAAATAAAAAATATATATTAAAATACCTTTTATTTAACTGGACTTAACAGAAATAGTTAACCATCGTTAAATAAAGGCACCAAAATTATTGAGAATCAAAAAACTTTAATATAACCGTTGAAAATTAAAAACCTTCAGGGACTAAAATTAAACTTTATTTTTCTTTTTTAAAAATATTAAACTTCAGGTAATTTGGTTAAAATTAAATGAGAATATATAATTTGATACGGGATCATATATTAAAATCAAACAAATCATTTTATAATTACAAAATATTTGAAAAATCGAAACACTTAAATCATTACGAATATGGTGACTTTTCAATGACTTTCAACTTGTATCGAATCGTAGAATTCAATGGAGTCAGTTATAGTGATCCTGTTATTTAAAAAAAAAATATGTAAGACGTGTTCAATTGGAGAATTTTTTTGAATTAGATCGTGTTACTTTAAAATCCGATAATGTGTTTTTGTAATATTCCAACGGGTTGGTTTACTTTTTTTGCAAGTCAATTGCATAAGTCAACTTCATTTAAATGTTAAGTAATTAAATAAATAATTTATACTATATCTATACTATATTATAAAACATTTGGCTAAAACTCTTAAAAACTCTTAAACTCTTAAACCCGTTTATTCCTAAACAATTTCATCCATATCCGATTTCATCCCATAACTGAATTCGTGTAACTAACTGCAGATAAACACAATCAAATACAGGATAAACATTTCATTTTAAATATAAAAAATCTAAAATATAATTAGGATAATAATTGAGTTCTAACAAAATACTTAATTATTATCTTTATAAAATGTTATATTATTAAACCAAAAATAAATTATTTCATTATTAAACTT
>NC_037537.1:26779197-26788032 GCF_001531365.2 Cynara cardunculus var. scolymus
AATAAAATAAAATATTAAAATCACGATGTATCTCGCTGCATTGCGCGAGTACGTTTCTAATATATTATAAAACATTTGACAAAAACTCTTAAAAATCACATTTTTTACATGAAGTATTGTTCAATGATGCATATTAATTAAAAATCAAGATTTCAAGTAAATTACGCATTAATACATCTTATTAAGCTCCATATTAACCACAAGGGTGGTGCCTAATTGGTTTGAGCTTCGTTCCAAAGATCAAAAGTACCAGGTGGTGCCTAATATAAGATTAGAATAAAATTGAATTCCAAACCCTATAAATACTGAAAACCTTCTTCACTGCTATGGCCTGTGAACTCCCTTAATTAATCATTTTTACCATCAACTAAGTCAACAATTTCACTGTTACTGCCCCTCACCGTCGTATTTCACCTTACTTTTATCTTTTAAGAAACCCATATAAATCAAATTAAGAACGTCTATTTGATCACTAAAGGTTACTATTTGATCGTTGTAACCATTCTTAATTAAATAAATAAATAAATAAATAAAATGGATGACAGATAGATGAGTTAAATCGGTTAATATAATCAACGGGTTGTATTTGAAGCCACACACTCTCTCACTATGTATATATATACACACTAGAACGGTACTCGTGCAATGCAGCGAGATAAATCTTCATTTTACTATTTAGTTTTTATTTTGTCTCTATTGATATAATACGATTTTATATGTTTTTCAGAAAACGATAATGTTTTTTTTAATGAAATATAAATTTGAAGATATCATAAAAATTTGAACAAAAAATTAGTCGATATTAGTATCAGATTAACTATCTAGTAGTTCTCATTTTTTTGGTGTAACTTATTTAATTCAGTTTTTTTTATTATAAGTTAATTTAGATTTAATAACAAAGTAATTTATTTTTGGTTTAATAATATAATTTTATACAAAGATAATAATTAAATATTTTGTTAGAACTCAATGATTATCTTAATTATATTTTAGATTTTTTATAATTAAAATGATAGTTTATTTTGTATTTGATTATTTTTATCAACACTTAGTTATACAAATTAAAAATAGAGGTTTAATCCGGTGTACTTGTATAATTCAATATTTTATTACAAGTCAATTTAGATTTAATAACAAAATAATTTTTTTGGTTTAATAATAATTTTTTTATAAAGATAATAATTCAACATTCTGATAGAATTCAAAGATGGTCTTAATTATATTTAAAATTTTATATATTTAAAATGAATGTTTATTCTGTATTTGATTATATTTATCTGTAGTTAGTTACACGAATTTAAAAATAAAGCTTTAATAAATTATATTTATACAAAATTATTTATAATCTTAAATTTTAAGTAATATAAATCAATAAACAATATTTTATACATTAAAAAATATTTTTTAAAAGTTTTTATAAAATACTTCGTAATATAGCATAGCCATAGACATAGATAAGAGGTGTTGGGCACGCGCCGCTAATTGAGAGTGAAGATATTTTGTGTATATCCAAATTGTGAAACGGGGGCACAATCAAACTTTCCATGCAAAAATCTTTTAAAATTAAAAAGAAAATATTTAAAATACGTATATTTATTGAATATTTAATTCATGAATAAGTAACCTTCCCCTAAAAACGATTCTTATTAAGGAAATTGGTTCTCTTCTCTCTGTATTTATCCCCCAAATTCAATTCCATCACCGAAACGTCACTTGGATCTCTGTCATTGTCATCGGAAAATTGCGATTCTGTAGTGGAAGTCAGCAATGGCGGCACCACTACCACCACCTACACCTACGACGGTCACACCGCCACCGGCGTCATTGTACGTAGGGGATTTGCATCCGCAGATCGACGATCTGCAACTCAGCAACGCCTTCTCAGAGTACAAGAGTCTCTCTTCGGTACGCGTTTGTCGTGATTCATCCACCGCCCGTTCTCTCTGTTATGGATATGTCAACTTTCTTTCTTCTCAAGATGGTATGTATACATCCGATCGATCAAAAACTCAATTATCTTTTGTGATCTTTATATTTTTTTCAAATATATGAATATCGCGATCTGTTTCCATGACGATCTCTATTGATTTTGTGAAATTATAATTTGTTGTTTTACGAGTGAATTTTCTGAATGTTTGATGCTTGTATGTTTTCGGTTTGGATCAGTTTTGAATGCGTTTTCTAACTTCTAGAATGCTAACAGACGTTTTCTAGTTTATGAAGAGAATTGCAAGCTATATCTTTTGTACCTTTCATCGACAGGAAGTCATCGATTGAATTGGATTATGACCTCTAGAAGCAAGCGTAATGTAACATGCATAACTCTAGGAAATCATAAAATTCGAAAATTGTCCATGTCCTATATGGTAATCAATCATTGTTTTCAATAATGGGTGCATGAAGTTTATTTGGTTGGGGTGTTGAGTATTTCAGTTTTTAGAAATTGAATAATCTTTCTATAAATATCTTCACTTCATGCATTATTCCCCCTCCCCTTTTCTTGTAAAGTAGTTCATTTAGTACTATGTGCTGATTTTGATATATGTATTGCTTCAATTTTGCATTCACTAAACTTGAGCAGCCATCCATGCTATCGAGTCTAAGAATAACACCATGTTGTATGGGAAGATGATAAGGGTAACATGGTCTCATCGCGACCCTGATGTGAGAAGAAGTGGAATTGGAAACGTGTTTGTCAAGGTAATATTGAACAGTGTTATTATCAATTTATCATATTAGCATTCAATGTTGGTACCTATTTATCTCATGATTGGTTCTTGGTTGCAGAATTTGAACGAGTTGATTGACAATGTCCAACTTCAAGAACTGTTTAAAAGTTTTGGTAATATATTGTCTTGTAAAGTGGTTACACTTGAGGACGGTAAGAGCAAAGGGTATGGTTTCGTTCAGTTTGATTCTGAGGAATGTGCAAATGCTGCAATTGAGAAACTCAATGGCACTAATGTTGGAGGCAAGCAGATGTACGTCTGATCAACACCAAAGTGTTTTGCATTATGTTTGGATTTTGGAAATGTTTGCTCCACCAGATGTATGTGGCCTTGTTAACTTTTACTCTTTCATCTTAATTTGTCACAGATACGTAGGGAAATTCATGAAGAAGAGCGATCGAGTATTACCGAGTCCTGATGCTAAGTACACGAATCTGTACATCAAGAATCTTGACTTGGATATGACAGAAGACATTCTTGAGAAAAGTTTCGCTAAATTTGGAAAAATTGTTAGCTTGGTTATAGCAAGAGATGACAGTGGTGTTTCAAGGGGGTTCGGTTTTGTGAACTTTGAAAACCCGGAGGATGCTAGGAAGGCAGCAGAAGATATGAACGGGCTGAACCTCGGTATATATGTTATGTTATTTTGTAAGGGTAATCTGTTTAATAGGCAAATTTCCACCACTCTGACCGAGCTTTTCTTTTGAGTATGTCTTTATGCGCAGGTTCAATGGCTTTATACGTTGCCAGGGCTCAGAAAAAAGCTGAGAGAGAACAAATCTTGCGACGTCAATTTGAGGACATAAGGAAAGAACAAATATTAAAATATCAGGTATTTCTTACAGCTATTTACTGTTAGCAATTTCCTCCCTTCTTCTCATTGTATTTCTGATTACTTTCTTATTTCAGGGTTCAAATGTGTATGTGAAGAATATTGATGATGATGTCACTGAGGATGAGCTGCAAGAACACTTCAGTCAGTGTGGCACAATCACATCTGCTAAATTGATGTGTGATGACAAAGGAGTGAGCAAGGGTTTTGGTTTTGTCTGCTTCTCTGCACCAGATGAGGCAATCAAGGCTGTGAATACCTTCCATGGTGAATTAGCCTAAATACTCATCATCATGTCCTTGATGTTTTGAGAGTTCTTTTTGCTTTTTAATTATCATTACTTTCATTTACTTACGATTTCTACATTTCTGATGTTTTACAGGATATATGTTCCATCGAAAGCCTTTGTATGTATCCATTGCTCAAAGAAAAGAAGAGAGAAAAGCACAATTACAGATTCAGTATGCACAGCGTATGGTTGGACTTGTAGGTCCATCTACTGTCATCCCTGGTGATTATCCTCCTCTTTACTATACAACCCCTTCTGGTATCATTTCGCAAGTGCCAGCACGACCAGGGGTGATGTATCAACCTATGGGCATCAGGCCAGGATGGAGGGCTAATGGTTTTGCACCTCCAACAAGGCCAGTTTTTCAGCCATCACCTATCCCTTTTGTAAGTTCTCTCTTCTATAACAATAATGAACATTAATTAGTAGAATGAACTGCTAATTATGTTGTTTTAGCTACTTCTATAAGAAATACAATAGTTTGGTAGGCTGGGAGCAGAACGATTCTATTGATCTTTCAAGTGTACGTTTTGGAGGTATTTAAGAGCGTGCGATTGTATTTTTTCAGATTCCTAATGGTCCAAGACCACACAGAAAAAATAGAGGGAGGATGAATGGACAGATGCAGCAGCCACCATACATGCCACACTTGCAACAGCCATCTCAGACATCCAAAGACTCATTTAGCAACCCCCAGGTCTGCTTCACTTGCTACTGTATCCAAATTCATATATCTTGCCATCAGCTTTGATTTAAGTTCATTTTTTGACATTGACTAGAATAAAAAAAAAAATTCTAACCAGAATTTTCTGTTAAAAACACAAATGATGTCAATTTGTTTTTTCTATTTTCATATTAAATTTGATTTTCTTCCAGATTGGAGTCTGAAAACTAACCTTTTCCTTCTCTTCCTTGATGATTGCATGGTTCACTAGCCATGTATGATTGCTTATTTTGCTATATATAATCTAGACACACCTTTCCATTTTATGAAGTTTTACTTCATCATTTATGTTGAAGCATCTTAAAGAGAATATTTCCATTTTGTTAGCATGAGGGCATGAGATTCTTTATTGAAATTAAGCAACTGTGTGAGTTTCAATAGACTGGACAAATACTTGCTTTACATGAAGAGCATCCATAATGAGTCTTTTGAAGACTACTTCAGGAAGAGCTTTTTTGCCACATCATAGATTATAAAAAAGCATCCGACAGAGAATACACTTTTTTGCTTTGGGTCCCATTTTTTTCTTGTTTTGCTTAGCCACCTGAGCTTATAGGTCCCAGTTTTTGGGAAAAGCTTTAATGAAAAACCTTACCATTGTGAATGCTCGTATAAGATGATGTTGGGCCATTATGACTATTATGAGTTCTTTCTTGATCATCGATTTCTGTTGCTATCCGACTCTAGGATGAGAAAAAGAACAAGCATTGGTTGTGTCTTACATTCGGATCCTAATATCTCTTAAATTGCTTTATTAAAGGGCTTTTATCAATTATTACCTGTATCTTAAACCAACTTCTGTACTTTATCAAGACTGTTCCACATTGCCACACAATTGGCTTTCTTGCTCTTTTAAAGATTCACTTCCAAATCACTGTGATCACATTTGGTTAATTCGGCTTTGGATACTGTATTTTTGCATGCCATACAGACGTTCACCAAATTCATCTCAAAATATGATCCTTTTCTATTAAGGTTCTTCTGAATCGATCTTTAATGCCATTAAATTTTGCTCTATGTGCTGATTCTTGGAGTCGACAAAATTCACAGTGGGCAGGACAAGCGAAACATGCACCAAATGGCCGTGGCCGTGATATTAACAAAGGAATTGGATCATCTTCTGGTGCTTCAAATTCTGGTGGATCAGTGGGCGAGGGATCTGAGATGTTGAGTAGTATGCTTGCTGCTGCTTCTCAGGAGATCCAAAAGCAGATTCTAGGCGAATGCCTCTACCCTCTTGTCAACCAACACAAGGTATTGTCGGTTTTTTAGCACACCAAATATGTCAAGTTTATTAATATACAAGACTTAAAATTTACAGAACTATACAATTGTGTCCTATCTCCTATGTCAGCAAGGGCGGACCCACTATGGTGTACACGGTGGCACAAGTTACCCCTTCGTTCGTCCTTGGCAATGTAAAAAAAAAATAGAGTTGTCATCTTATTATTTTGTTGGATGACACTGTATATTCCTTAAAACTACAATAATAACACAAGGTCCTCGAGTTGGTTTGGATGGTTTTTCCTCCCATTCCTAGCACGGGTTCAAACTAATCCCATTTGTATCTAATTTTTAGTTTTTAACTTTTAATTTCAGCTTTTTCAATCAGGACCTCACATTGAACTAACCATCAGACCAATAATGATTAAAACATTGTTTTTTTTAAGGTCAAATGGTGTAATTTTGTTTGAATTTCAGCCTGATTTAGCTGCAAAGATAACGGGAATGCTATTGGAGATGGACAACTCAGAACTGCTATTGCTATTGGAGTCGCCGGAATCTTTGGCGGCCAAGGTGGAGGAAGCTGTGCAGGTACTGAAGCTCTCAAAGACCAAAGTATCCACCACCCAAGACTCTCTTCATCCCAATATCTTATCTGCTGGTGTGGCCGTCAACTAATTCATTTCCCAACTCTTTAAACTTATTTATGAGCTTCCTCGTAAACTAAACCCTTTTTTACTTTATATATATTATGCTTTTAATAGATCTTGTTGCTAAAAGCTGTCCTTTTTTGTCTGATAGAGTGAAACATCTCCGGTTCATTAAGATTTTAAGTATATATTTTTTTAGACCCTCCACTATTACTGATCCGGTCTATTTATGTTCCGCGGCTAAAAGGATGTGCAAACCCCATCTCATATATTAAAAGACTGGTTCTTAAAAAAAGGCACACCTGGGAAGAAGACGACATGCCAAACCGCTCCATGCCTTTACTTAGCTTTTGGAGCACTTTAATTAATTTTGTTATTAATAAATTAATTTAACTAATTAAATAAATTTATATTTATACTATATTATAAAACATTTGATAAAAACTCTTAAAAACCACTTTTTATGAGTAGAGTACTGTTTATTAATGCATATTACTTAAAACTCAAGATTGCAAGTAGATTGTGCATAAGTACAACTTATTAAAGCTCATTTGAATTCGTGTAACTAGCTGCAGATAAACATAATCAAATACAAGATAAACATTTCATTTTAAATATAAAAAATATAAAATACAATTAAAATAATTATCGAGTTTTAACAAAATAATTAACTATTATCTTTATAAGAGAATTATCTATATACTGTATTATAAAGATATGACAAAAACTCTTAAAAACGATTTTTTATGTACGAAGTATTGTTTATTGATGCATATTACTTAAAATTTAAGATTACAAGTAAATTGTGCATAAGTACAACTTATTAAACCTCCATACTCGAATTCGTCTAACTAAATGCAGATAAACATAATCAAATATTGGATAAACATCTCATTTTAAATATAAAAAATCTAAAGTATAATTACGATAATCATTGATAACTAACAAAATACTTAGTTATTATMTTTATAAAAAATTATATTATTAAACCTAAATTAAATTTCTTTGTTACTAAGCCTAAATTAAATTATAATTAAAAAAATTTAATTAAGAAAATTACACCAAAACATAATAACTTTTAAAAAGATTAATTTAATACTGCTATCGATATTTTTTTTTCAAAATTTTATGCACGAATTACTGTTTATTGATGCATATTACTTAAAATTCAAGATTACAAGTAAATTTGCAACTTATTAAAGCTCGATGTTTGAATCTGTATAACTAATTGTGAATGAATATAATCAAATAGAGATTAAACATCTTATTTTAAAATATAAAAAATCTGAAATATAATTAGAATAATTATCGAGTTCYAACAAAATAAATAATTATTATTTTTATAAGAAAATTATATTATTAAACCAAATATAAATTACTTCGTTATTGTACCTAAATTAAATTATATAAAAAAATTGAATTAAAAAATTACATAAAAAATTGAAAAATTTTAAATAGTTAATTTTATATTAATATCAATATATTTTTGTTAATTTTTTATGATATCTTCAAACTTATATTTTATTCAAAAATAAAAACATTATCGCTTTTCTCAAAATCACATAAAACCATATTATAACATCGACTGAGATAAAGAATAAAATAAAATATTAAAATCAAGATGTATTTCGCTGCATTGCGCGGGTATCTTTCTAGTATTATCAAAAGGTTTATGAAGATGTATATAAATCAATTCAACTATATAAACTTGTTAAATTCTTACTTTAATACATCATCAATTTTAAGCAAATTCAGTTAAGCATATTTAACAAAATTTATTATCGTTGCTTCTCAAATATTGTTATTTTAAAAAATTATCGCTTTTATTTATTGTCGTTTTTAACAATCTTTTATTTTCGTAATTTTTTATTATTACGACTTTTATTATCTATACTATATTATAAAACATTTGACTAAAACTCTTAAAAACTCTTAAAACTCTTAAAAACTCTTAAACCCGTTCATGCCTAAACGATTTCATCCCTATCCGATTTCATTCCATATCTGAATTCGTGTAACTAACTGCAGATAAACACAATAAAATACAGGATATACATCTCATTTTAAATATAAAAAATCTAAAATATAATTAGTATAATCATTAAATTATAACAGAATACTTAATTATTATCTTTATAAAATTTAGAATATTAAATTTAAAATAAATTGTTTTATTATTAAACTTAAATGAAATTATATATAAAAAATATATTTTATATTATTAATCAGTTGACAAAAACTCTTAAAAATTATTTTTTATGCGTAAAGTACTGTTTATTAATGCATATTACTTAAAACTCAAAATTACAAGTAAATTGTGCGTAGGTACAACTTATTAAAGCTCCATATCTGAATTCGTGTAACTAACTGCAGATAAACACAATCAA
>NC_037537.1:26789617-26795750 GCF_001531365.2 Cynara cardunculus var. scolymus
ACACAAAAAAATGAGGAATTTTAAATAGTTAATTTGATACTAATATCGATATATTTTTGTCAAATTTTTATGATATCTTCAAACTTATATTTTATTCAAAAATAAAAACATCATCGCTTTCTCAAAATCAAATAAAACCATATTATAACATCGACTGAGATAAAGAATAAAATGAAATATTAAAATCAAGATGTATTTCGCTACATTGTTCAAGTACCCTTCTAGTTAACTATAAAATAAATAAAATATTTTTTTTCTTGTAATTTTTAATTATTATAATTTTTATTGTTAAGACTTTAATGACATAGATGGCCGAGGTTTAATTGAGTCCCACTTTCGAATTTATTATTTTTTAGCTCAAATTTTGGTGTTTTTTGTGTTTTAAAAAACATGCGTAGACATGATTCGAACAAGGATATGTTTTATGTATGGACAATAAACCAACCAATAGATCTACACTAATATGACATAAAAATTCGTTACATATTTTTTTGTAGTCAAATTGTATCACCACTTAAAAAAATTCCAGATCCCGCCTCAGATATTAACAAAAACAATTCAAACATTATTTAAACTATGCATATTAATTTATAGGACAAGAATCCAAAGAGAAAATAACGACATTTTACGTTCTTCTTTAGCTAATCATATTAGTTAAATGGTGAAGTTACAAAAGGTCAAGAACACACTTTTTTTAAGATTTATGATGGACTTCTAAGTTCTACCAACCAAACCATAGGTTTAATAAGTAATATAAATTATATTTTATTTAAAATATAAACCCTAAACCCTAAACCCTACCCCTTACATTCTAAGCCGTAAACCTTTTAAACTCTAAATATTAATAAAATATCTAAAGTAAACTACGATTTTCGTTCCTGTGATTTGAGAAAAATTTGCGATTTTTCGTCTCTTTGGTTTTGAAATTGCTATTTTTGTCCCTATGGTTTGTAATAAATCAAAAATACTAAAAATGTAATAAATTATAAACTATGGAGGACAAAAACAACAACAACAACAAATTACAAACAACATGAACGAAAACCGGAAGGGCGAAAATTGCAATGTTTCACAAACCATAAGGACGAAAATCGTAGTTTTCTTAAATATGTAAAATATCGTTAAAAATATTGACATGATGGCCATTAATAAATAAAGTTTAGATAAATAGTTTGAAAATATTTAAAAGCTAAATATTAAATTTTGTCAAAATGATTTAAAATTACCATTTCTTCTTAAAAGACAACGAAAAATATAAGATAGCTTATTGAAATTAATCTATAAGCTTCGTATTACATAATGATGATTTCACCTATAGGCCCCGAGCTTCACAGTTTTCGTGCACGTTTATGCCTACATTAACAATAATATCGTAAAACTGTCTCAAATAAGCATATGAATATTTGTCAAAAAAAAAAAATTTGATGTCAAAATAACTGCTCCACAATGATCTCAAACATCGCATACATGTGATAAACCAGAAAAAAAAAAAACACATTCTTGCCGATCTATACAAGTATGATAACCATAACCAACAGTCTTGAGGGAGTTAGGATTTGCATGATTTCGAAAGGAAAAAAGAAGGATTGAATGGTAAACAGAAACTTAAATCGGGCAGGTTTAAATTTTCATACCTGGGTTTGTGGGTAAGTCAGAATCAGACCTCAAGGTAAAGTTATGATTCCGTTTGATTCATGCTGAGAAATGAAAATGGCAGTGAACGAAGATGAAAATGAATTCTCATTCCTCATAATTTAACCAGTAACGAAATTTTAGTGCTTCGAGAGGAATGAGTCCATTATATCATAAAAAACCAAATAGTTTTTTATTTTTATTTTCATTCACATTGATTACTGCTTAATACCTCTAACCAAACACCTTTTAATATTCTTAAAAACCCTATGAAATCAAAGATTTATGTTAAAGCAACAAGTATTTAAGAAGCAATCCCTAATTGTTTAATAAGACCATTTTTGCCCTAAGTGGGGTTTGAAACTATTTGTGAGGTTGATATTATCCATCTCATTAGGTTCATTTTGCATATAGGCTACAAATTTTATGAACCT
This sequence comes from Cynara cardunculus var. scolymus, assembly GCF_001531365.2. Classification (NCBI taxonomy): domain Eukaryota; kingdom Viridiplantae; phylum Streptophyta; class Magnoliopsida; order Asterales; family Asteraceae; genus Cynara; species Cynara cardunculus. Next base: position 26,791,684 of record NC_037537.1, read on the forward strand.
AAGAATTAGATTCATACATAGGCCGTAATTCATTAAGACCGTATATAATTTAATATTTTTTTGGGTGAAGAATGTGCATTGATTTGGGGCTCGTAAAATAAGCCATCGATTGACTTAAAACGCTTTAATTAAGGGTTGTGAAGCCATCGGTTGAATATATGAATGTTAGATGTCATCGGTTATCTTCATATCATTAGTGGATCAATCAATCTTTCGAGCGTCATTCTAAGACTTTGATGCGAGCTTGTGTGTTTTACTTTAAACGTACATCAACAGTTATAAATAATGTTATGTGCGGGTAGAGTTAACTTAGTGAAAGTTTGGGGGGGGGGGGGGGGGGTTTCCCGATAGAATAAGACATCTCCAGTCCATTAAGGTTTTAAGTATAAAATTCTTTTGAACCCCTCCTCTATTGTTGATCCAGTCCATTTGTGTTCCGCCTCTGATTATATCAGCATACATCAAAACCGTGAAGCTCACTACAAGTTTAGATTTAATCATCATTTTCTGAAAAATAATATAAACGAAGTTATATAATTATATGCATTTTATATTTATAAAAAACACATATAATTGTATCGAATACCATTTAAAAGTAACATGGTGGGTATTAAAATTTGTCAAGATAATTTGAAAACATTTAAAACCAAAATATTATTTTATTAAAAAATCGTCAAAATGATTTAAAATTAACATTTAATTCCTAAAAATATCGTAAGAATAAGAAATTCTGTATAGCCATCTCACCAATACATTATTAGAAAACTGGGTATTTCCGACGAAAAAATCTTGTTCATAATTTTTTTTAACTTAATTAAGATTTTTTAAAATTAAATTCAAAAAAGAAGTTGGCTAACCTCCGAAGGCCATTTTCCACCGGAAAACCAAAAATCCGTCGGAAATACGCTGGAAACTATATTTTCCGACGGATATGACCGCTGGAAAAGATGAACAGTTTGGTAGTGATAATTAAGAAAAACTTGTATAGTATTCAACTTGATTTTAGTAGAAATAATTCAAGCATTATTTAAAACAAGTCATATTTAATAAGACCATGTTTTACAGTCTTTTTGAAATCATCAGATAAAGTGACGGAATTATAGGACCACCATTTTTCTATATTTGGGTCTTTGAAACGATTTGTTTAACCAGAGAGCGAACAACAATAATAAAAGACCTAAAAAGCAAGTGATTATTGTTACCATTAGAAAGAAGACTTAATTGAAAGGACAAGATTGGTTTGTTTACATTCAGCCATTTGAATATGAATTTGTTGGCTTTATAAATCTCATGTTTCCTCTTTTGTCACCAACCACATCATTTTTCTTAAGAATAATAATAATAATAAAAAGATTAATTTAAATTTAAATGAAATAAAACAAAATTATATATATATATATATATATTTAAGTGATTGGTGATAGAGGATTTGAGAACAAGTGGTTTGTATTCGTTTCTATTCGGATTTGGTCCCTAACGTTTCTCACTTGTCAGAAGGGTTTAACTTCTTATTATCGGTTTTGCACGGGTATAAGTTGTTTATCCAAACACTCGAAAGTGTTTAATATCGGTGTCACATCAAAATAAGTCAATAAATTATTTTTATGAATAATTCCAAACACCCTTAAATATATAAATTACAATTTTGCATAATCTCATCACGGAATTTATGCTTCAAATACTAATTCAAATCACTATTTAAATTGTATTGGTGGAGGGTTCAATTACATAAAATATAAATATAATTTATAAATACAAAATATAATTTATAAATACAAAATATAATTTTATAAAACACAGATATAATATAATATAATTTATAGATACATAAAGTATAAATAATTTATAAACATATAAAATATAATATGTATATAATATAAATTGTAAATAGATAAAATGTTCAAATAATTATAAGTATAATATAAAATATAATATATAAAATATAAAATACACAAAAATACAAAAATATAATATAGTTTAAGAGTAAATTACAGATTTGACCCTTGTAAATAATATATATTAAATCTCCAAAACCTTTATTTTAACGGGAAATGACACTGAGTGACCACCTCTTTCTCTTCCTTGAATCGCTGCCTTTATAAATTAAAAGGATCCACCAAGCTTCAACTTCACCCTCATCACCACCGTCACAACCACCCACCTCCAATGGCGGCTATCTCTAACCTACCTCCACTGCCTCTCCTCCGCGCCAAAACAAGACTGCAGCCTCCGGTGATCTTCTCCGTCACTGCCATGTCCAGACCCGCGGCAAACTCCTACTCTCCTAAAGCCACCCTTGGCGTTGTTGCTGCTCCAGCTCCACCTCCGCCGCAGACATTGTTAGAGTTCTCACCGGATTCTTTGCAGTATGAACAAGGTATGGTGGGAGCGGTGCCGGACGGTGGTGTATCTGAGTCGTCGGTTGGTCCAATGGAGTACTTAACCGGTATATTAACGTCGAAAGTTTATGACGTGGCGGTGGAGTCGCCGCTGCAACACGCCACGAAGCTGTCGGCGCGGCTTGGTGTGGATGTATGGTTGAAGAGGGAGGATGCTCAGCCGGTAAGTATTTGGAATCAATCCACTCATTATACCATCTTTTAATCATTTTTTAAGCAATTAATTTTATTATCAAATATCTACTCGCCTCTTCTCATACAGAACACGTCCCTTGTAAACTATATATGTGAAAGTATTAGATCTACAATCTAAATATTCATAATCACAAAATTGACATTAGACTTTTCAATAATCACAAAATTGTCACCGTACAACTTTAGACAATTAGATCATTAGCTTATAAAGTTGATCAATGAAAATAAATTGGTCTTACGGGTCTCACAAAAAACCCTTATCACACTGTTTTTAGGCTCTTGTTAGATAAATTTTTTGGCTCCGCTGCTATCAACGGCTGAAGGATTTAAACATGTCTCCCGCATGATCGAGAAAAAAGAACATATCTTCGTTTTTTTTTTTTTTTTGACAAAAATAAAACATATCAAATTTAATATTTGGAACTTTGTCACGTTTCAAATCGAATCGCATGTTTCGAGCCTTGTATTTCAAAGCATAAAGACATGAGGAAGTCCTTGTTTGTCGTCCCCACATGATCCCATTAAGAGCATCTTTCACCATTTTTTTTAATTTCTATATCATATATCATATATTAAGAAAATTTATAAATTTGGTAATTTTTAATTAAAATTTTAATGCAAGAACATTTTAGGTAATTTCTCTCCTCTCTTCTCTCTCCATCCCAGTCTTCCGGCCACCGTCCTCCGGTGATACCACAATGTGATACTCAAGCATATATAAGATACTTTGTGATACCACTGTGTTACATATCCGATCGACCGCACAAACGACCACAGTGTGATACCCAATCACATATATGATGCATTGTGATACCACTGTGGTATCACCGGAGGACGGTGGCCAAAAGACTGGGACGGAGAGAGAAGAGAGGAGATAGGAGAAAGGACAGAAAATACCTAAAATACCCTTGCATTAAAATTTTAATTAAAAATTACCAAAATTAAAATTTTTATAATTTATCTGTTGATTTGTGGTTGAGATTGGACCTCACGGTTACCACAAACTAATTAGTTCTCATTTGATTAGGCCCCTATATATATATATATATATATATATATATATATATGTATAAATGTTGGTTATTATACAACCCTTGACATTTGTGCAACCAATACAATATAATCTCAACCGTCCATTTCATTTGATTAATATGTGATTTCATAGAAGTTTTTATTGTTTCCTAATATAAAGTATCGATCATAATTAATGAACCATATTTATCTTCCATAAATATATTCAAATCATAATAAATGAACTCTCATCATTTCCATAAATATCTCAATATATTGGTTTACATTGGTTGTACAAATGTGATGTTTGTATTTGAAACAAACTATTTCTCTCTCTCTCTATTTATTTATATTTATATATATATATATACTATCATATAAAGCATTTGGCTAAAACTCTTAAAAACTCTTAAACTCGTTCATCCCTAAACGATTTCATCCCTATCCGATTTCATCCCATAT
>NC_037537.1:26800560-26829705 GCF_001531365.2 Cynara cardunculus var. scolymus
ACATAAAGTCATATTATAACATCGACTGAGATAAAGAATAAAATGAAATATTAAAAACATGATGTATCTCGCTGCATTGCGCGAGTACTCTTCTAGTATATATATATATATATACAACTTCAATAATTTATTGTAAAAATTCCTAATATAATATGAATATTGCATTATTGTAATATCCGATAATTAAGGGGTTATCTAAAAGAGAACTTAATAATTTGTAATTAATCGATTAATTAGCAAATTAATAATTTTAGCTATTTTATAAATCTTATCTTTCTTCTCTCATTCTTCGATCATTTTTCTCTTTCCGACGAATCTTATTCCGATAAACATCATATGAACGTTACGTACAAATTGTTATATCCTCTGTAAATCAACAAAAAAAACTGTTTCAATTTTCAAAGCCATCTCTCGCATGGACCGATGAAAGAAAATATGGACCCACGATTTTCAAAAGAAATCACATGTTTCAGTTTTTAGGACTCTAAGAGATTATTTGTTTAACTCTTAATAGTTCCATTAAGAAGCAGACTTTGAATTATTAAAAGGGTGTTTGGGATTGCTTATAAAAGCTGTTTTTTAACTTATTTCAATCTGGCACCGATGATAAGTTGTTTTCTGGTGTTTGGATAAAAAAAACTGCTTATATCGGTGCCAAACCGGTAATAAGTTGTTTTTGATAAGTTAATCCTTCATGACTTATGAAAACCTGCTTATTACTAGTTTACAATTTTAGCTCTGATTTATTTAACTCCAGTTTAATACTTCATAAGTTAATAAGCACTTTTACAAAAAAAAAAAAAAAAAAACATAAGTTGTTTTAAATAAGCAATCCCAAACACCCCCTAAAAGAAGAATCTTGTTTGGCAAAAAAAAAGTTTGTCTCTTAATGATTCTAAAATTACCTGAATGATTTTGCATCTTGGGCCTCTATTAAACATTCAACGTTTTAATTTAATTGTAAACAATTATATTTCATTTTGCACTATATCATGAGTGCTTCTTAATCATTCTGACCAATTAATCATTCTGCACCAAATCATTCAACAATTATTAAACAACCCCTAAGTCATTTTCAGATATTAGACATTCCATACGATTTCTTTAAAATAGAGAAATTAAGAAAATGAGGATGTTTTCAGTTAATATTTAATCCAATAGCTTCTCTAAAACTATGTTCAATATAGCAAAAATAGAAAAGAGAAAACTAATATTTTAATAGATAAATAAAATATTTTAATATTATAATTATTAAGAAATCTGTTGAAAAAAAATATTAATTTTGTAAACATTTTAAAATTATTAAAAAAATATGGTAGAGATATTGTTACATATTTATTAATTATAATATTATTTCTCTCCAAAAATGTGATGCATGATAAATCAATCTCTTTCCATCCCATTTGAATCATACTAAAAAAATTACTAATATATCTTCATTTGATATAATCTTTATTTGGTATAATCTTAATATGATATTTGTTTTAATGGTCATCATTGTCATTAGCGTTGCCACCACCACCACTAGCGGCCACAAGCTGCCTTAATTTACCACAATGACCTCCTCCACCATAATCAACACTTATACCTTCATCATGTCGACCACAACTACCTCCACCACCACCATCACTGTCCACCATCTTCACATCCTTTACCGTCACTACCCTCCACAGGTTTATAAGAATCTTCCAAATCGATTAAAACATATAAAAAAAAATACGAATCCGGTATTTTTGAACTACCATCGATTATATAAAAAAATATTCAAATTTGGTAATATTATATATGAATATATGTGAAAATTGTGTTCAAATGTTTATAAATTAATTATTAAAATATTTACTTGATTCATTTCATTTATAACTATTCGTATTAAACATCAGACAACTTGTCATGTCATGTTCAGTCCTTATTTCTAGTTCTGTCCAGTTCTATCATGTTTTATCCTGTCCATTCATGCATGCTTGTCGAGTCTATTCATGTTTGCATACAAAACGCTACCTTAACATACAACAAGATCAGTTTTATAAAACGTCAAATAGGTCTTATAAAATGTACTTATCGGGGTTGGTGACAGGTATTCTCGTTCAAACTTCGCGGAGCGTATAACATGATGGCAAAACTCCCAAAGGAACAACTCGCAAATGGTGTCATCTGCTCCTCTGCTGGCAATCATGCTCAAGGGGTTGCGTTAGCGGCCAAGAAATTAGATTGCCATGCCGTTATCGTTATGCCAGTTACTACGCCAAGGATTAAGGTTTAATTAGTTAACCTTAATTAATCAATTCTACATGTCTAATTGTTAATTACTAATTCATTGTTAATGTGTTTAAATTTGTATTAGTGGGAGTCAGTGAAGAGATTGGGTGCGATGGTTGTTCTTGAAGGGGACTCGTACGATGAAGCACAAGCCTATGCGAAAACCCGAGGTGTGAAAGAGAACCGAACCTTCATTCCTCCATTTGATCATCCACACGTAATCGCGGGTCAAGGAACCATCGGAATGGAGATTGTACGCCAATTACAAGCTCCGATCCATGCCATATTTGTGCCTGTGGGTGGTGGTGGTCTCATAGCTGGTATTGCTGCCTATGTCAAGAGGGTTTCACCACAGGTACTCATTAGCTTTCACTTGCAATCTACATTACCCAACATAAAATTTTCATGTCGTAAGAGGAGATCTTCACCCTTGAATGCACATTAGGATGAGATGTACCCAGATGCACCGGATCAATTCCTGTATCAAGTGATATTTATGAGTGGGTTTGAGATTAAAGATGATCAAGGGTCCAGATCTTTCTTACGTTTTTCATGTTAACTCTCTTTCTCATACGATCATTCGTCAATGTCTATATATCTATATATACATACGGGCTTAATCATTTGAGAACTATATATATTATGATAATCGTGAGAACTATTATCTTAATATATTTTTTCAATATTTTTTCTCATCTAAGGCTAACATTTAATGCATTGGCGAACATATATTTGTTTCACAAATCACAAGGTGTTCGGTTCATATATATATATATATATAGAGAGAGAGAGAGAGAGAGAGATGGGTTATTATACAACCATTTATATTTGTACAACCAATACAACTTAATCTCAACCGTCCATTTAATTTGATGAATATATAATTTCATAAAAGTTTTGAATGTTTCATAATATAAAGTATTGATCATAATTAATAAACCTTATTCATCTTCCATAAATATTTAAATCATAATAAATGAACTCTTATCATTTCCATAAATATTTCAATTCATTGGATTATATTGGTTGTACAAATGTGATGGGTTGTATTTGAAAAAAACTCTCTCTCTCTCTCTCTCTCTCTCTCTCTCTCTATATATATATATATATATATATGCAGTTCACAATGTGAAACTTTTTACGTGTAACTTTTGTTTTACAAATAAACTAAAAAGGTTCACATTGTGAAACAAATACATAAATATATACAAGAAGGATCATGCGAAATATTAAACATTTTACGATAAAGCGATAAGTTGTAATATCATATATGATTGCACCCCTTTAATTGGGTATGTTTAACCATATATAATTAAGCATCTGTGTGTTTTCAATGCAACATATATATGTTTAATCATATATTATTAGACTTGTGTATCATGCACATAATGATATATGATACTGAAACTTCCCATCTTCTTGCAAATTAAACATTGAACTTCTTGTTTGAACCTATCCCAACATATATATATATATATATATATATATATATATATATATATAGAGAGAGAGAGAGAGAGAGGAGCGATCAAATGAAAACCACTCCAATTTTTAAAAACCGTAAAAACTACTCTCATCCATCATTAATCTTATGAAATTTTTTCATGAAATTGTTAATCTTGTGAAATTATTTTTTTGATAAAGTTGTTTCATATGTGGTTATGAAATTGTTTCATATACTACTTAATGAAATTTTAATGAAACTGTTTCATGTATTTCTCTAAAATTAAAATAATGAAGATGATAATATCCATGATATTATTAACACCCTCCACAATAAAAATGGTTAATCAACCTCTCATAATTAAAAAAAAATGAACAAAATGAAAAATTATGATTGATTGAATGAGGTTTTTACGGTTTTTATAAATTGAGTGGTTTTTATTTGAACCTATCCCAACATATATATATATATATATATATATATATATATATATATAAAGAAATTTAAAAGGGATCTACATATTCTAACCGTAGGTACGGATCATCGGAGTAGAGCCAGCCGATGCAAATGCAATGGCTTTGTCATTGCATCATGGCCAACGAGTAATGCTTGACCAAGTGGGGCGTTTTGCCGACGGTGTTGCCGTGAAGGAGGTTGGTGTCGAAACGTTCCGTCTATGCAGGGAGTTGATCGATGGTGTAGTTCTTGTCAGCCGTGATGCAATCTGCGCATCCATAAAAGTAAGCCTTGTTAATATCTTAACCGTACAGATACACTACAACAAAAATGAGTTCAATTTTGAGGGCATCTATCCATACGTCTTAATAAAATAAGACCAACAAATGTAGAATAAGTTGTTTGATGATGGTGAAGGATATGTTTGAAGAGAAAAGAAGCATCTTGGAACCAGCAGGTGCTCTTGCTCTTGCTGGTGCAGAAGCTTACTGCAATTACTATAAGCTTAAGGATGCCAATGTCGTAGTCATAACCAGTGGAGCAAACATGAACTTTGAAAGACTCAGATTGGTAACTGAACTTGCAAACATCGGACGGCAGAAAGAGGCGGTGCTGACCACTTTCATGCCGGAGCAACCTGGAACCATCAAACTGTTCTGCAAACTTGTAACCATTTCTTTTTCCTCCTTTTTTTTTGAGTTCGTTATTATATTAACAGGACTGACGATGAATGATCTGTGGGCAGGTTGGACCGATGAATATCACTGAGTTCAAGTATAGATGCAATTCTGACAGAAAACAAGCTCTGGTTTTGTACAGGCAAGAAACCCTAATTCAAACCCTGCTTTTTAGTATAATATATTTATATAAAACCGATTTTGTTGTAATGAATTTGATGTAACGCTTGTTTAATTAAATGGGTGGTGATATATGATGAAGTGCAGTGTTGGCATTCATACGAAGCTTGAACTTGAAGCCATGATGGAGAGGATGAAATCGTATCAACTCGAAACAATTGAATTCACAAACAATGATATGGTGAAAGATCATTTGCGGCATTTGGTAACTTATTATATTCATAATGAATAAGAGATTCTTTTTTTCCATATTCATGTGTTGTTTTTAGTAGTTAAATCATTGTGAATATATATATATGTATATATATTGTATATGTTGTGCAGATGGGTGGTCGATCAAACGTTGAAAATGAGCTTCTTTGTCGATTCATCTTTCCTGAGAGGCCTGGTGCTTTGCTCAAATTCTTGGACACATTTAGTCCACGATGGAACATTAGCTTGTTTCATTATCGTGCACAGGTTAATTAAGTACCTTACTATCACTAAATGCAGCTTTATATATATATATATATATATATATATATATATATATATAGGGTTGAGTTTACGTGAGACCTGCTAGTTTTCGTGAGACCATTTTTTTATACTCGAAACTTTACAGCAAAAACACTATGAAGATTATCATCACAACATTTTATTGTGAAGTTTTAAGTGTAAAAAAATGATCTTGCGGATCTCACGAGAACCGGTTGGTCTCACATGATCTCAAGTCTCTCTTTCTCTCTCTCTCTCTCTCTCTCTATATATATATATATATATATAATTAAATTCATACGAGAACAATATCTATATAAAGGAATAATTAGAATGTGGTCGAATCATTTGTATTTTACACTAAAATCATGTGAAAAATCACATTTGATTCTAAAGTCGCGAACTCAAGGCCACATCATCTACACACCTTTGCCTTGCATTAATTGTTTATGTAAAATCACTTGTGATTTTGTATGTAATTTGACCATGTTCGTGTTTTCTTATTTGATTATTTTTCTCGTTTAAAATTTCTCTCTCTCTCTATATATATATATAGGGGTAGAATTGGAAATTCAATTTATCTGTATTATCTATTTTTGAAAGTTAACACTTATATTATAACAAATTTAAATAGAAATGTGGATTATATGGATAATCTTTTTGATCTTACTCAAGATTCTAACACCTGGTTTCGATGTTTAAAGGGAGAAATGGGTGCAAATGTATTGGTCGGGATTCAAGTTTTGCCGGCCGAAATGAACGAGTTCCGATGTTCCGCCAATGATCTTGGATACAACTACGAAATCGAATGCGACAACGAAGGATTTCAGCTTTTAATGCGTTGACGACTCTCAAATATCGGTGACCAGAAGCACCAACCAATGGATCGAACTTCCCATGTTCTGCGGTTGTAGCTTGAGATGGGGTGATTCCAAATAACCATCAAACATGATGTAGAAATAGAGAGAGAGAGGGGAGACATCAAATACAAACCGTTTCCTTTTGAATAAACCTTATAAATCAATCTCATCCATCTATTTTCATGATCAAAGGTCATTATTAAAAGAAGTTATTTTAGTAAAGTAAAAAAATAAAAATATATTATTATTTTATCCAAGAAAAGGTAAAACTGGAAAAAGTTTTAAAAGTTTCAACCCACTGAAATATCATTTCCCCGTACTTAATCCTATTTTCTCGTATTAATCGCATTAAAAGTTTCAACTCATTGAAATCTCAAGATGAAACGATACGATTTTATACAACTTACAACTATCTCAACCAAATTATTTGTATAAATTGCTAAAAGGAGAGAACAAAATCATGGATATCAACAAATCAGAGCTTTAAAATCTATATATATGATTTTATTATTATAATGGTTTTAACCAAAAATGTCAGAAAAATATGAGAAATCATATATTCAACAAAAAAATTCTTTATTTTATGAGTAAATATTATAATTAAATAAATTTCACATTAAAAATAGAGTTACCTAAAAACTTCAAAATTAAATAATGAAACATAAAAATATTATTTAATCAACAATAAAGAATGAAACATTTTGAAAGCTGAATAATATGATTTCATTAGTGAAATTGGTTTCATGAATGAAAAATTTTGAAAACTGAATAATATGATTTCATTTATGAAATTGGTTTAATGGTTTCTAATCAAAATGAAATTTGATTTATTAATAAAACTAGATATGGTTCAGTCAATAGAATATTTTTAAAAAAAAATTGAATAACATTATTTCATTAGTAAAATTGGTTTCATGAATGAAATATTTTAAAAACTAGACAACATGATTCGTTAGTGAAATTGATTTTATGTTTCCTAACCAAAATGAAATTAGTTTCATTATTTGTAACCAATGAGCCTCAAGTTGTCTTTGTCATTGCATCATGGCAAAAAGGTCATGCTTGACCAAGTGGGAGGTGTTGCCGTGAAGGAGGTTGGTGTCAAAACCTTCCGTCTATGCACGGAGTTAATTGACGGAGTAGTTCTTGTCTGCCATGATGCCATCTGCGCATCCATAAAAGTGAGTACCACCCTTAATCCTATGCCCATATACATACTCGAGTCTCACGTCAGTTAGACACAAACCATCAAACATATATATACATACATACATATATATATATATATATATACACACACACACAAAGCGGTTACGCTTGGTTTGCATGCATTCTACTCGTATGAAATCCTTTCGGGTTGATAATATAGTCTTGCCCTTGCTGGTGCAGAAGCTTACTGCCTTTACTATAACCTCAAGAACACCAATGTCGTAGCCATAACCAGTGGGGCAAACATGAACTTTGATAGATTGCGATTGATAACAGAGCTAGCAATCGTTGGTAGGCGACAAGAAACCGAACGTACTACTTTGATCTCAAGCTAGCCATGAAGCATTAAACAGTTCTGCATACCTTTTACGGATCAAGACATAATGCAAGTCAATAAAATCAGTTTTGTAGGACAAGAAGTATTTCTATATGTCTAATAGGCTGCTTTATAACACTTAATTTTATAGAACTAAACAATTGTACCCTATGTAAACGTGTTACAATATGATGTAATGACATACTCGGGCATCCTAACAAGGTTTTTAGAACACTTTTAAACCTATGCATACCTTAGGGCCTGTTTGTTAGCAGCTTAATAAGCTTAATGGGACTCGGCTAATTCGGACAGTTATATATGATTCTATGGTAGAGGCTTAATGATATAGAAAGTGGCTTATTCAGTAAGCTTCTAAGGGGGGGCTTTAAGCAGAAAGCCAAGATTTTTCCAACCCGCCCATGCCAATAAAAAGACACGCTTCTTCCATACATGAAAAAACCCCATCAAACAAAAATTTTCTCAATCTATACAGACAGATTAATCTACACATATACAGGACTTAATGAAAAACCAACCAAACAGCCCCTTAGTCTAGCAAGGATTTTGTCACCCTAACATTCGACACATAGGTGCATGAAAAATGGTTGTTCCGGTAAATATCTATATACATATCTTTACTGATATTACAATGAGTAGAACATTGTTTTCAAAAATACGTAAGGCGAAGAAGCATTCGAATGCATAAAATTGAATCAAAGAATACTCAACTTGCAAGCTTAAAAGCATCAATGAATAGACCATAAGTGAAGCCCATCTTGAAATTATTCAGGAGAGCAATTGGAAATGTCACCTTAGGTCTGCTGTAATAGAATCTGGTTACGTACTCGGTAAGCAGAACGCAAACAACGGCAGCTATAACGTCGTTCACGCCTAAAGCTCCAAAGGAAAGTGATATCGTTTGTGCAACATAAAATCCACCGAGGAGAGAAATACCACCAAAAAGCGCTCTTCGAGAAGGGCTTTTGAAGTAGTTCCTTGAAATATCCGGCACAAGGCGAATGATGTCGATTAGTCGCCTACGCCCTCCTTCGCTGTCTTGCACGGCTTTGATCTTGGAGAATTTAAGTGACGATGATCTTGAAGCAAAACCGGATTGTTTTGTTCTTGGATTAGAGTTGAATCTGATAAGATCTATGGAAGTAAGGCTCGGACAGATTGCCATTTTAGCTCAAATGGATTTTCTGAAAGAAAAGAAAGAAACAGAATTGGTTACCGTTGTTCTTCAGCATTCGAAAACGAATAAACGACATACTACAACCAAAATTAACGAGTTGTTTTATTTGGTTTTTTTCTTATAATAAAGCAGTCTGTTTTGATTAAATTGCCTGTATGGATTGAGAAAGTTTTCGTGTGGAAGGGTTTTTTCATAGATGGAATACGCATTGTTTTTAAATGTGGGGGACAGTTTTGGGAAATACATGGCTTTCTGCATTAAGCCCCCATATAAGCTTATTGAAGAAGCCGCTTTCTATATTATTAAGCCACTCTAACAAACTGGCCCGAAGAAAAGAAACACAAATGAAACCCTAATAACGCGAATCAAGATTCACACTCAAGGCCTGTTTGTTTGCAGCTTAATGAGCTTAATGGGACTAACAGCTTATCCGGTCAGCTACCCGTTCACAGTTTAGTAGTGGCTTAATGATATAAAAAGTGGCGTATTAATTAAGCTTCTAGGAAGCCGCTTTCTCAAGTTCTATCCACACTTGTCGCACCCCAATTAAAAATCACCCTCCTTCCATCTATGAAAAATTATGCCAAACAAAAACTTTCTGATTTCTACCGACGAATTAATCGACGCAAACCTCCTTGATGGAAAACCAACCAAACAATCCCTCAAGTTGGGCATACAAAAGTATAGAAATACATCTGACCATATAATCAACTAACTGTTTACATCAATTATATACTCCAAAGCCGAATGAGCTATGTTGATTATTTGATACCCACAAAACAAAAGGCACAGTTGCATAAAGCAGTAAATAGTTCTAAATTGACGCTCCCCTTCCGAGATTTGGATATTAGAAACCCCCCAAATTCCCCCAACAAAAACAACAGATTCTATCAAACCCACTCAATCAATTTACACAATTAACTCATACAAATATGATACTGTAACAAATATATGATGTCTATACAATCCCCAGTCAATATTTTGTGAATCAAATTTCAGTCAATGTAACGGTAAAGAGAAAGGTCAAACCTAATTGCAGCGTTGGTGTATCCGGGGTGGAAAATCAACACAGGAAGATTGCAGACAGGGCCGATAGCAGCCAAAAGGAGTGGTCGGAGCTCGGAAAAACGGCCGCAGTGGCGGTCGTCAGCAGGCGGAGATCCGTGTGGCTTCGATTTCAGCAGCGTGACTCTGCGGGAGTAACGTGAGGGAAGAACTCAGCGTGTGGGCCGAATCCTAATTGTAATATCTTTTGGGTTTTTTAAAGTGGGCCTACAAAGCCTAGCCCAATGATGGCTTTATCTATGCTACATTTAATAAGCATTTAAAACATTCTTAAATACAAATTTTAATGCATTGAATACATACTTTTAAAGCACAAAATAAAAAAATCTTTTAATTACAAGGTTGTATGCATGATGTACAACTTAATAATATACTGATTTTTCACCACAGCCAAAAATGGAGTCCTAGACTCCCTTTTCTTCTACAACAGTCTCGATAGCTCCCATTTGGTATAAGCTTTCTTTTATCTTCTCCCTATAAATCTTTATTTTCTTTTCTTCAACATCCATTTTTACATATAAATATTCACTGAAACACAATATACAAGAATTGTATGCATGTTTTGAATTCTTTAAAAGCTTTTGACTTTTTTTTGTCTTCACAAGAGACTAAATTTTTTGGTTGCTTTCACCTTTTTACCCCCAATACCATTTACCTTCCTCTTTTATTTTTTGTTTGAATTTCAAAATTAAAATGAAAGAACTAGTTTGTCATTATTTTATAGTTTCCTGATGATTCTTGTCCATTTTAATTTTGCTTACCCGGTGCATTGCATGGGTACACTTCTAATAAAATAATAGTGGTTTGATGTTTTAAGAACTTGGGTCTCTTTGGTTGTAATTTTTATAACAAAATAGTTTTCCTAAATAATTTAAAGCTCCATTTTTTAATTCGTATAACTAACTACAAATAAACATAATCAAATATAAGATAAACATCTCATTTTTAAATATAAAAATTCTAAAATATAATTAAGAAAATCATTATCTTTATATAAAAATTATATTGTTAAGCCAAAAATAAATTATTTTGCTATTATACCTAAATTAAATTATAATAAAAACTTGAATTAAAGACCAAAAAAAGAAAAAAATTTAAATAGTTAATTTGATATTAATATCGATATATATTTTAAAAAATTTAAGATATTTTTAAATTTATTCTTATTCAAAAGTAAACATATTATCTTAATCAAAACCACATAAATCGTATTATATATCAATAGAGACAGAAAATAAAACGATATGATATCTCGCTGTATTGCATAAATACTTTTTTTAGTATATAAAAATAGATTTAAACGATTGGTAAGAAGAGATATAATATTAGTTATATATGGTAATTCATGAATTACAATTAGAGTGTAGATTGGGCAGTAAAAGTAAGTCAACTTGTAGGAAAGTCAACATGCATTTATTCATCATTTACTGAATATGGATATTTAAATAGTGGCTAAAAACAAAGTCCTTCACAATCACAGATACGACGCCGTGTGCCTCACGAAGATCCGAGATCGCGTTTTTGCCACGCAACCGGGTCGGGTTTCGAATCCCAACGCCAATGCCTCGTGTACGCAGTACGTTCCCTTGGGTTGAGTTGGGTGCACACACACATGTATTTTTTTTGCTAATTCTTATTTAAATTCACGATAAAAAAATTCATTTAAAATATTAATATTTTAATTTCCTTATTTGAAACAATGCCTTTTTATTTTATTTTATTTTTTTCAAAAATATAAACAAACTTTAATTTTTGTCCCCTTTAGGCTTTAGGTGCGTTTGCTACATGTGGAGGGACAAGATAGGACGTACAAAACTTACTGTCTCATGCTTGGTGCAGCATGAGACAGAACAAGAACTCATTATCTCATGTTTGGCGCGACATGAGACAGGGATAAGAACTAGAATAAGATGGGACAACATTGAACATAAAACGTTTTTTCTTGTTTTATCAAAATTAGTGGAATAAGATAAGACAAAAATGAGACATAAACTAAAATATTAATAATCTACCCTAGTTTGATATATAACCTTAATATGATATTTGTTTTAATAGTTATCACCGCTAGTTTCGGCCACCGCCACCACCACCGCCACCGACGGTTATGTCCAGTCCTACCTTCTTGTCCTGTCATGTCCAGTTCTGTCATGTTCAGTCTTGTCTAATTATGTCATGTCCACTATGTCGAACTCTATAAATTATAGATAGTGGCATATCTAAAAATTTTGTTTGGCTTTAAGGTAGACTAAAGGTCCACAAAATTGATCGACGTATTTTTAACCTAATTACACCGTTTTTTAGTGGATTTTAAAGGTTTTTTGGTTGATTTCGGTGCATTTTTTTAGTGTGTTTAGAAAAAAAAATTAATAGGGTCCCATCCCCCCTCCCCCTAACTTACCTTGTAAGTCCGCTACTGATTATAGACACACGTAATGTTATTAGTATTTTCTAACAAGTCGGCATCGCACACATATACACCACTCAAACACAGCTACCTTACAACCTAAGGTACTTTGATCGTTGGTGTTGAGATTAACTTACATACACATTGACTAATCTAATGGAACCTTTAAGATAAAAAGCTAGGTAAATACACGATGATCTTATGAAGACTTGAACTAACGAGCTATGAGGAGGAAACTTGTGATTTGTATTTATGAGTCAGTTTAAGCTAGACCTTAAGGTTT
Source organism: Cynara cardunculus var. scolymus (assembly GCF_001531365.2). Classification (NCBI taxonomy): domain Eukaryota; kingdom Viridiplantae; phylum Streptophyta; class Magnoliopsida; order Asterales; family Asteraceae; genus Cynara; species Cynara cardunculus. Next base: position 26,813,383 of record NC_037537.1, read on the forward strand.
ACAAACAAATTTGACCTTGAGTAGCAATGATATTTATGTCTTGAGTAACCACAAGGGTGATAGCTGATTGTTTTGAATTTGAACTGTAAAAGTCAAAAGTGTCTGAATGAGGAATAAAGATTTCCGTATGACGACAAAGGTTCAAATGCAATGACTATGGATGAATGATCATTTTGAGATTAGTTGGCTCGCATAACGAGTTAGATATTCATATTAATAAAAAATATATATATATTTTAATAGTCGCCTAAAATAGTGTTTGTGTAAACGTTAAAGGTTGTTTCGGCTTTAACAGTTTCTTTTCTTTTATTTGGGATTTTTTTATTAAAAAAATAAAATAAAAATGGTTATTGGGGCAAATTTGCCAAACTCGCAACCTTTTAATAGAAAAAACCAAAATTTATCGACATAAGAGGTGGCAGGCAAATAGGAACACACCACAATGACTCATATGCTTCGTTCAACACTTCTCATTCTGAAATTACTAAACTACCCTTGTAATATAAATCTTTTATTAAAAATGTGATTTTCTTTTTTGTATTTTTGGGTTATTTGAGATTTTATTTTTTTTATGTATTTTAAATATTATAAAATTAATTATATTATTTCATATATTTAATATAATATTTTATTTTCAAAAAGTTTATTATAGATGTTGATAACCGATAACCATTTTTTAGTTTATAATCTTGACAAATACTAATTCACAATAAATCTTTTTTATCATTCGGTCATTTATGTACATGTGTATGTATATGCATATGTGTATGTATCTCTACCCGTGTTTATGCACACATATACCGTATATGTATGTATATGTGCATGACTGGCTTAAGAGTCATTTAGGCAAGACACTTATACAGTAGATCAAACATTATCGTTTACTTTATCAGTTAAGATTCAATCCATCAAAATGACATATGCAATAATTCACCTGGTAAATAAATGCTAACCGGGTTGAAGTCATAGCCCTCACTTCTCGGATAAAACTTTCGGACCTTGTCATCACTCTTACCGAATAAGATTTTTGGTTATTGTCATACAAAATTTCATCTGCTAAGATAATCTAACTTGATAACCGCTAGTTGGGTAACCGTTTGGCATACGGACCCTTGGGTGGCGTTTGGTTCGCATAATGTTTTTGCATTTAATGGAATCTGACAAAGAATTTGATTTTGAAGGAACTGAAATTGAATTTTGTCAGTTTTGACCATCTGTTTGGTTGCCATACATAAAATGGAATCTGTTTGTTTGGTTCACAAAATGTAGCTTTTCAAATTAGAATGAAATATTGGTAAATGACCAAAATGCTCTGTTTTGAAAATTTTAAATTTTTTAAAACTAAAAGTACTTTAATATAATAATAATTTAATGTGTAAAACAATATAAAATGCATAACTCAAATATAGCCATAAACCAAATGACGTTACTAAATCGATATTAAAATTGTCTCAAAATGATTGTGGTTCAGATCAGTAGTTGTTGGTGGTGGTTCAGATCGGTAGTGGTCAATAGTGGTTCAGATAGGTGGTGGTCCGCAATGGTTTAGGTAATGGTTCAAATCGTTAGCGGTCCATAGTGGTTCAGATCGATGGTGGTTTAGGTGGCGGTGGTCGACGGTGGTTTAGGTGGCGGTGGTCGACGGTGGTTCAGGTCAGGGGTGGTTCAGATCGGGTGGTCAACAGTGGTTCAGATCAGTGGTGGTCGGAGGTGGTTCAGATCAGTGGTGGTCAATTGTGGTTCAAATCAATGGTGGTCCACAGTGGTTCAGAAGGTGAAGATCGACAATGGTTTAGATCGGCGATGGTCGAGGGTGGTTCAGATAAGTGGTGGTCGACGATGGTTTAGATCGTCGGTAACCGGCGGTGATTCAGATAAGTGGTAGTCGTCGATGGTCAGAGTGGTTCAGATCAGTGGTGGTCCGTGGTGGTTCAGATGGCGGTGGTCAACAGTAGTTCAAGTCGGTGGTGGTCCACGTTGCTTCGAATGGCGATGATCGACGGTGGTCAACAGTAGTTCAAGTCGATGGTGGTCCACGTCGCTCTGAATGGCGGTGATCGACGGTGGTTTAGATCGGCAGTGGTCGGTGGTGGTTCAAATTGGCAATGTCGTGGTGGTTCAGATCGGTGGTTGTTGTCGGTGGTCGACGTTGGTTTAGATCTGTGGTGGTTGGCGGTGGTTCAGATGACAGTGGTCAGCGATGATTCATATCTACGGTGTTTGACGATGGTCATATTGGGATTTATGAGATTAGAGTATATTAGTTTAAGGCCATATTTGGTATCATGAAAATATAGAATTTCATTGCATCAAATACGATGTAGTTGCTAAGAAATTTTAAATTTCTTTATATCTGGAATTTATAGAACTTTAAATACTCTTTTCATGAAAAAAAAAACCAAACGAGGGAATGAAATTTGATCAATAAAATTCAACATTCCAGTTCCATTACATTTCATCATACTCTGTGAATCAAACGCTCTCCTAATAGATAAATAAGTATAATTTAATTGGGTTTTCTAATTATTAAAAATGATATTTTGAATAAAAAAATGGCGGGAGGTAAGAGGTCATTTTAGTAAAGTTTTGCAAGTAATTGCAATAAAATTACTCGTTTCCAACGAGAATATATTTTATTTATCAAAAAACCATAATACATTTGTCTGAATTATTCAAAAACACATATTTTTATAGAGTTATGTTCAAGGTTCTAAATAGCGATCGATGTATAGCGAAGCGATGAGTTCATGACTCAAGTCTTAAGAGTCATGACGAGACCACAATGGTTTTCCAGATGTGACTTATGACGTCAAATATTTATATAATATAAATCATTAATATAACATATATTTTTCAACTATTACTCAATGAATGATGATATTAAATAATTTAAATTTAATTATACGTTATGAAACTAACAAATAAGACATTTAAAAAAGTAATAAAAATCAAATATTGCATTAGAAAAAACTGCATATTAGGTCATGGTGTGCCACAGGCTTGACGTGTTATGAGACACAGACCTTAAGTTACGATGCACCATGACAGTTGTTACGACTTGCTATGTTTTGTATTGCTCGTTATTGATATTGATCATGGTTCCTAAACTCTTGTTTAGATTCAATGATGAAAATTGTTGTTTTTCCGATCTAACTTTCCGAAATCAGGAAAAAAAAATGCGATCAATGTTTCTATTTCATTATGTAAATGGTCCCCAACTATCAATCGTGTAAGTTTATGTTCTGTTAATCTATACAATGTTATACAACATTTGATAAAAACTCTTAAAAATTATTTTTTATGCATGAAGTGCTGTTTATTTATGCATATTACTTAAAATTCAAGATTATAAGTAAATTGTGTGCAGTACAACTTATTAAAGCTTCATGTTTGAATTCATGTAACTAAGTGTAAATAAACATAATCAAATACATGATAAACATCTTATGTTAAATATAAAAGATTTAAAATATAATTAAAATAATAATTGAGTTCTAACAAAATACTTAATTATTATCTTTATAAAAATTATATTATTAAACCAAAAAAAAAATTAATAGTTAGTTTGGTACTACCATAAAAAAATCCAATTTTTTATGATATATCTTCGTATTTATATTTTATTCAAAGATAAAACATTATCGTTTTCTCAAAACCACATCAAACCGTGTTATAACATTGATATGAAACATTAAAATCGAAATGTATCTCACTGCATTGTACCAGTACCCTTCTATTTTTATTTAAGACGCGGGTGCAAGTCATGTGAGGGAAAGTTGGTAAATTTACATTTCTTACTAAAATTTAAATGCACAAATCTTTTAAGCTTCTTATAAATCGTTCCAAGCATGTAACACGAAAAAGGAAAAAAAAAAAAAAAAGTAAGTTTGATCTCCTCTTCATCCGCCCCACCCCATTTTTCGTCCCGCCCCCCTATGCCAACAAAGGGGGGTTGGGTTGGGGGTGATGAACATGAAGGCTTTAACTCGTGGATACGTCATGGTTTTTTACATGGCAAAGTCAACATACTGTAATGCCCCCCACATGACAACCATTTGAGGGGACTCGATGACACCTAGTAACAGACCTAACTATTAAGGACGAAAACTACAATGAAAACAAAACATGATGGGTTCTTTATAGTTTGGAAAAGTTATGAACAAATACCAGAGTTTCCATTAACTTCAGTGACATATTTTATAATTTACTTTTTTATTACTATTTATTCTTATTAAATAACATTTTAAATATTTGATCTATAATCAAACACTTTATTACATTAATATTCACTTTAAATGTCATAATTTGAACTATAATTCGAGGGTCTACAGTACATATCTTATCTAATGATTGTTTTGAAACAATATCATGCATATGACTTTCATTACGTTGTCAACATCGACTTTAAAGGTCGACAAACTATGCACGTATATCTATTTATAAAAAAATATCGTAATAACCACAATGGTGGTGCTTGATTGGTTTGAGCTTGACTCCAATGGTCAAAAGTATCAGGAGGTCTCAGGTTCAAATCCAAGAAGAAATAAAAATCCTCTTGTGACCATCTGCAAAGCAGGTGGTCATCCTGAGATTAGTCAGCTCGTATAGCGGATTGGATACAAGTTAATAAAAATATATCGTAATGATAATAAAAATAAGGGAAAAGTTCAAAAAAAACTCGACAAACTTTCTCATTTTTAATGGTTTTTTATTAAAAATAATTCAGAAATTTAATTATTTAAAATGAAAAAGGTTTAATGGTTTTTTATTTAAAAAAATAGTTTAATATTTAAAGTATTCAAGAAAATGTTTATTGTGTTTTTTTTTTAAATTAAAAAATAAATAAAAAGTTGACGTTTGATGGTAGAATAGTAATTAATGCATTAAAAAGAATTATTCACGTATTTACTCCTTCCAGATTTCATGCCCGTTTTGCGGTGATTCCTAAACAAGAAATATACCGCCCACGTTATAAAAACGAAGGGGGGAAGGTGAGAGCGTGAGGCGGCTGCGGTGGCAACTCAACTCTCCATGTCCAAAGACCAAATTACCCTTTTCAATTTTTTTCTTTTATATATAATTACAAATATACTAAAATAAGTTTTTATTTTATTTTATTTTATTTTAAATGTTTTAGTGCGTTACGTTATCTAATTAGAAAGGTATTCGTTCAATACATCAAGATGCATTTTATTTTTAGTGTTTTATTATATTATTTTTTGTCTTAATCGATGTTATAATACGGTTTTATATGATTTTGAGAAAACAATACTATTTTTTATTTTTAAATAAAATATAAATATGTAGATATCATAAAAATTGAAAAAAATATTGACATTAGTACCAAACAGACTATTTAAAAAATAAAATTTCTCGTTTTTTGTGTATTTTTTTAAATTCATTTTTTTTATTTTTGGTTTAATAATATTTTTTTTATAAAGATAATAATTAAAGATTTTGTTAGAACTGAATTATTATCTTAATTATATTTTAGATTTTTTATATTTAAAATGAGATGTTTATCTTCTATTTGATTATGTTTATCTGTATTTAGTTACATGAATTCAAACATGAAGTTTTAATAAGTTGTAGTTATGCACAATTTACTTATAATTTTGAACTTTAACTAATATGAATCAATAAACAACACTTAATACATAAAAATAGTTTTTAAAAGTTTTTGTCAAATACGTTATAATATAATATAGATAGTATCTATTAATAATTTTTTCTTTATTTAATGTTCAAAAGTCAAGTATTTAAAAGAATTATATTTAACACAATCAAATTCTCTGATTTAAATATTAATATTTAATAATTTTATAATCTCAATAACTTAAAAAATTGTATATAAAATAATAAGAAGAAGAAAAAGAATTTTATCTATACTATATTATAAAACGTTTAACCAAAAATTCTTAAAAACCATTTTTATGCATGCAGTATAGTTTATTTATGCACATTACTTAAAATTATACATAAATACAACTTACTAAAGCTTTATGTATGAATTCATGTAACTAACTGCAGATAAACATAATCAAATAGAGGATAAACATCTCATTTTAAATATAAAAAATTTAAAATATAATTAAGATAATACTTCAGTTCTAACAAAATACTTAATTATTATCTTTATAAAAAAATTATATCATTAAACCAAAAATAAAAAAAATAAATTAAATAAATATACAAAAAATGAGAAATTTTAAATAGTTAGTTTAGTACTAATATCAATATTTTTTTTTCCAAATTTTTATGATATATTTATATTTATATTTTATTCAAAAATAAAAACATTATCGTTTCTCAAAACTATATTATAACATCGATTGAGAGAAAAATAAATAAAACAAAACATTAAAATCGAAATGTATCTCGTTGCATTGTGCGAATACCCTTATAATATAATTAATATATAAAATCTATTATAACAAAATATAATACAAAACCTCAATTTCTCCAGATGTTTTTTTTTTTATCTGTTAGGACTTCAATCATCATCCATAAAAGTATTTTAAACCATATGTTAAGTTAATTATTGGATTTTTATACATAAAAAAATATACATTATTTATAAAATACGTGTTGATTTGAATATATGAACGTATTCAATAAATACACATTAAAATTTATATTGTGATATAATATAATGGAAAATGACAATTACATCAATAATTCAAATTAAATATCTTTTATTTTAATCAATAGAAAATGACAATATATTTCCTTTTCTAAATTTTATCCATTCATTTTTAATTGTATTTTAGCTTTGGAAAATTAAAAGCTATTGATCAAGACTTCGCTTAAGTGGTGGGAAGGAATTATGGTCATTTTGTTAGTCGACTTTGTATTTTTGTCTTTATATATAATAATTTAATACAGATAAATTTATGATTTATAAGTTATAACAGATTAATCCATCATTTATTTATTTACATCTATAATATGTTATAAAACATTCGATAAAAACTCTTAAAAATCATTTTTTTATACACGAAATGCTGTTTATCGATACATATTATTTAAAATTCAAGATTATAAGTAAATTTACGTAAGTATAACTTATATAATCAAATATAAGATAAGTATTATTTTTAAATATAGAAAATCTAAAATATAATTAAGATAATCATTGAATTCTAACAAAATGTATAATTATTATCTTTATAAAAAAATTATATTATTAAACAACATAATAAATTACTTTGTTATTAAATATAATTAAATTATAATAAAAAGTTGAATTAAAGAAGTTACACAAAAAAAACGAGAATTATTAAATAATTATTTGATGCTAATATCGATATATATTTTTTTTCAAAATTTTATGTTATTTTTAAATTTGTATTTCATGCGAAAATTAAAACATTATTCGTTTTCTAAAAGCCACATAAAATCGTATTATATCGACATAGACAGAATAAAAATTAAATATTAAAATCAAGATTTATCTCGCTATATTGTGCGAGTACTCTATTAGTGAATTAAAATAAATCTGATGTAATTTGTTTTTTGGGGTACGTTGGATTTTAACACCGACTAATTTTTCAGACGACTACTAATGCCTGGATGTAAAGAATTGGTTAAGGAAAATATGAAAAATCATAGTTTAGAGAAAAATAAACTAAATCATTAATATGAGAAAATTAAATGAGAATTTTGAAGCATTACCGACAACTATGTTATAATTATGAATTTTTTCATTTATAAACTAAATCATTAATATAAAGGGCAAATTACATGAAAAAGTAATGTACTTTAACTTGATTCTTATTTTGGGTAACATATTTTCAAAACTTTCATTTTGGTACCTAAGATGTAAATTTTTAAACATTTAAGTACCCGGGTAACACGGAAAGAATAATTTTAGACTAAAAAAAAGACTAATTTTAGATTTTAAAATATTCACGTCACTGACCACGTCAGCAAATAATACCGAGTTGGATATCACATTACTCGCCACATCAGCATGATAATCGGTTAATACTTCAATTAGTTACCCATGTACTTAAATGTTTAAAACTTTACATCTTAGGTACCAAAATGAAAGTTTTGAAAGTACGTTTCTCAAAATAGGAATCAAGTTAAAGTACGTTTCTTTTTCATGCAATTTGCCCTAATATAAACTACACAAACTAATTAATTGTGATATTTGTATAAATGATGAGAGTTTTATTTATTATGATTTGAATATTTATGGAAGATTATCACAGTTTATTTATTATGAACAACACTTTTTATTAGAAGCAATCAAAATATATTCATTAAAATTAAATAGATTGTTGAGATTGATTTGCAATATTTAATCTATTATGTCTGTTTGTAAATAATGCACGCTTTACATATATGTTTGTTTAAACATATCTTAAAAAATAAAATTTTCATTAGCTATATATGCACAATTAACAACTGCTCATAAATTTTACTAGATCAAAATTTACATGGCTGTAACTATATGAGCAACAGATTGATTACTGACAATTTCGACCGGTCCACATGGAACATGCCTCGTAAGAATCACATATGAAAAAACATTTCAAAGCGTACTCAACGGATAAGGCAAACGAAAGGGTTCAAGCCCGTTTCTCGTTAGATTCGGTTTTTCAATATGTTGTGTACTTGAATAAAATAATTTAATAAAACAAAAAATAAAAAATTCACAATCATGAAAATTAAAGTAGTTACATTAAAATTTATTTTTTTAAACACATAGCATCTCCGATAGTTATGCTAAATCATAAATGTTAATAATTTTAATAAATTTTTTTACTTCAACTATGTTAAACGATATGCTAAAATAGAGAAAAAAAAGAGAGATATAGATATCTAAAACTATAAATAAGGGAGAGTAATAATATTTAATTTAATTTAATAAATCTTTTTTATTATACATTCAATGTAAAAAATGTTAAAATACGATATTTAAGTCAGATGTAATTTTTTTTAGAGATTTTGACTTTATTATATAAAAATTATAACAATGTTGGAGATGTTCTATAAAAAAAGGAAGTGGTAAAAAAAAGTAAAATTTTATTTAAATATATAATTAAAAATAAAAGTTAAATGATAAAAAAACGAGATGATTAATTAAAATAGTTATTTTGATCATATTGGTTTCACATTTTAGTCATATCTTTTAAAAAATTAAAAAAATGTCACTGCCTTTGCAATTTTCAGTTCCTTGTTTACGGACTTAGCTAAACGACAAAAAATTATATTTTTCAACCATATTTGCAATTTTTTTCAAGTGTTAAAAAAAAATCTTTTTGTCGTTTAACTGAAAATTGAATATAAAATGATATTTGCTTAATTTTATTCAAAGATAAATGGTTAAAAGATGAAATGAACAAATGAAAATGATTATTTTAATTAATTTTATAATTTTTATTTAATTGTAAAAATAAATTTAAAACTAAAAAAACCGAGGAAGGGGCATTTATGTCAATACATTCGAAACTTTAAAGCACTAAAAGTAGCTAGTAAATCAGATCACTTGTGTTTTCAAGCGACAACGTCTTTAATACCAGTTCCTCCTCACCCCCTTATCCTACGCGCCCATCCACACAATCATCTTCAAGATCCAACGGTCCGTATCACGAGTGAGTTACACACCCTTTCAACGCGCGGATCAAAAGCAGGCGTAACTAAAATTACAAAGAATTTATGATATCATCGGTTAAAGCATCCAGGGACATAACCGTAAATAAATACACAGAACAAATAAAAAATATAAAAAGAAAAAATTAAATATTTTTTGCATGAGCAACTTGAAAACAGAGTACAAAACAAGACGAGACGCTTGGCGTGGTGGCGCAACCATTTCTCACCAATTGTTAAACTTCTTCTGTTCTAGAGAGAGAAACCTATAGATACAGATATTATATATATATATATATATATACACATATACATATACATACATGTGTATATATCTATATAGAGAGAGATAGAGAGAACGTGAAAGTTTAGAGAGAGAAAGAAACAGAGGCATCGAGCTTGTGGTTTGCTTTTTGGTAAGGTATCATATTCCAGAATTGATATTTGGGAGATTGAATTTTCAGTCATTTCAAGAACTGGGTTTTGTAGAGAGAGAGAAAAGAGAAGATGGGTTCTTGGAGGAATTCAAGCACATCATCTACAAAGCTTTTATGGTCGATTTTGCCGTTCATGGCGGTCGGTGTTTTTATTGCGGTGACGAAATCCAATTGGGTTGATGGGTCAAGGTATTACCCGTGGGTTCGGAGCTCCGTGATTACTTATTCTCCTTCTTCTTCTGTAATCAAAGATAATTTAGCGGTGGCAGCAGAAGGTCCTGTTTCATTGGGGCTGAGGTCAACGGCGGTGGATGGTGGTGGCGAGGTGGCTGAAGGGCCGTCGGAAGATTATGTGTTTAACCAGACTTCTAATTCTTCTTATCCACCACTGGCTATGGAAGATGATTTGGATGTTGAGTTGCCTGTAAGTTCCTCTGTTCCCATTTTCACTTGAGTTTAATTTTATGTATAATTTAAATAATTAAATAATTTTTTTATTAGTTTAAATAAATTATTTTACATGTAAAAATTTGGAAACACCAAAATTTATCGGAATTAATTAAAATAGACATTTTCAAAATTAAAATTCATTTCTTAACTATTTTTTTTCAATATTCTAAAAATGTTGTTAGGTAATTAAATAATAATTTCTTAATTTACGAAAGGGTCAAAATGTAAACAATAAAATTTCTTGATCAAAGTCCCAAGATCGGGTAATTATAATATATTTTAATAATATAATTAATACTGAAATCTAAAAAATAGAATATTTATTGAATTTAATTTAATTTATTTTTAGAAATTTTAACTTTTAATCGTCCTTTTAGATAATTTATAAAGAATCTTCTAAAAAGCAAAAAGTATCTCCAACATATTCTTTATAATTTTTGTCTAAAACAAAGAACAAAAAGTCAAAATTTTAAAAATAATTACATTTAACTCTTAACATGTCATTTATGGGTTGAGTTCACGTGAGACCAAGAGTTTTTCGTGAGACTCGTAAGATCAATTTATGTTCATTGATCAACTTTATAAGTTAATGATCTAATACTTTAAAGTTGCACGGTGATAATTTTATGATTATTGAGAAGTATCGTGCCATTTATGAATGTCAGATTGTATATATAATCCAAAGATTGATAATTGGTCTTACGGGTCTCATAAACTATCCTTGGTCTCACATGATCCCAAATTTGTTATTTACTTTAGAGATTTTAACGTATATTATACCATACAAATATTATTATCTCAATACACTTTTTATAATAATTTATATAATATAAAACTAATTGTTGGACGTAACTAAAAAATTAATTTCTCTCTCATATTTATTTATTTTAAAATAAAATAAGAATAAAGATGTATTTTTTCTATTTTAAAGAATCTGTTAAAGGTAGAAATATATTGATAAACTTTTTAGAGTAGTAATTGTATTTTATAGGATAAAAAGGGCGGACCATTTTTCCTTTTCTTCTATAATTCTCGATGTTGACGAACATTACTTCTTTTAGTAAAATTGTTTACTAAATCAATTTAAATTTTGTAATAAAAATCTAAAATGGTAATTTTATGTTGTTTTACAAAGATATGATACCAACAAAACCATGGTCATTTTCTTTCGTTTTCATTTGTATATGGAGGTGTAAAATTCTCGTGATTTAATTTAATTTCTATTTTGAATAATGTACTTTAAAATTTCTATTTTTATATATAAGATGTAAAGTTTTAAACATTTAAGTATTCGGGTAACAAGTTGAAGCATTAACCGGTTACTATATTGATGTAACGAATGATGTTGTATTCAACTCAGTATTATCTGTTATTCAACCAATTTCATCCATCACTCGTCACATCAACATGTTAATCGGTTAATGTTTCAATCGGTTATCCGGGTACTTAAATATTTAAAACTTTACATCTTATGTATCAAAATAAAAGTTTTAAAAATACATTATCCAAAATAAAATCATTATTATGAATGTTTCATGACCATTCATGAGAACGTTATTTATACGCTATCATTGGCCTGTTTTAAAACCTTTTTAGTCCATTGGAATCTTTTTCCATTTTATTTTTTCTATCAAATTTAAAATAATATTTTCCCCAATTAGTTAACTAAATTTAATTTATCTTTTTAACTGCTTGTTTGATTTAATAAGAGGGTATTTGGGATTGTTTATTTGAAACGATTTATGTTTTTCTACGAAATCACTTATCAACTTATTATAAGTCAGAAGAGTTTAACTTCTTAAAAAACTCCTTGTTACCGGTTTGACACCGGTATAAGTTGTTTATCCAAACACTCAAAAGCGCTTAATTACTGGTGTCACACCGAAATAAGTCAATAAGTTGTTTTTATAAGCAAAATCCCAAACACCCTTAAATTGATATTACGGAATTGTATTGATTTATGGCATGTTGACAGCCTATTGCCAAGGAAGATGATTTAAACGTGACTTTTACTGGACCAGACCTTTTTGTTTCTACAAATCAAACTGTTGGATTTTCTGTTGATACACGAATCAACAGAAAATACACCAGTTTGGATAAACTTGAAGCGCGTCTTGGACGGGTTCGGGCTGTGATTAAAGAAGCCGAATCCGGAAATCAAACTCATGATGCCGATTACGTCCCATATGGTCCAATGTATTGGAATGCCGCCGCTTTTCACCGGTAACCTACTTTTCAACGGTTGTTATGTATTAAAAACGTGCATTGTATACGATCTGACACTGATTGTGACGCGTATAGGAGTTATTTGGAGATGGAGAAGCAATTTAAGGTTTTTGTGTATGAAGAAGGAGAACCTCCAATATTTCATAATGGTCCTTGCAAGAACATATATGCGATGGAAGGTAATTTTATTTACCATATGGAAACCACCAAATTTCGAACGAAAACCCCCGAAAAAGCGCACGTGTTTTTCCTCCCGATGAGTGCTGCGATGATGGTTCGGTTTATCTTCGAGCGTGATCCTAATGTCGATCATTGGCGTCCGATGAAGCAAACAGTTAAGGACTATGTTGATCTTGTGGCCGGCAAGTACCCTTTTTGGAACCGAAGCTTGGGAGCCGATCACTTCACTGTCGCTTGCCACGATTGGGTGAGTAAAGTTTCAGTTTTCTTTTTAGTACAGTTTTATAGTGACATTTTGAAGAAGTAATGTATAATGTAATGCAGGGTCCGGAATTATCAAAAGCGGTTCCGTACCTATTCAAGAACTCTATCCGAGCTCTATGCAATGCGAATACCTCAGAAGGGTTTAATCCCTCGAAAGACGTTTCAATCCCGGAAATCTTACTTCCAGACGGAACGACACGAGGGATATTGAACGGGCCCTCCCCAAGGAACCGGCCCGTTCTAGCGTTCTTCGCTGGTGGGGTCCATGGTCCAATCAGGCCGATACTTCTAGAGCACTGGCAAGACAAGGACCCCGACGTGCAAGTCCACAAATACCTTCCGAAGGGCGTTTCATACATGGGTATGATTAGACAAAGCAAATATTGCATTTCCCCGAGCGGGTATGAAGTCGCGAGCCCACGAATGGTGGAAGCGCTTTATACCGGTTGTGTGCCGGTGCTCATCAAAGACCATTATGTGGCCCCGTTTAGCGACGTCCTAAATTGGAAATCTTTTGCGGTTATACTCGCGGTTGAGGATATCCCGAACCTTAAAAACATCTTAACTAAAATATCCACGAGACAATATCTAAGAATGCAACGGAGGGGGAAACAAGTCCGAAGACATTTCGAGGTCAATTTTCCTCCGAAAAGGTACGATGTTTTTCATATGATACTTCATTCGGTTTGGCTTCGAAGATTAAACATTCAAATTCAAGGGGTTTCTGATTCTTGACGGGTACGATAAAATGGAACCTGCGAGACTTGATTTTGGTTGTTCTTTTATTTGGGCCAAATGGTGCATAGTAGGAAACTGGAGGGGGTATTTTGTAACTTTATATAATGAAAAAACGGGTCGGGTTTTTTGTAGTGTTTTTTTAAAAAAATATTCATTGTTAAAAAATAGGCTGTTTGTTTCTTGCAAGTGTTGTAAATGACCCGCCCGTATTTGTTGGGTCGGGTTCAAGATTAGTGACTTGTTGGATGTCTGGGGTAAATAGACCGTTAATGGCATGGTAAAATCAGGGATGGATCACACGGTGGCACGTGTCATCGTATTATTTTTTCGTGGAAAAGTAAAAAAAATTAGGTTCGTGAAAGGTGTAATTGTGTTAATTTGTTTTGTGCTACCGTATTTTGAAACTACAATAAGAACGAGTTTTATTTGGTAGAGCTGGTTTACAAGGCTTTTATCTTATCCCATATCCAAGTTCGAATCTTGTTGCTTCGGATTGAGTTATTTCGCGTTGGATTAGTCGGGTTTTTGAGCACTGCTAATTATCATTACACCAAGACGACTTCTTGTTTATCTATTTTGCATTTTGATTTTTAAAGTTTTTTTATGATTTATTTATTTTAATTGCAATTTATCTTAAAAGTTGTTTTATATCTTGATTTCAAGTATACATATTTATTTTAATGATCAAGGTCGATTTTGTTCACCAATTGACTTTTTGTTTTCTCCAATATAAAATCGCTACTTTGTGGATCATTGATCCACCTTAAAGGTCTAGCCGTTCACAAAAATTCATAGGTCTGTCACTGCTCAAGTGCTCATAGTATGTGTATATCTAAGGCTATGTTTGACAAACTAGCTGATAAGCTAACTGGAAGCTGATAAGCTTATATGTTTGTTGATAGCTAATAAGCTAGTTGATAAACAATTAATGTTTGACAAAACTAATTTAATAATGTAAAATGACCAAAAAGAGTATCTTGAAAAATTAATTAATGATAATATTTCAAAATACAATAGAAACAAATATCTAATAATATAATATATTAACTATTATAAACAAGATGGTAAATTTTTTTAAAATAATATAATATATTTATTATAAAATTTTCAAATTGATTATATAATATTTGAATTTGTTAAAATAAATTTTAGAAAAAAATTGTTAATTATGATTTTAAATAACATTACATATAATATGAATAAAAATAAAAATATTCTACCTTACATATCCTAATTAACTAATATTTTTTAAAATATATATACTATATTATAAAGAATTTGACAAAAACTTTTAAAAATCATTTTTTATGTGTAAAGTATTGTTTATTAATATATATTACTTAAAACTCAAGATTACAAGTAGACTGTGCGTAAGTACAAGTTATTAAAGCTCCATATATGAATTTGTGTAACTAACTGCAGATAAACATAATCAAATACAGGATAAACATATAATTTGAAATATAAAAAATCTAAAATATAATTAGGATAATCATTGAGTTCTAACAGAATACTTAAAAACTAAATTATAATATGGAAAATAAATTAAAGAAAATTACATAAAAAATGAGAAATTTTAAATAGTTGATTTGATATTAACATTGATATATTTTTCTTCAAATTTATATTTTATTCAAAAATAAAATTATTAATGCTTTCTTAAAGACACATAAAATCGTATTATAACATCGATAGAGAAAAAAATAATAAAATAGAACATTAAAATCGAGATATGTCTCGTTGCATTGCGCGAGTACTCTTCTAATATTTAATTATTAAATTAAATATTTATTCAAATTATTTAACATGTTTTTTAATATCTCTGAAATAAGTATAACGTTAATCTTTATGTTACATAAACATTATTAAAATGTTATATTTGCATTTTGATAACTAAATATATTTAACAATAATTAAAAAAAGATAATGTCAAAATAATTGATACGAATAATAATTATTGTAAATAATTAATGAATAATATTAATGTATAATGTATAGGTTAAAATTAATTAATAATTGTTTCTCAATTTATATTAATTAATAAATAATATTTGTTAATATTAATATTAGTAATATTTATATTTTATTATAATTAATAGTAATAAATAATAATTAATATTAATGGAAGTTATAATTGAAAAAAATGACAATATACTACGAAAATGCTACTCTAAGGCTACGTTTAACAAACTAGTTGATAAGTTACCTTGTAGTTATAAGTTAGCTGATAACTGATAAGTTAGTTGTTAGCTTATAAGCCATCTGGTAGATGATGAACAAATCATATTTGATACAACTAGTTGATAAGAATGTAAAATAATAAAAAAAATATATTTTAAAAAATTAATCAATTATAATATTTTAAAATGTAATTAAAATAAATCTCGAATAATATAATATAATAACTAATACAGACAAAATGATAAAA
>NC_037537.1:26830015-26852289 GCF_001531365.2 Cynara cardunculus var. scolymus
AATATTAATAATGTATAAGTTTTATTAATGTTTATTTATATTTTATAATAAATAATAATAATAATATTAATAAGCGTTATAATTGAAAAAAATGATAATAAACTATCAAAACGTTACTACAAGTATTGTTTGAATAAGTTAGCTTATAAACTAACTTATGTTCATCCAAACATGATTTGTAATTGATTATATTTGTGTTTTATAAACCAAATCTAATTTGTAAGTTATATAAATTGATTTGGGATCATATGAGACCAAAGCTTTTTTGTGAGACCCGTAAGACTAATTCTCAACCGTTGGATTAGATCTACAATCTCAACATTCTTGATCATAAAATTGCCACGAGATTTATCAATAATTACAAAATTGTCATCATGTAACTTTAGACCATTAGATCATTGCTTATAAAGTTGATCAGTGAACATAAGTTGGTCTCACGGGTCTTACAAAAAACCCTACGAACCCAACCCTATATAAATTAGTCTATATATAACTTGAAGAGGGTTGTAGTGGTTGACGAAGACGTTTCAACTTTGTTGCATATTTTTGATGATGGATTATTTCCGTTATTCCACTACGACACTTCAAATAATTGATGCGATTGGTGGTGGGAAAAACTGGTCCAATTTTTCAATTCCATTTACACATTTTATTTTAATTTAAAAGCAAATTTATTGAAATAAATGTTGTAAAAATAAATAAATGATGCCATCCATATTGCCATTGTTTTCGAGGAGAAAAAGTACAAACTATTATATTTATATATATATAGAGAGAGAGAGAGAGAGAGAGAGAGAGAGAGAGAGAAGGGGATTTGGTTTACGTGAGACCAACCTGTTTTCATTAGACCACTTTTTTACACTTGAAATTTTACAGCAAAACGCTATGAAAGTAAGAAAAAAGCCGAATCTTCAAAACAAAAACATTGTGAAGGTTACTTTCACAGCGTTTTGTTGTGAAGTTTCAAGTGTAAAAAAGTGGTCTCACGGGTCTCACAAAAACAACCTGGTCTCACGTGATCTCAAGTCTCTCTCTCTCTCTCTCTGTATATATATATTTCACTTTATACACACACAAAAACAATTTATCTACCACAAATAATAAACTGGTTTTTTTGGCATTTGGAATTTTGGGTAGCACGGATATGTCAACTTGTACATTAAAATAGAGAAAAGAGAAGAAAGATTCTAAAAATCTCTAAATTTAAAGAAATCTCAAAAGAACGAGAAAAATTATTATTTTAATACTTTCCATCAATAAAAGGTGTTGAAAATAAATGTTTACGAAATAAAAATAATATTTTATTAAATATATTAAATATTTTAATAATATAATTAATATTAAAATTGTTAAAATAAAATATCTGTTGAAATTAAATGTAATTTTTTTTAAATCTTAACTTTTTAACTCCCCAATAAATTTTCTTCTAATACTCTATTTCAGAAAATATAATACAACTATCTAAGATATTTTAATATTATTAAAAAAATATTGATATAGACTTTTTGCCACTTTAAATTTTAATCTAATTTATTATTTTTTTCATTTTTCCAGAGGTTTGTTGCCTTGGAATAAAACTTTTTACCTCCCAAATAATTTTTATTTTGATGCCACTTGATTAGGAATAGTGATTTGCCCCGATTTGGTGGGAACCCAGTTCACCAAACTTGAACGGGGATAAAAATTCCCCGCTAAAACAGGTGCCGGGGCTGGGGTCAGGGATCCCCAACAGAATCAAAATAAAGGATACTATTTATGGGGTTTGACCGAAGGGTTTACCGGGGATTGCTAGAGATTTGACCAGGGACGAGATGAAAATTTCCATACACGGCGGGAACCGGGGCCGGGGGATGATACTACAAACTAGGGGTTGGGGCCAAGAATTACAACCCCCCCCCCCCCCCCCCCCCCCCCCCCTTTACCATGCCTACACTTGATGTCCATGGCCACCTCATCATTACCATTGCGGGACGATTTTGTTAAGAGCCAACATTCTAACTTACTTTATTGAGTAAGACTGTAGTCCATTAAAACGGTATTGTATATAACAATTTATCCAGTAAATGCTTATCGGATAAGACGCTTTATTCTAATCATCTTTCCTATCGGGTAAAATTACCAACCATTGCCATGTTCGTCATACAAGGTAAATAACTCAATAAATATTAACCGGATAAATATTTAAAAACGGCCCCTAAATTATTTGTAAACTATAATTTGAAGAATTTTTGTTAGAGTTGTCTAAATTTGAAGAATTTTATCATGTCTTTCATACTTTCTCCATTTTAGAGAAGGTTAAGAAAATCTGTTAGAGATTTTTTTTTTAAATCTTCATTTTGAAAATTTTGTTAAATACATTACTAACACTTCATGAAAATATTTTAGGGATTTAAAGGGCACTTGGTTTTGAAAATGAAGATAAACTTTAGAATCCATATCCAATCCGTTATGCGAGTTGACTAATTCCAGCGCGACCGCCTGCTTAGCGGGTAACCCGAAGACTTCATATTTGAACCTTCGTGACTACAAGAAGATTTTTATTCCTGCTTGAATTTGAATATGAAGCCTCCAGACATTTAAAGTGCATTCTATTCGTTCCTTTTTGTTGGGAAATATTTTATTATCTAATACTTAGTAATAAATATTCAAATTATGCATCATTAATCATTTTTAGAGTAAACGATAAATTTGGTCTATATGATTTATTAAAAAATAACATTTTTCATACATGCAAATTTTAAATTAGAAGATGATCAACCATAAGGGTGGTGCCTGATTGGTTTGAGGTTGACTCCAAAGGTCAAAAGTACCAGGAGGTCTCAGATTCAAATTTAAAGAGAAATAAAAACCCCCTTATGGCCACGGAGGTTCAAATGCGGTGACTCCGGACTATCTGCAAAACAGATGGTCCCCCTGAGATTAGTCGGCTCGCATAACGGGTTGGATATTCAGGTTAGTCAAAAATAAAATAAAATTAGAATATGATCATTGTGCTTTGTAAAACCGTCTAGATTTGGTTCCTTCCTCTGACGTTCATTAAAAAATTATGTTTAACGAGGAACACTTTCGTCATTTAACAAATTCTTTGTATTTTATCCAAACATATTCGATTTTATGATTTTTGTTCTTGTGGTTTTCAATTAAATAAAATATAGAAAGTCAATAAAATGATGAAAGTACGCTCATTTAACGATATTTTTTAACGATCATTAGAGGAAGGGGTTAAATTCGGACCGTTTTACAAACCACGATGGTCATTTAGTAAATTTGAAATCATAGGGACAAAAAATATCATTTTTTTAAAACCGTGGGGACCAAATTTGTAGTTTACGACTTCTACTCTTATTTTTATTGCTACCCCGCTAGGCATAGCAACTGGGCGGGGATGGGGCGAGTTTTGTAATCCCCGGCCCCAGTCCCGGTCCCCGGCAAGTATGTGGATTATTATCCCGTCCCCGGTCAAATTCTAGCAATTCCCGGTCAAAACCCGGTAAAAAATATGTTTTAGTTTGAGTCTACCGGGGATCCTCGACCTCGGTTTGAGTAACATCCCCCGTCCCTGGTTTGAGTCTACCAGGGATTCCGACCCCGGGACCTATTTTAACGGGAAATCCCCGTCCCTGTTTGGATCGGATGAACCGGGTTCCCCACCGAATCGGAGCAATTCACCATCCCTGTACCCCGCCGATGCATATAAGAACACTCGTATGGTGATTATACTCAAAATTGATGAGGGGTGTAAACTAACATTACTTCATATTTTTGGGTGTGAAGTGAAATATTTTTATCGTTTGCATTTCTTCCTTCATCAAGACTTGACGACGAAAGGACATAAGTAGTGAGAGCGAAGGAAACTATCCAGTAAGCCATCGGATCTCCTGCCTGCCGGAGCAACCAACTTGAAGGTACGTTTTCACTGCCGGAGATCTACATCCTCTGGATCCGTTAATTATTCTGTTATATTTGATTCATTGCTTGATCTACACCTTCTGCTCTGTAGGTGTGCTCAAATACTTGGACTTGATTTAGTCGCCATTGAACTTCAATACTCTCAAAATGGTAATTAAATGCCACTGTATTGTTGAATTTCATACCTGTAAAGTAAATTTTGAGATTACATAAGAGTTTTGGCATCATATTTGATCTTTCGAGTTGCTAGTAAATTTAGGGTTTATGGTGCTTAGATTTGGTTGTTAATTCCATATATTTTTCTTGTAGGTTGTTCTAGCAGCCTCCATTACCAGTAAATCTGGCAAAGGTGTGTTGTTTTATTTCCCTTTAAGTTCAGATCATCTGATGTAATCGGGTGTGATTGTAATTTATAAATTTTTCGCTTGTGAAATTAAAATGTAAACCAACTATGAAGTTTTTATGTACTTATGAATGCTTTCACTCTTCTATAACCTAAATTAGTGGAAATGCGTAGAACTATTGATGACATCTCGGATCTAAGTCAGAACATGTTAATAGAAAAGAAGAACAAAAAATAACTAAGATGAATGCACAAAAAATACTTTTCATAGAACGTATTTTAGTTTTATATATCGACTTGTTAGCAGCTGAATTTCACTTGCTAAGCCAGTAACATTTTCATGCTTGGCTCAGATCAGTGAATACACCATCCCTTTTGCAGTTTGTATATGATGCTCATAGCTATTTGACACAAGGTGCGACTGACAAGGTGGTCTGCCTGCACCTCTAAGGATGAGGCAAAGACAACAACTGTCATCTATCAGTGTCTGAAAAAAATTGGATGAATACATTTTAAACACAGAAAGTCCCATTGAAAATTGTGAGAGGGGAACAAAGGTCGCCTTATAAGGGACCGAATACCTCCTTTATCAAACGTGTTTTAAAACCGCAAGTGTGGATAAAGCGGACAATATCTAGTACGGTTGACCGGGATGTTACAAAAAGGCTATGTATCATAACCACCATAAGTATGATATACCTTTTTTAAGTCATAAGGTAAGCATGCTTATTTTTCATAGGGCTTAAATCCTCAATATCTTTTGTATCTCGAGCTTAAAGCCTACAAAAGCTTGCTTTATATGATGGTCTTGTCTAGCCCTAAGCAACTTTCTAACCTAGCACCTTTATTTGTCTTGAGCCTATGATTTTGGCAGCAATGTACAAGCCTTGTGCTACAGTTATTTCACTGAAGCTGTAGTCTAGTATCTACGAGTATAAATTGTGTGTTACGTTCCATAACAAATAGGAGTTAGCACTAGCTTGTTCGCTGGTGCTCTTTTTGTTTTCTAAACTGCATTGTTGTATGTTTTATTCGCCATTCTTAATGATGCTCCCAGTCAGATGTTAACTAATAGTCGTTTTTTTACAGCACTTGTTTCAAGGCAGTTTGTTGACATGTCGCGGATTAGAATTGAGGGGCTTCTTGCAGCTTTTCCAAAGTTGGTTGGAAGTGGGAAGCAACATACCTATGTTGAGACGGAGAATGTGCGCTATGTGTACCAGCCAATTGAGAGCTTGTATCTGCTACTTGTAACGAACAAGCAAAGCAATATTCTTGAGGATCTGGATACATTGAGGCTTCTTTCTAAAGTTGTATCCTTTTTGCTGCATAACAAAATTTGATGCAACATGCACCGAGGTTTACCTAAATTTTAGAGTCTCATATAGGTCAATGCAAGGTATACATATACATGGTACTGAAATAGAGGGAGGAGAGAGGAGGTGAGAGTGGAATTAGGAGTTGACGATTGATCTTTTATCGAGGGTGATATATTTTTGCTGTCCCACTTTCACTAATTTAGAGAAGTTTCATTAGAGTAGAAAATTGGTTTAATATGGACAATAATGTATTTATCTCTTGTCAAGTTATTTATCTATTTTGTCAGTCATATAGGCTGGTTCTTTAACTTGTATGATTCCTAACCGTCTAGAGCTAGCAGAGTTTTCTGAGAAAATTGTCTCACGATGATTGACGTGTTTAGTTAATACCAGGTTTAGGTAGATCAAACTTTGTATCATTTTAGTGCAATATGTATTGTTTTTTCTCCCTTAAAGATGTGACAGTTTTTTATGATTTCTATTATTTTGATACAGTGTTCAACTTAATTATTTTTCTATACCAATGAAGAAGGGTAGTTTTCTTTAATTCAGTTCATGCATGTTGAAGTTGATGCCACAATGATGCAAACATTTTTCTATCTATCGATTTCATAAGAAGTTCATACAGATTGACTCCTTAACTATGCATAGATCCCTGAGTTTTCTGCCTCTTTAGATGAAGAAGGCGTTTGCAAGTATGCTTTTGAGCTGATTTTTGCTTTTGACGAAGTCATTTCCCTTGGGCACAAGGAGAATGTAACTGTTGCCCAGGTGAAGCAATACTGTGAGATGGAGAGTCATGAGGAGAGATTGCACAAATTGGTGTTACAGAGTAAAATCAATGAAACCAAGGATGTCATGAAGCGTAAAGCTAATGAGATCGATAAAAGCAAGGCAAGTTGATTAGGGTTCAATGAGACATTATTCTTCAATCATCATATTTTCTTTGACATCCTATTTCTGCTTTAACAAATCTTTGTGCAATTTTTCTGCAGATTGAAAGGGGAAAAATGGACAAAGGTGGCTTTTCATCTTTACAATCAATGGGTTCAATGGGTTCAATAGGAAGAATGGATAGTGGCTTTGGTAATGATACAGGTATATCCAGTGGTAATACATTTGGAAGTGGTTCTGGATTTGGATTAAGCTCTGATGTCGACTCCTTTTCAAGCAAGTCTAAAGGTTGGTGCTTGTTTTTATCTGTAATCCCATTGGAGACTTGATAATTATAGTTCTTTTTATTTCTTAGATGCCTTTCTATTTACATTCTTAATGAAATGGCTTCAAAATAAGGACCTATATAACCGATAAATAACATCTATATGTGGATCCTCAGGTCGTCCAAGTTCAGCTGTTAGTGCTCCAAGTAAAGGGATGGGTATGCAGCTAGGTAAATCACAAAGGGCAAACCAGTTCYTGGAATCACTGAAAGCTGAAGGTGAAGTGATTGTGGAAGATGTCCGACCAAGTGCTAATCCAAGCAGAGCATCTGCTCCACCACCTACTGATCCTATAACTTTGACAACTGAAGAAAAGCTCAACGTGACACTAAAGAGAGATGGTGGTGTCAGCAACTTTGATGTGCAGGGAACCTTGTCTCTTCAAATACTTAACCAGGATGATGGGCTTATCCAAGTTCAGGTTTGCATCTTACAGCTCCCTTCTTTAATCTGCATTCATGGTATCTGCATTTTCTTTTTAGCATCTATCTTTTGAAGCTGGTAAGCAATAAGCAGTTGCATCCCTTTCGGATCCTTAAAGAGGCTTGCATGTTAGATCAACCACCATGGACCACCGTGAATTCCTAGGGTGTTGAGAGGGTTAATGTTGATGAAAACTGGGTGATATGATGTTTTGTTAGTTTTCTTTATTATGCATGCAAACATGTATGTGCATAATATTATTTTAATATTAGAAGCTAGATTAACTATCAGCAGATCGATATCACCTCCTTGATGCCAATTTTGCATGTTATGTATTACACCTTCTTGATGCCAATTTTGCATGTTATGGTAACATCATGATGCAATTCTTGTTAGTTTGGAAATTTTTCGTTTCAGGGGAAATAGTATATTGTTAAATGAACTATTACTTGGGGAATTGGGGTCTTCTTTTTGGTGAAAGGACCACCATGGCTTCTCTCTTCTCGAGAATCCATTGGGATTTAGAAATATTTTGTGATGAACGTACAGTAGAGAAGGGCGGGGGATATGATTGGATCTGTACAGCATTTTTTCTGTTTGTTTGGCATTTTCTACTGGGTTAGTTTTCACATGCTATGTCGATGTTAAAGCAGATATGTGGGAGTCTGCTCTAGCCTGTGGTTAAAGTTCTGTTAGCAATTTTTTAATTTTACCCCTTAGTAGTAGTCATGTGCTAGGCAAATGATGTTCCTAATGGAGTGATTGGACCTGTAGATGACAGTAGCCCAGAAACGAAGTTGTAATTTACTCTAATTCTTTTTTATTCTTATAGATCCACCTCCAGAGAGTTGATGCTGTCTTTGTCAAACACAGAGTGACAAAACTGACTTCTGTTACTCAAATTGAGTTTCATGTTAACAAAATTCTATTTTCTTAATTGAAGGACATAAGGCGTTGCCTTTTCAGATCATACGCTTTGGCTATATACATACATAAAGAATGAAATGCTAGTTCCAAATTGTACTCACTGAGCTCATTATATTTGTTGATGAATATTACAGCTATTTTCTATGCTGTGTCATCAGGTTCCAACTCCTTTTTCTAGTGGTAAGGTACAAGCATTAGGCATTTATAGTTGCATGGTATGCTTTATGAAGTGTTATGTGTTGAAGACTTCTGTGGTAGAAGTACACGTGCATAACAATCGTAGTAGTAGTATGAAAAGGTGTCTCATCGCAAAGTGAAGGTATTATACTGTAGCAACTGTATGGTACATGTAAATGTACATCGGTAGTTGTATGGTACAAGCTGTTTTGCACTTGTAAAAAATATGTGCTTTCTCAAAATGACGTGATGCACATTGGTAGTTGTATGGTACGACTATGTGTTGGTAAATAACATTTATTTACGTTAACGGGAAGGTTTTATGCATTAAAAATGTCAAATACTCTTTTAGTTTTACCATGCAAATGTTGTAGATTCAATTATTATATTCATCAAAGCTCTGAAAAACTTCAAACTAAAAATTAGAAAAATGGGTCTAATCTTGATCATGATCCATTTGATTGGATCAGCTGGCTATCAGATCAATCTATTAGCTAATAAATTAGATCACTGATTTGATTACAAATGATAGTCACTAGGTCTTCTTGTCCAAATCCAACCCATCTCTGAGAGCACAAAGTTCTAGTTTTGAAGCTTAATGCTAAACTTTCATAGTTGTTGATTTGGATGTCCTTGGTAAAGACACATTTTTTACTTTGATTTACAGGTTGAAAGTGGGGGTAATCCAGAAATCAAATTCAAGACACATCCTAACATTAACAAGGAGTTGTTCTCCAATGAAAATATTCTGGGATCCAAGGATCCTAACCGCCCGTTTCCTGCTGGCCAGTCTGGTGATGGTCTTGGTCTCCTGAAGTGGAGATTGCAAAGCAAAGATGAGTCGGATGTGCCATTGACAAGTAAGTGTCATGTCATGTCATGCCACCTGCTTTTATCCGGGATGAATTTTATGCATGTTCTAATGCAAATTCGGAATTTCATTTATCAGTTAACTGCTGGCCCTCTGTTTCTGGAAACGAAACCTACGTTAGCATCGAGTATGAAGCTTCGTCAATGTTTGATTTACAAAATGTTGTTATTTCGGTCCCTCTTCCGGCTCTTAGAGAGGCACCAAATGTTAAGCAGATCGATGGGGAATGGAGGTAAAGTTTTCGCTTTTCTTATGATATTAGTTTGGATTTGCTGTTTTTAATGGAAGTTATAGCACTAGAACCATGTTTTCTTATTCATATGGTATTTTTCCAATTATTTTACACGGGTATAATGACGTTTCTGTAGGCATCATTCTTGTAGGTTAGATCTTACAAGAGCTTCAATAATTGAAAACTTCATCTTGACTTTGTTAGAGCTCCATTAAAAGCAATCAGCAAAGCGTAGGAAACACGAAACAGAGAGCCAAAATTAAATCTTCAAAAAAATTACGTTCAACTCCAACAACTCCATTTTGGAGATTTCAACATATATTATGTTATTAAAATATTCAATAGATTTAATGTCCCAACAAATTTTCAAATAAAATTTATGTGAAATGACGATACATTCAACTTCATTGGTGGCAGTCGCAACTTCACGTAATCTCTCTTTCAACATTTAATTTTGTAGAGTAATCCAGATTTGGAGATTTTTAATTTTTTATCCTCTCGTACTTTTTCCATTTTGGAAAAGTTTTGGAGGATCTGCTGGAGCAAAAAAAAGAGGTTAAAAACTCCAAAATCTCTATTTTCTCCATTTTGACAGCTCCTCATTTGGGATTTGTAGTTCTATTTTTTTTTTATCGTTATTGTGGTATTATTTTGCATCTGAGCGACATATCTGAGATTTTCTGAAGTAACCTGAAATAGTGATCTTGTCAAAACCTTTTCATTAGAATCGTTCTAAATATTATCATATGACCTAATAAACTGGTGCACAACAGAATTTGTCAAGAGTTCATATTGTTTCTTTTTCCAAGTGCAGGTATGACTCCAGAAACTCAATATTGGAGTGGTCTATCCTTATAATTGATGACTCAAATCGCAGGTCAGTGGATAAGTGATCTTTTTTAGTTCTTTTCTTTACTTATTTAAAGCATGGCATGACGATTTATCTTGAGATATAATTTTGTGACGTAATGAACACTATGCAGTGGGTCGATGGAGTTTGTGGTTCCTCCAGCTGATTCTTCAGCTTTCTTCCCTATTTCTGTGCGTTTCTCGGCAACAAGTACTTTCAGTGGCATGAAGGTATATATGTTTCACCGTCAAACCCTATTTAATATGGTCGATTTTTTGTTAGATAACATCTGCCCATCAGTTTTCGTTCTCTGTTTTTATTTTTCGTATTCTTTCTTAAATGGTCAATTTAACAAAGTTGCCTTAGTTCTTATTTAGTGTAACTATAGTTGTTTTCCTCGGTCAATGTAAGAAAGTTTCAAAATTTTCTATTTTCTATCCATTTTGATCGGTAGCTTGCTGATTTTTTAACATTTGATGACGTGGACAGCATGTTACCGGTTAAAATGAGTACAAAATAACAAAATTAAACCTCCATTATATTAAATAGAAAATTTTGAAACTTAGTTCTTATTTAGTTTGAATAGTTGTTTTTCTCAGTCGATGTAACAAAAATTTCAAAAAAATTATATTTTGTACCAATTTTTACCGGATGGTTTTGCAACATTCAGTGACGTGGATGCCAAGTTTATTGTCCACTTTGCCGTGACCCTTTTGTAAACGGGCTTTCATGTAATTAAATGTTACAAGATTAACGATCATTAAAAAAATCAGAACTTTGTTGTATTAAATAGAAATTTTTGAAACCTTTTTACATCAATTGAGGAAGAAAAATATTATTTGTTACAGTAAATAAGAACTAAATCAACTTAGTTGCATTTTGACCTTTTTAACTTGATGTGGATCGAAAAGTGCGTTGGGCTGATTGAGGAATGTTACAGGTTGCGAGTATTTTGCCACTAAAAGGTGGAGCTGCTCCGAAGTTTTCTCAGAGGACGCAATTGGTGACGGAAAGCTACCAAGTTGTTTGATGGAAGTTGTTATTGTAAAAGCATAACTACTTGACGGAATCCCGGATTTCAAAATCGTTGTGTTTTTGTTCGCTTTCGTATTAATCATTGTGTTGTTTTCAAACCAAAATTGAGTGCATATTGGGGAAGTAGTTGTGTATTCTGGCTCATTTCGTAGATTGATGAAACCGGTCATGGTGTTTGGAGCAAGATACCAGGAATGGCTTGCAAGGGTAAAATTGTCATTACATGTTTATTGGTTTCTTTTTTACTTTCTTTATATATCAAAATATATAATACGTACAAATTAGCAAATAAGCGCATGAATTTGTCACCAAGTTATATTTGGATATTTTTACATTTTTGCAATGCAAGTTGAAGATCAAATTTTGAATTTTTTAATTCTATCATCTCGTCTTAGATCATGTCCATTTCTATTTATAGAAAGGAGTTCAATTGAGTAACCGGAGAATGTGATGAAATATCTCATTTGTCCACTGTTCGATTTCAAGCATACGCAACAATAGTGTCTACTGAGTTTATCAGCGTTGATTTCTTACAGTCACAATTTGTCGGGATTAGTTTAGACATAGCATGGGACACCCTTCCAGAAAAAGGATTTAACTTTAGCCACTAAAGTTAAAAATCAAATATCTAGATTTAAATAGAGATGTCGTCAAGTTAGGGTCTGTTTGTTTGTAGCTTAATGAATTTAATAGGACTTACAGCTTATTCATTCAAATATACATGACTGTTTAGTAGTGACTTAATGATACGAAAAGTGGTTTATTCAGTAAGTTTGTAGGAGGAAAGCGAAGTTTAAATCTAAACTTGTCCCTTCCAATTAAAAAACCCGTTCTTTTCATCTATAAAAATACCCTCCTAAACAACCTTTCAGAAAATTCACATAGAGTTCCATGAAAGATTTAATGGAAACTCAATCAAACAACCCCTAATTAGTTTCCAGTGTTGGTGACTAAAATAAAAGATTGGCACTCTTACATGCCATGTCTTGGGCAGTCGATTCGGTGTTCCACCGGGTTCACTTCGTAACCGACATAAAAGTTGTTGTGAATGCGATAAACTCTTTGGTTGAAGACAGTTCGGAGTTGGAGGTATCATTAGCCGTAAAGGTACCATACTTCGCAACCACGAGTTCTTATCTGCCACTGCTATTAGGAGACAAACGAATAGGATGACTCATGTTCTTGTCCAGCTGTCCCGTTCTCTCTCTTATCCTCTTACATTCTCTAACTTATCGCATTATATTTCTTGTTTAATGACGATGTTTACTCCATAGGAGCCCATTAATATATTTCGACAATCTTTTATCGAAAAAAAGATCCGCAAGCTTAGACGGGTCCATCAATAACGTACGAATGTACGATGCATAATCGGTTGGGCCAGTCATGCAAACCAGTCAGGCCCAACGGATTTGGATGAAACCATTGGGGCCTTTTGTGACAGAACTTTCAGCTGGGCCTTAAAGCCCAAACAATTTGTATGTTTTTTATTTGTTTTATTTCTATTTTTTAATCAAAAATAAAATAAAATATATCATTTAGTTAATTTTATAATAAAAGTTTAAACAAATTATTTAACAATAATAAATTAAAATGAAAAATAATATTTTAATTTATAGTTAATACATAGTTTTAAAAAATTGGCACCAGTCACGACCATCAGCTCAACCGGTTATAACCACAATATTTATCACCTAACAACCAGTTATATCTAAATTCAGTTACAGGATCTGACAACATAAACAATTAATAATTCAACTGATTAATCGATTTGTCTATCTTACAGATGGCTATGAAAAATAATTAAATATATAAGTATTGAGACAATCATTCTTCATTTATTATTACAATGATTTTGCTTTCATAGACATATGAGAATAATTGTCGTCTAAATATTTTATTATTATTATATCATTTTTAATAAATGAAAATAAATAAATATGTGTGTGTGAGAGAGAGGTGAACATGTGTGTGTGTGAAAGATAGTGACAAAGAGGTCGATGTGGGCTTTTTCTCTCTATTTATCAAAAACGACAAATATATACGGAGGGTGTGTGCAATTGGGTTTTTTGTTCTTTCAAAATACTAAATGATGCTATTTTGCAGTAGAAGAAATTAACAACTTTTGGTCGTATCGGTTAATTTTCTAGAGGATGTAACAAAAATCCCATTTTTCACGGTTTGAATTTATGCGTTATCAAAATCCTTGTGGTCACGACGGTTCACTTCGTCACCTCCAGACCATTGTTGATCATTCGGGATTAGTCAATGTGCATAAATTGACGTAAAAACCCTTGGTTACCTAGAAAAATGTGTTATAATGTTTACGAGGTTGTTAGAAGAGTTTATAATAATGTAGTTTTATAACGGTATTTAATACAATTACTTATAAAATTATAAAGAGTAAAAGGTTTTATAAGTCAAACCAACTCGGCCAATTTTAATACGCATAGTATTAGCATCATGTCAACCTATCCGAACCTTTGGACCCTACACATCACCTTCGACTCCCTGTCGCTTATTTTAAAATCGTGATGTAGATAAGTGCAACCAAGTTTCTAAAAAAAAGAATTAAATAGAATGACACACATATACTTTTAAAAACATCTTTATATTGATGCCGTTTGACAACCTATAATATATATATATATACACACACACACACACATATAGACTTGGGATCATGTGAGATCAAAGGTTTTTCGTAAGACCAATTATCACTCTTGGATTATATCTATAATCTGAACATTCGTAATCACAAAATTACTTAAACTATAACAAAAGCCAGAATAAATGATAAATAAATTAGTAGTTATAAACAATTTTATGTTATCTTAGATCTATCTTTATTTCTTAAATTTTACTAGTATCATCGAAGACTTCTTATGTCTATATCTTCATTATCGATAATAGTCTGATGATGTATAAATGATGAAAGATCGTATGAGAATAAGAGTTAAGTTGAAATCATAATAAGATATCTAAACCCTTTATCATTTTTAATCTCAACCCACCCCATGAATTGTGCCTATCACATAATTGATCGAGGTGTACCACATTAGTGTTGATCTTCAATTAATATTGATCGAAGAATGAAAATCCCTTCTTATCATTCTCATCGAAACCCAACCTTAATATATATATATATATATATATATATATATATATATATATGTTGGTTATTATACAACACTTGACATTTGTACAACCAATACAACACAATCTCAACCGTCCATTTTATTTGATTAATATGTGATTACATAAAAGTTTTGATTGTTTTTTAATATAAAGTATTGATCATAATTAATGAACCATATTCATCTTCCATAAATATTAAAATCATAATAAATGAACTCTCATCATTTTCATAAATATATCAATTTATTGGGTTGCATTGGTTGTACAAATGCAATAGGTTGTATTTGAAACAAACATTCTCTCTCTCTATATATAAGGTTTATTTTGCAAAAAACGTTATTTGTATAAACCGTACAAACCTCATTCAACCAATCATAATTTTTTATCCTGCTCATTTTTTTGTAATTATGAGAGGTTGATTAATCATTTTTATTGTGTAAGGTGTTAATCATGGATATTATCATCTTCAATTATATCAATTTTAGAAAAATATATGAAACAGTTTCATTAAAATCTCGTACGTATTATATGAAACGATTTCATAACCATATATGAAACAACTTCATAGAAAAAATATATTATATGATACAATTTCATAAGATTAAACAATGAAATTATCTGAATAATTTGCACAGTTTGTACAACGATGGATAATTTGTATTTGATAATGTCTTTCTCTAAGATGATGGGGGAGGTGACTAGGAAGCTTCGCATAGGAAGGAGTGGACAAAATGAGGAAGGGGACCAGATTAGGCCCAGCCTGCTTCATTCACCTCACCTGCCAAACTAATTAACCTTTATGGTTCACAACAAATGTTCCACATTTATCATATCATATAATTTAATATTAATAAATGATGAAAATCAGTGACGGATTCAGAAACTTTTGTAGTTGAAGGCACACTTAGGGGTGTAAAAAAAATATTCAAAACCAAATAATTCATCTGGATGAAAACGGTTTTGGGTTTTCCTTTTCGACTTAAACGATTCAGTTAACCGAATAAAGATAATTTATTCAGGTCGATTTTTCAGTTGAATTTTTACTAATTCATCGAGGTGTATAATTTTTATATTTTATATTTCGAACGAAAATATCAGTGTGTGCTGCAAATGAACCAATTAACAATCAGGATATTAAGTTGGGGATCCTTGCCTTGTTTTTGTTGGACGCACAAAAGAAAAATTTACTAAACAAATCTTTTTATAGTTATTTATTTATTTATTTATAAAATTAGTGGGTTTGTTGGGGGCCTAGGACCCCTACCTCCCCTAGGAGGCCAGGACCCCTACCAACATAAATTAAATCCGCTCATGATGAAAATACTCTTATATTATGTGAATATTAAGATATATTTTTATAAATATAGTAACTTTTAAGTGGACCTTAAATGTGTATTATAAGAAAATATTACGAAGGCAGTAACTTTTACATTTCTTCATATAATATGAAGTTATATTAACAAGTTTACGGTAAGTTTAGATTGTGGTGAGAAATATAAGAAGGGATCTGGACTTTTAATCATCTTTAATCTCAATCCCACCCAGAGATCACGTTTGATACGAGGATTGATCTAATTCATCTCGTTGTATCTCATCCTAATGTCCATTCAATGGTGGAGATCTCTTATTACGCTTTCTCATCTTAACTCTTTGTCTCACCTGGACCCGACCCAAGTTTAAATTATATATATATATATATATATATATATACATATATAGGGGTCTAATCAAATGAGAACTGTTTTGATTTAAAATATTAATTAAGGACATTTTAGGGATTTTATAAATATCCTCTCTCGTCTCTCCTCTTTCCTCTCTCTAGTGAATCTTCTCCGATGAACCTTGTATGAACATAAGATATACATTGTGATACAAATGATATTCACTGTGATACTCAGACATACATATAAGATGCACAATGTGATACCTTTTGTAAAACAATGAAAATAAAGAAAATGCATACTATGATACATTTCATGAAACAAAAAAAAAACATTGTGATAGCATTAATATTTTCTAGTCACAATATACTTAAATTTGATCAAAATTATTACTAGTTTTCATATTACAAGCATTTTTCTTCAAATTATTTGTAGAAATAACAAAAACCCAAAAAAAATTTGCATTTTAGCGATGAATAAACCAAAAACCATCTGGGGATGTAATTGATTGATTAAAATGATTGGACGTTTGCATAAACATGCATGTGCACTATATGCAATTCAGTCTTCTTGCATCTCCATTTGATTTTGTTTTGTCCGTTGAATAAACTGTTTGAAGTTTAAACTAAAAGCCACTTGAGTATGTAATTGAAATGATTGGATGATGTATTGCATGTGCAAGAAGTTATGGAGATTGATTCCTTTGCATCTCCATTCGATTTTGTGAAACCCATCAACAAGAAACTATCAGTTTCATCACCAGATCAGTAATTAAGAAAATAAAAGATATCTGATTGGAATTACTTTTAGGCCCCGTGATGAAAATTCTGATATTGTTCAAAAGAATCTTTTAGGTTCTATATTAATACAATTTACTCTGTTCTATATCAGTCTAAAGAACATTTTGATGTAAAAGCGAGATGTGTTGACAATATCGCAAGGAAAGAATGTTTCTACTCTGATACGTGAATCAGAAGAGGATCCACATCCAGATTTGGGAGCGGATAAATCCAATTTCAATGTAATCAATGAAAACGAGATGACCTGATATTTTCCTTTCTTAACAATCTGGAAACATTAAATTCACTGTGACCACGAATACAACACACTCTTGTATATCACCAGGAAGTTTTATATTAAAAAATGTAAATAACAAAAGGGACCACGTGTAGACTCGAGGCGGGTGCGTCCAATTTTTATTTAATGATGCAAAAGAAATATCATTCCATAGGAAGAACTTATAAGCAACCAAAAGACATTTGGTCTAGCAGTATGTGAGTCATTGATGTCCTAGGAGCTCAAGCGTTCAAACCTTACCAAAGGTGAGGAAGGTCTGTGAGCTTATTTGTTCTATTTGCTGTATATAAATATTATGTACTTCAAAAAAGAATTATAAGCAATTTCTATGAATATATGGCGTTTATTACATATGTATTTTCGATTAAATATTGGAAAATATGCAATTAAAATATATACAATATATGATATATTTATTTAATTTATTTTTTATATTACTTTCGTGAATAACCACAAGGGTGGTGTCTGATTGGTTTGAACTTGATTTCAAAGATCAAAAGTATCAGGAGGTCTCAAGTTCAAATCTAAGGAGGAATAAAAATCCCCTTATGGCCACGGATGTTCAAATGCGGTGACTCCGGTTATCTGCAAAGCAGGTGGTCGTGTTAGGATTAGTTGGCTCGCATAACGGGTTGGGTATCCAGGTTAATAAAAAAAATCTAATAAATTCCATTAATTTTATCATAAAAAATGCTATTTAATTATGTTTTAGTAATATAATATTGGTCACAAAGGAATTTAAAATTATATATATTAAAAAAAACATAATAATAATTGAAAAAAAGTATTTTCACATGTTTTTGCCGTTGGACCACATTCAATCATGTAGGTGTTTATTCCACTCGTCGGATTAAATATATTTTCATTTCACCCCCTGTATTATACGAAAACTGAAAAATCAGTCCCTGTTTTATGTGGTATTGACAAATCAAACAAAATCTCTTCCTTTTGAAAGATGAACTTGTCTGAGAACAAGGAGAATACTCTATGTGGAAACAAATCTCGTTAATCGTCCAAATATTATATGTACTTTTCAGTTGATGTTCTAACCTCGTGTCGAGTTGAAGGCTGAGCCAAAGACAAATGAAACGAGGGGAAAGTCGTACATGGGTTCGAAGGGAAATGAAATGAAGGGTGACCCGAAGAACAAACCAACGTATGAATCGTCGCCATTCCATCCCATCAACTACGCCAAGGGGTGACATGTGCATTATGCCTGCAGCTATACTGATAACTAATGTAATTTTAACAATACATAACCTACAGTGACAATCTCTCCATGGTCTACTCTATGGTTGCCACTAAGTCAGTAGCGTTAGTTGATCAATCCAGGGGCGTAGTCAAATTCTAGTTTATGGGGGGTGGGGCCTGAAGATCTCAAATTTAGCTTGTCGATAAAAATTATTCAAATAAGAGGCTAATCTAAGATATGTGAATATTGTTGGTTTTTGCGAGTCTCGTGAGTTTTTTAGAGGAAATATAAGTTGTGATGTGTGTAGATAAAAAACACCGTGAATATCATAAATTTTGTTTGTGAAATGTCAGATTAATATTATAAAGTTAACTGAAGTCAAAAAAATATTTTTTATCATAAAGTGAGTCACTTTATTTCACTAATTTATGAATATATCAAAAATGACGTTAATATAAATATCCATATCGTAAATGGACAAAAAACAGATCGAATTCATAACTTGAAAGATAAAAAATAATATTATGAAAATCTATGGTCCAAATGAGTAACGTTATAAAAACTTTGATTTTGTATAAATAATCTCTCACTTCTCACATCTTGTGATTAGGGTGCAAACCAACTCTACCCAATAAAATTTGTTCTCATTGTAGTTTCAAAATACATATAGTGGCATACAACAAATTAATACGATTGCATTTTTCACGAACCTAAATTTTTTTACCCTTCGATGGAGGAATAATATGGTGGCACGCTCCAAACCAGGTCCGACCCTGCTTGTGATGATTGTACTGTTGATTTATGCAAAAGCTAGAATTTACTTATAACCGGGATACTGTTGGATCAATGATCATCGATTCTTCAGCGTTTGTTGGTTGGATTGGTGTAGTGGGAATTGGTTTGTAGATTAATTTGCTTCAAGTCTCTCCACAGGAGCCTGCTTTTGGTTGTTGTTTTTGCTTGTTCTTTCTTGCTTCGTAAGTTGTAAGTCGTTATCTGTTTTGTAGGTTTGTTTTATTGTATGACAATTTATCTTGTAAAAACTTGTATTTTCTTGTTTGTTTTTCTCGTTTTCTTTTAATAATATATGTTGTCTATTAATATATATATATATATATATATATATATATAACAAATATTAAAATATTAATTTATGAGATATAATTAAAGTATTATTTATTGGCGTGGTCAATAAAGTTTATAATATATAAGATTGTCTTAAAAATATATTTTCATTTTTA
Source organism: Cynara cardunculus var. scolymus (assembly GCF_001531365.2). Classification (NCBI taxonomy): domain Eukaryota; kingdom Viridiplantae; phylum Streptophyta; class Magnoliopsida; order Asterales; family Asteraceae; genus Cynara; species Cynara cardunculus. Next base: position 26,849,628 of record NC_037537.1, read on the forward strand.
ATAGAATTTTATAATTTAATTCATTTATAAATTATATTTGTAGATCTGAAATCTCAAGAGGGAAGGATCCCCATCTTGGATAAAAATCTGTCGTCCCAAAATCACAGTTATCATCCTTATCAAACCAATAAAATTAAGACACATCAGATTTTTATATATTTAATTTTATTTTATTAAAGTTCACATTCTCTCTTTGATGATGTGTATTCATGTGATTGGTGGATATAAATGAGATATAATAATTTGGAACGAGATTTTTATCACCCCTACTTAGCCATCAATATCTCTGTCTAACGTATTTAAGTCGTTGAATTGACACGAAGACCATACCACTGGTGGAACCACATCCTCGTTGAAAAACACTAAACAAATCCGTATATTGGAATACATTGGAACTCCATAACCTCGACCCAAATACGTCATACCTAAGAACCTTATAATATCAAGAACAATTTTTTCAGTTGGGATTTGAATGTTACCTAATCACGTGTTTCTTGAGTTGTTAGGAAAAAAATTGCCAATTTTTTGAACTCCATAATTGTGTGACCGTGAAGAACATTTAAAAAAAAACCCATCTTCTGTTGCAAAATCTTACTGTTTTCTTCAGTTTTTTCGTTTAGGATTTTTTGAAACACATTTTCGGGTTTTCTTCTCTTTCTCTTCCTGGTTTTCTTTTACAAGGTTTTGGGCCAATTTTACAAGACTCCTCTAATATCTAAACGTCTTGATAGAATATCTTATACAACTTAAGTTTATATAATCAAACTATAAAAAATCTCATCTAAAAGTGGTACAATATGTTTATATGACGTTTTTGAACGTTTTAACAAAAAAAAAATTAGATTACTCTTTAGAATAAAATTTCGTATTATCTATTTTATAGAACAATTTTAAGAGTAATCTTATAAACACATCTTTTTATAGACATTGTTTTCAAATAGTATTGTATAAATTAGCTAATACAATACTGTATTTAATAATGTCCTAATAGACTTGTTAAAAACGTTTTATAAACATTAGAAGGGTACTCGTGCAATGCATCGAGACACATCTTGATTTCAGTGTTTTTTTTTATGTCAATATAATACAGTTTTATGTGTTTTTGAAAAAACAATAATGTTTTTATTTTTTAGTAAAATATAAATTTGAAAATATCATAAAATTTTGAAGAAAAAAATATATGGATATCAGTATCAAATTAATATTTTTTTTAAAGTTTTTGTATTTTGGTGTAATTTTCTTAATTCAATTTTTTAATTGTAATTTAATTTAGATTTGCTAACAAAAAAAATTAATTTAGGTTTAATAATATATATTTTTTATAAAGATAATAACTAAGTATTTTGTTAGAACTCAATGATTATCCTAATTATATTTTAGATTTTTTATATTTAAAATGAGATATTTGATTATGTTTATTTGCAGTTAGTTACATGAATTCAAATATGGGCTTTAATGAGTTGTACTTATGCACAATTTACTTGTAATCTTAAATTTTAAGTAATATGCATCAATAAACAGTATTTCGTGCATAAAAAATGGTCTTTAAGAGTTTTTGTCAAATGCTTTATAATATAGTATAGTTATTGTAACACTTTTAGATAAGATACTTTTTAGTTTTGTCATATAAACTCAAGTCTCGTAATTTTTTTATTATGACACTTATACATTTTAGACGCTCTATGAAGACAGTTTTGTTGCGGTACGTTAACAGTATTTTCTACAGATATTCCACAAAACTTATATTTTAGACACGTAGAATTTCACTTTTACAAGACGTTTTCACTTTTTTGATAAGTCGTTATCTTCATCTGAATTGAACTGTATATTTGTTATGAATTAGTTAGAAAGAATTCAATTTAATATTACATAAGTAAGCTAAGATGTTTTTAATGTAAAATGTCACTGCCATTTTTTTTTAAAGATTAGTTGTATAAGAATCTTGGAATTTATTAAATATTATATATAATTGTTAATGGGTAATTATTATATAACATGACTAAAGTTGATAGTTATCTAACAAGATTTATACTTTTATATAATTTTTTTGAAATAATCAAATATTTAATTGGAACCCAGTCAAATATTAACTGTTTACGTTTCTCATCTTAACTCTCCTACTTATTGGAACTCAATCATGTATATATAGGCGGGGGATCGTATGAGAAAATAAGTTATGGTGAGAAATGTAAGAAAAAATATGAACCCTTGATTACTTTTGATCTCATGCTCATCCATGAATTGTGGTTTAGAAGAGAATTGACCCGGTGTATCTTGGTGCACCTCATTAATGTTGACATTCAATTATGATTGATTCATAGGTGGGAATCTTCTTATGCTTCTCAGCATAACTTCCTTTCTCGCAGGACTATATATACATATGTGTGTGCACAGATGCGGTTGCACACATATGTATGCATATACATACATACATACATACATACATACATACATACATACATGTTTTAGAAAGTACTATAAAGGTACTCGTGCAATGCAACGAGATATATGTCTCGATTTTAATGTTTCGTTTTATTCCGTCTCTGTAGATATTATGGTTTTTTATGTGGTTTTAAGAAAATGATAATGTTTTTATTTTTGAATAAAATATAAATTTGAAGATATCATAAAATTTCATAAATAAATATATTAATATTATTAT